>NC_080091.1:8772543-9087710 GCF_950005125.1 Chionomys nivalis
ACACACGCTATAGGCTATTGCCAATGTGTAGAAGAACACGGGGTCTACTTCTTACAAACATCTCTAGAGAAAGCAGAATTGTTAAGCATGTAGATCATTACAGTCAATGGAAGAAATTGACATCTGTTTATTCAAAAACCTAGAATGGATATTGTTCAACCTCCTTGAGATCTTTTACTATTATTTGAAATCAACCCTCATCTGAATCTCCTAGACTCCTTAGCGTTGTTTCTCAGTCAATATAACCCATCCTTATGAAAGAGATCTAATGTACTTTGAAAACTGGTTTGCTATTATGTTTATTACAAACTCTTCCTCCCTAGACCCTTATTCTGAGCATTGTTTTTTTTTAATAAAACCCATACTTACACTTATTGCAAGTTCTTCTTCCCTAGACCCTTGTCCTAAGCACTGTTTCTCTGTCAATAGAACTCATTCTTATCGTACAATACCATATTCACTGTACTGTTGAACTCTCATCAGAGAAGTTTCTTTTTAACAGTTATAAGGCAATCAGCTCAGAAACACACACCTCATCAATGTGCAAGAGACTAAGAGACCTTGGAGTGCTCAGGCCTAAATGGGATGTCTATATCACACTCCTACCCTTGAGGTTCAGAGATCTATATGGAAGAGAAGGCAACAAGAATTTAAGAGCCAGAGTGGAAGACAACTCCAGATGAACAGTTTCTATCAGACACAGCAGAACGAATGTTCATATGAACTCATAGAGACTGAGAACATGCACAAGACTTGTTCAAGATCAAGCAAGACAACATCCCAGCATGCGGTAGGGCAGGGGGCCGAGAAGTCCCAGCCCCAGCCAAGGAGCTATTGGCAATTTCTATCTGTTTAAGATACAAAATAATTTTCTCTAACAAAGTGACACAATAAATCAACCACATACTGGGGCAGGCGCCACACATAGGAGTAGTTGGCACATACAAACTGGACTCCATGCTTATTTTTTTAAAAAAAGAACATGACAAAGTTGTGAGATTACGAGAGACTTTGGGAGGAATTCAATTAAAACAAAATGTGAAAGATACATGCATAGGAGCCTATGAAACATAGATCTACTAAACAGAAGATGGCACAAATAGAATAATTTATCTTTATATATCACCACTATTAATATTAATATATATAATATTTATATAACACATTGTTATATGTATAAAATGTATAATTTTATACATATAATCAAAATATAGCATATGGAATTCTCAAGCAATAAAATCATTAATAAAATTATTTTTTTATATTTTTATTTTTTATTAATATTATTACAAAATTTTACCTCTTCCCCTCCTCCAATTTCCCCCCCTCCAATTCTCCCTCCCCTTCCCTCTCCAGTCCAAAGAGCAGTCAGGGTTCCCTGCTCTGTGGTAAGTCCAAGGACCTCCCCCCTCCATCCAGGTCTAAGAAGGTGAGGATCCAAACAGACTAGGTTCCCACAAAGCCAGTACATGGAATAGAATCAAAACCCAGTGCCATTGTCCTTGGCTTCTCAGTCAGCACTCATTGTCAGCCATGTACAGAGAGTCGGGTTTGATCATATGCTCCATCAGTCCCAGTCCAACTGGCCTTGGTGAGTTCCCATTAGATCAGCTCCACCATCACAGTGGGTGGGCGCAACCCTCACGGTCCTGACTTCCTTGCTCATATTCTCTGTCCTTTTGCTCCTCATTTGGACCTTGGGAGCTCAGTGCAGTGCTCTAATGTGGGTCTCTGTCTCTATCTCCGTCCATTGCCAGATGAAGGTTCTATAGTGATATGCAAGATATTCATCAGAGTGGCTATACTAAAATTAATTTTAAGCAGGATTGCATTACTGGAAATATTCCATTTTGGAAATAGAATTAAAATCTTCAGGTTGCCGTTTGCTTTGTGGAATGTATCTTCTGGTGGGATTTTTCAATTTAAATGCTGTCTTATTTTCTACTTTTGATTTTGTTTGTTGTCAAGCCACTGTTTTTGAGGCTCCATTAGAAGCCAGGAGATAAAACCAGGGTCTAGACTCTGTCACCTGAGGTTCTACAATCTCACATATTCTGTTTAAGCGCTTTATCCATTTCAATAGAGTGTTAAATGTAGTACACAATAAAGGTTAAATTTTATACTTTTATCCTTTTTTTATCCTCTCTATGTGGAGATTCTGCTATCCCGGAATCAATTATTAAATAAACTATCCTTCCAGCATCATGTACATTTGTCACTTGTCTCAAAGATTAATGTGTGGGTTTATGTCCTGATCTATTCTGTTCCTCAGGATGGCATTCTGTTTTTCTGCTTCCATTATGTTCCCCTTTCTTTCTATTTACTACAATTTTCTTTTTGAAATTTAGTTTGAAGTTACAGTTTGTAATGTTTCCTGATTATATATTATCTAGTATAATAAATGTATAATTATATATGTGTGTGTGCATGTGTGTATATGTATATACATATATATGTATATGTGCATACATAAACATATTGATTGATTTTGATTTTTGTTATTAATTAATTATTCATCTCTGTCCATCCTCTTCATTCCCTTTTACAAAGTCATTGCATTCTGTAGTCCAGACTATCATCCAACTTTCAATTCTGGCTCAGATTCCTAAGAGTGAGGACCACAGGTAAGTGCCAACATGTCTACCTAGATTTGTTCTTGCTCATGATTACATTGGCTATTTTATGGTTCCATACAGATGTAATTTCTCTCTAGTGATTGTGTGAAGAGGACATTGAAATTTAAGTGACTTATTTGAATCTGTATATCATTGAAGATACACTTGCTTTTATATAATATTAATAGTGGTGATATATAAAGATAAATTATTCTATTTGTGCCATCTTCTGTTTAGTAGATCTATGTTTCATAGGCTCCTACGCATGTATCTTTCACATTTTGTTTTAATTGATTCCCAATTTCTTTCTAGAATTATTGCAAATGGGAATTTGAGTACATGCATGCATGTGTGCATTTCTGTAAGTGTGTGATTTCTTTCTTTTTATGCAATTCATTATTAGCCATTCATTTGTATGTACTGATTTTATAACCTGCAGCTTTTTTGCATTTAATTACTAGACATAACAGACTTTTGTGCATTATTTACCTTCTTCTACCCTTCATCTTTGTATGACATACCATTTGTGAACATGGATGATTAGTATCCTACTTTCCAATGTATATTTGCTATTTCTTCCTAATTATTCTGACTTGAATATCCCAACTTTGTCAAAAAAAAGTTCTAAGACTAAACATTTGTCTATGTCTCTACTCTCAGAATCAAAAATTCCATCTTTTCACCCTAAACAATGATGTTAGCTTCGGAATCGCTAGAGATGATGAGATGAGGCACATTTCATTTGTTCCTATATTTTTAAGGTACCTAAATTTGAAAAGACATAGATTTTTATCATGTACTTGCATTTGCATGGAGGTGATCCTGGGGTTTTCAATCCACATTATGGGCATGATGTATCTCTTACTGGTTTGCAGATGTTGATGGGTTTTTACAACTCAAGGGTAAGTCCCACTTAATGAGAGTGCACAACCAATTTAATGGGGTCCTATATTCTGTTTGCTGCTATTACAATAAGAGTGGTTGACAGCTGTGTTCACCAAGGATACAGATTGCCTGTGATTTTCTTTCCTTGCAACACCTTTGCCTTATTTGATTCAGGGTAATCATGCCTTAAAAAAAATTTAAGGTAATCTTACTTTTTCGAGATCTTGGAAGAAATTGAAGGAGATTTATGCTAGTTGTTTCTAAAGCTCATGGGCCGATAAAACATTATGTCCTGGACTCTTGTTCATTGTTGTGTCATAGTCAAATTTTGATTAGTATAATAAAATTCTCAGAATAATTAATTTATAAAAACATAGAGTTTATCTTGATTCATATTTTTGGCAATCTAAATCCCAATATAAGTTAGCACCAATCTTAAAGACTGTGGTGTATACAGTACATTTTGTCAACATTACATAGTAGAAATAATTGTTCATCTCATGAGCCAGGAAGATGAGTGAGAGACTGTGGTCCCACAGGACCCCTTGAACTCTCATGATCTAGGATTCTGCACTGACGCTTCAGCTCCTCAAGCCTCATTGAGTTTCCTAAGAGCATCACAATGGAGACAAAGTTTGTGACACCTGTGCTCTGCTGACATCCAACCTCCAGTCTGTAGCAGATAAGTAATCAGTGATTATATCAATTCTTTGTCTGTTTGGATGTTCTATTTCTTTACTTATAAATATTAAGAAATTATCAGCTCCTAGGCTTTCAAGTTTGACATTTTGTGTTAACAATCATCTCTCTTGAATGTATGCATTTCTGTGGTATCATTTGTCTTCATTTATAATTTTATTTGACTTTTAGTTCCTTTTATATTTTCTAAAATATCTGCCATTTCATTTTGTTTTTCAAAAAACAACTTTTAATTTTATTAATATCGGCAACTGTTCTCCATGTGTGTATTTTATTTATCTCTGTTGTGGTCTATATTATCTTTTTGCATTTGTTTGTTTTAAAGATGATTTTGCACTCGGTAGGTAAATTCATTCTTCATCGTCTTTGTTGACAATTTAAAAGAATTTCCTTTCCCATCATTCCTCTTATGACTATGTGGATCTTTAACACCTGTCTCTTGAATGCAGCATATCATTGAATCTTTTTTGTTGCTTTTATTGAACTATATATTTTTCTCTTCTCTCTTCCCTTCTTTCTCCCACCCCTTCTAACCTCTCCCATGGTCTCCATGCTCCCAGTTTACTGAGATCTTGTCTTTTTCTACTTCCCATGTAGATTAGGTCCATGTATGTTTCTCTTACAGTCCCCTTTGTTGCCTAGGTTCTCTGGGGTTGTGAATTGTAGGCTGGTTTTTATTTGTTTTATGTCTTAAATAACTTATGAGTAAGTATATATTATATTTGACTTTCTGGGTCTGGGTTGTCTCGTTCAATATGGTATCATCTAGATCCATTCATTTGCCTGCAAATTTTAAGATGTCATTATTTTTTTCTGTTGTTTACTACTCTATTGTGCAAACTGGTACAGGCACTTTGGAAATCAGTATGGCAATTTCTCAGAACATTAGGAAACAACTACCTCAATATCCAGCAATACCACTTTGGAGTATATTACACAAAGGATGCTCAATCATACCACAAGGACATGTGTTCAACTATGTTCATAACAGCATTATTTGTAATTACCAGAACCTGGAAACAATCCAAATGCCCCAAGGAATGGATAAAGAAAATATGGCAAATTTACACAATATCAGTGGATCTTATATTTGTATCTATTCAACTATTTTATATCTTTTTATTTGATAATTCAAATCATTTAATATAATTATCTAGAGGCCAGAGTGATGGCTCAGCACTTAAGATCTCTCACAGCTCTTGTGGAAGGACTGAGTTTGGTTCTAAGTACCCTCTATGTCACACAAAACCAACTGTAACTGTGGACCGAAAAAATACAGTGCCCTCTTCTGGCCTCCATAGGCACTGTTCACATATGGCACACCCACAGACAGATAAAACACACAAACACACACACACACAATAAAAAGAAACCTTAAAGCAATTATTCATAGACAGGATTTACTATTTTAAACAGCCCAAGAACAAAATTGTATCAGTTTATTGTGAAGTGCTATGTAATGTTTCTTTATTTCATGTTCTTTGCAAACAGCCTTCAGCTCCTTCATGTATTACCAGTTTACCCATTAGAATTTGAAGTAATTACTGCTGGGTACAGAATGCCTCTTTCTGTGCACTGTTGCTGACCCTTCGCCTATTCTTCTTACATGTGGTTTGAAGGTTTGGAGAGAGGCAAGCTGTGGTTTGGTTATGATGTCTTTGATGCATCTACCACAGGCTATTCCACACAGTGACTATGAGAATTTATCAAAACAGTCGTAATGTTCAATTTTAAACTTATAAGATCCAAGCTGAAATTTAACTTTTCTTCTAACAGTCCTCTTTATGGTTTGTTGTTACCACCACAGTTTGAAACTTGAGATTAAAGGTCTATTGAATTATTATAGTGGTAGTTATTTTTTTAATAGTTTTGTCTTTCAGCAATTTAAACAGACTAGCAAATTACTTATGCAGCACCACTAGTATTACAATATTGGAATATTATGAACTGAATATCATTATTGCTTTTATATCAAATTATACTTTCATATGATTTTTGGGTTGATAGTTGATATTCTTTTATGACTTGAAGGACTTTCTGCTGTATTTCTTGAGAGGCAAACCCCCTTCTTTCATCTCTGGGAAAATGTTTCTCTTACCTGGTCTTCCAGAGGCAACTTACTCACACATAATACCACTTATGAAGTTACTTATTTTCTTCTCAATATTTTGAGCATTTCTAGGATGATGACCAATAAATTAGAAAGTTTGCATATGGAAAAGTAAAACAGCAGCAACACACCGTAAGCAAAACAAGTTATCATAAAACACTTACATGGCTTACAGTTTCAGAAGGTTAGAGTTTGTGATGGTGGAGTAAAGGCCTGGTAGCAGGAACATCTATGTGACACAACCACAAGGCAGAGAGAGAGAGAGAGAGAGAGAGAGAGAGAGAGAGAGAATGTCATGATATCTTTGAAACCTCAAAGTCCACTCACACTGAGAGACCTCCTCTAACAAAGCCACAACTCCTAATTCTTCCCAAACAGTTTCACTAAGGAGGGACCAGGTATTCAACTATATGGTTCTATGGGGCTATTCTTGTTTGAACCACCTCACCCTCTTATGCAAGAAGTAACCTTTTTCCTATTGGTGGCTTTTGAAGAGTTATAGCAGTCTGTGCTGGTGTGGACCTCTTGAAGTTCCCTCTTTTCAGAGTTATTCATAAATGCTATGGGGCTGGCTGTTAAGTCGTCTGACTTGGAAGTTTTCAATCATTATTTCTTTTGTTAATTTCCAATCCTGTCCTTTATTCTTCTCATTCTCAGTTCCAGCCAAAGGAAGTGGGAGAAATGGTGTGAGCTCCTTCTCAGCACAACAGTCAATTTTTCAATGGTTTGCTGACTGAATTAAGACTGGCCCTATAACTTGTAGATAAAGTAAAAGGATGGAAGAGTCACCAGGTAGAAGGGTTCTAAATGTTTAAAGTATCTTCTGTGCAGAGGATGAACTCAGGTTAACAAGAAAACCTGGTTTCAAAGTTAAGGAAATAAGCATTAATCACATGTGAGCTGTTGGAGGTAGGGGCTTCTGTTGATGTTTGTTAGCTACACAATATATATCTAAAATAGAAGGCATATATATCTGTAAAATATACATAAATATTAAATGTACCTCTGAATGAATATTTTTCACTGAAGTTTTCGATTTGCATTATACTCAAAATGTTTCATCTTAAAAGGACAAAGGATAAGTCAGAAGAGAAGAAAAGTGGATACACATACAGAAAAAAAAGATATCTAGTAGAAGAGAGGTAACATAATAATGCTTTTAGCTGCACTTACACACTTCAAACATTTCCTTTGAGACACGCATGACAAATGCATGAAATGATAACATCTTGTTTTCCTTACTGTTCTAATATTATATATTCTTTATGTTATTTTTTTTTCAAAATGTGGTGTTACAGGTCAGAAATGTGAGAACTTTCTTTAATGAGGTTGAATAATAATACTGGAAAACTTATATTGCTCAATTTTTTTAAGGAACCGGGAAATGCTGGGATTATCTGAAATGGCCTATTGTTAGATGAAATGCTCCTCAGAAGCCGTGGTATCGCCTTGACTCATGCAACTTCCAGTTGCGTGATGCAGGTCTCCTGAGGACATTCAAGGATGGTGCGGTTCAGTGTGAACTGCAAATGAAGATTCTCAGCTAATGTTGGCTGCTGGTTGGATTGTGGCTGGTATTAATAGTCCCCAAACCATTTCTAGGTCTGTAGATAATTTGAAAATGCCCTTTCTAATGTTATCAGATATTGCTTATTTAAACATTTGCAGTCGTGTCAGGTTCATAAAATATATTACTACATTTAAGCCTGCCTTCATTTGAGCTTTAAATGGTTAGATACAATTTATTTTCTGCCCAACACGCTCTGAATATTTTACTCTAAATTTATTGATAAAATAAACAGAATTAAAATGACTTTGGGAACCATAGTATCCTTTTCTTCAAAGAAAAAGTTATTGAAGCAAACAGTGATGGAAACTTGAAGAAATTCACACTTAAAATTTTAATTTTCTATCATGTAAGATCAGAACAAAGGCATGCATGTTGGCTCTAATCTCCTCATTTAGGAATATAATGCAAAAGGATTATCATGAGTTTGTGTCCAATATATGCCATAGAGTGAATTGCAAACCAATATAACATAGAATATGGTCTTTCTCAAATGTGCCCACATTAAAAATTATAAATAAAACTAGAGCACTAATGCTTTTTATATGAGTTATAGTCTCTATTGTTACACATTTTGGGGAAAAATCAATTTTGGAGATAGGACACTATTCTAAGTCTCCTACTTCACTATTTTTTAAAATATGCAGTGAGTTTTTACTTTTAAGGTCCTGTATCCTTTCACATTTGGTTCTGTTCGTATTGCTCAGGCAGGAGAAGAGAAAGGAAAGAGGACCTCCACATGCCATGCTTTCCACGGATAGCAGAGGGAGATCCTAGCAAGTCCTGACTCAGTTTAACTGTTCCTCCCTATAGCGACTCTTTGGAACTCCTCTTACCTTATGTCCCAGTATATGACAGCCTTTGACTCTCTGGCCTTTATTTTATTTTTTATTAATTTAAAATTTTTCTTTCTCGTTCTTTTTATTGTAAATAGATTTTTTATATGCAATATGTCCTGATTGTAGTTCCCCCTATCTTTTCTTCCCATTTCTTCTCTACTTCCCTTCCCATTCAGCTCCACTCCCTCTCTTTTGCTCATTAGAAGACCAAAAGTTTCCAAGGGAAACTAATAAAATAAAATATACTAAGATAAAATGAAAACTAACACATTGAAATAGAAAACAAACAGAAAAAAAAAACAGAAGGAAAAGAGCCCAAGAAAAGGCACAAGAACCAGAGACAGATGCAGATTGCAGATGACCACTTGTTTTGAAACTCAGGATTCGTATGAAAACACAAAATGAGAGTTGTATACATAAATGACATGGAGAGTAAAAAGAAAGAAATAGATGGATAAGTGAAAGAAAAGAAAAAACAGAAGTAAGATAAAGTCCGTTTGTTTTATAGGAAAACCACTGTATGACATTCTGAGATGAAGAACCTCCAATGAAGAAGCTGGGCTCTTATTTTGTTGGCTATCCGTAGATGCTGATCACGCAGCCTACCCTTAAGAGCAGCTTCTTTCCCTAGTGAGACTCTCTTGGAGAAAACTAAATTTTCACTTGCAAGTACTTATCAACTCGAGATAACTTCTGGTTTGGAGATAGGAGTTTATGTCCAAATTTCCTTTAAGAGCTAGGACCCCACTTGGGTGTATAGATATAGACCCTGTATATGTTGCTACAGTACCTATGAATTCCTGTGTTTGTTGATCCTCTTGATTTAAATGGCCTATGCTCTTGGTTTCCTCCATCTCCTCGGGATCCCACACTCTATCTGCCTCCTCTTTCACAAGGACCCCTGAGGTCTAAGGGGGAGATTTTTGATATAGAAACCTGTTCTAGGCTAAGTATACTAGGTTTTCTCACTCCCTACATAATGTCTGGCCTGTAGATCTCTGCATCTAAACTTATTTTCCACTGGGTAAAGTCTCCTTGATGAGGACTGAGCACTTCTCTATGAGTATGTCATTTATATGACATAGATATCTTTGGGTTCAGTATACTATGAGTGTGTGGAATATCATTATGGTAAATTTTTGCTAAATATTTTGTTTTGTTTAGAACAATATAAAATTTTGTTTCATACTAGGTCCCTGGGCTATCTAGTCTCAGTTTCTTGCTTACCCAACCAGTATCCACTATGGCATCCATCTCATGTTTTAGGCCTTCAGTCCAATAAGATAATGGTTGACAACTCCCTCAAGGTTTGTAGTGCCATTGCACTAAGTATATGTTGCAGGCAGGACATTATAGATCAAGGCATTTATGACTGTGTTACTGTTTACTTTTCTCCTTTGACAGAGGACCTTCCTGAACATAAAATGATAGAATATAGATGTGAAGGCTTGTGGCTCTGCTTCTTCTTCAACATTGCCAGCTGCTGGGGTTGGACAACTTGTGTGTCAGTGGAGTCAGCTCTCCAGGAAGACAGTTAAGTGTTACACTCCACTTTATTTCAGAAAGAAAAGGGACTATAAAGGTTGGAGACAGAAGCTAGGGCATCACCCAATCTGCATAAAGAGGCGTACACTTCTCACAAGGCTTCATATGTGGCAGTAGGATCCTATAGCAAAGTCCCTAGAATAAGACTTTGCTCGCATATGTGCATAGGGGAGGCTTCTAGCAGGGATATGTGCCAAGGGTCACTGTAAAGATAAACCAGGCATTCAGGCTTAGAGACAGCTTTCAGATAAGTTCTGTCCTCCAGGCCCATGGACATATCCAGATAAGGGCAGATAGAGAACAGTAAGTCTTGCTTAGGAAGGAAAGGCAAGGCCTTCCAACACAGGCTCTGTGTAGGCCCCAGTTCAGGTTTTCCATGTTTAGTGAGTTGTGTGTGTGCTGTCTTTAGCCACTGAGGACTTGCTGTCAGTTTGTGTATAGCAAGCTATAGTCCTTGCAACAACCTCAGTTGTTGGTGATTCCAAAGAACTCCTTTAGCCAACAGTTCAATTAGATATAACCTCATTCCAGTATTGGAAGCTTCATTTGATAACAAGAGATGTCTAGTTGGAGCTCTGACTCTTCAATATTTGGTGATTTCATATAATCATCTTCAGATGTATATGTATTTGAGAAATCTTTCTTCTGTATTAGGTCTCTATACTCCCCTCAGTTGGCTCTTATCCCACCCTGTCTTTCTCTTCCCTTGTTCTCCCCACTTGATCCTTCAGTTCCAGCCCTCCCTCCATCCATAACTATTCTATTTCTGTTTCTTAAGAAGATCTACCCTCAGTTCTTACCCTGTCTCTTACTCTATACCCAACCTATGCAGTCATGCAGATTGTTGATTAGTTTTGATTGGAGTAACAATTAATATCCACATATAAAATAATTTTTACTAGCTGGGTGGTAGTGGTAGATACGTTTAATCCCAGCACTCAGGAGGCAAAGGTAGGTGGATCTCTGTGAGTTCGAGGTCAGCCTGATCTACAAGAGCTATTTCCAGGACAGGCTCCAAAGTTATAGAGAAATTCTGTCTTAAAAAGAAAAGAAAAGAAACAAAGAAAAAAGAAAAGAAAAAATAATTTATGGCATTATGGAAAAATAATTTATGACATTATGGAATATGTGGTATTCATGGATCTGGAAAACCTCACTAAAGCTGATTTTTTTCTAGTTCCATCCACTAACCTGTGAATTTCTTTAATTCATCTTTCTTTTAGGATGGAGAAATACTTTATTTATCGTACCAAATTTTCTCTATCCATTTTTCTTTTGGTGAACATCTATGCCATTTCCAATTTCTGAATATTATGGATAGACTATCAATGAACATGTGAACAAGCGTCTCTGCAGTAAGATTAAGCATGCTTTGTGTATAACCCAAAGAGTAGTATTGATGCATCTTGAGGTAGAGAGATTCCCATCCTCGTGATTGACTGTCACACTGGCTTAGCGGCACAATACTTTCCTCCCGAACCTTTGGTATCCAGTCTTGGGCATATTTCCAAAAGATGTTCAAGTATACCACAAGGGCACTTGCTCAGCTGTGTTCATAGTGGCATTATTAGTAGAAACAGCTTAGATGTGCCTCAACTGAAGAAGAATGGATACAGAAAGTATGGTACATTTGTACAATGAAGTATTACTCAGTAGTTAAAAAACGATGACATGGTAAAAATTTGCAGTCAAATGGATGGAACTAGAAAAAAAAAAAAAAACCATCCTGAGCGACGTAACCCAGACCCAGAAAGACAAATATGGGAAGTACTCACTCATAAGTGCATATTAGATGAGCCACAAAAGATAAACAGGCTACAATCCACAACTCCAGAGAAACTAAATAATAAGGAGGACCCTAAGAGTGATGCATGTATTTCCTTGGAAAGAGGAAATAGATAAGATCGCTTGGGTAAACTGGGGGCAGAGAGGTGAGAAGAAGAGGGGATGGGAACATGAGGGATCAGATTGGTCGAGTTAGGGGAGTAAAATGAAAGAGATGTCTTGATAGAGGAGGCCATTATGGGATTAGGAAGAAACCTGGTGTTGGGAAACTTCCAGGAATCTGCAAGGATGATGTCAGCTAAGACTCCTAGCTATCGTGGAGAGGGCCTTCCCACGTAATCAGATTAGGTAGTATAAAAACGTGAACTCAAATATCTCATTTAGAACTAGAAGAAACCATTGACATTATAAATCAAATTCTTTATCATGCCAGAACTGAGGCATGCAGAATTGAGTGATTTACTTTTAAAATTAAGGAAAATCTTTAATAAAAATGTTTGGTGAATAGCCCATGTTTCTTTCTGGCAATTCTGTCTCTGTGACCTATGGCCTTTCCTTCCCTTTTATCCCCTCTTGCAAGTACAAATGATGACCTGTAAGAGGCTCAACATCTACAGACATAAAAACCTAGGACTCCATTCAGAAAGAAATCTGCATGCATGGTCCTCTTAGGATGTGAGTGTATAGACTTCACAGGTTCCAGATATTCTGTGGTCATTGCTTCCTATTCCTGACATTGGGGTGTGAGTGATTAACAAAATTTAAAAATTACTAGTATTTCATAGTATTTGCCAATTCAGAAGTCAAAAATTTCCATATCCAACCCAAGATTCGCACAACTTCCAAAGCAGCATTTTTCTGTCATCTGTTTATGTATTCAGTTCCTCCTTCTCTAATAAATAGAAGTAAAACCCTTGATAGATTTGCAAGGTAAAGAAGTGGATGTGATATTTTTCCTAAAATGTTGAAGAAAGGACAGTTATGTCAGTGATTATCTAAAATTTCTTTATGAAGCCCACTTCATAGTTTTAAACAAAAATATGTCTTTAAGTTTTGTAAGAAGAACGTTGAGTGAACTTGACAAAGATTGGTGGACATATTCAAAGCCCATGTGGTGAGTATCAGAACTCATGACAAAGAAGAATTGCGTAGGTTAAGCTCTGTTCATTGCATTTCACAAAGGACTGGAGTGAGATGCTGATCATTGCCAAGCTGCTCACCACACACAGCAGGTATGTGCATGCTGTGTCCTCACTGGGCAAGGGAAACTGAGCACATTGTAATAAGAAGGTATGGCTGATTGAAACTGCCATCTTGTCTCTCCATATCTTCTCTTTAAAGGTAACTCAGAGCTGAAACCTCAAAAGACTTCCAGAATTTCTCTGAAATACTAAGACAAACTTTGGTGTTGGCCATGGAACACACACTGGGAAAAACTGTAGACTGAAATACATGTTTACTGTGAGGCACTGCTGCCTTTTCCTGACCTTCACCTTCATAGTGTTTAGGGGAGAAAGGATATACATAAAAAATGTCAAACTACACAGACACAAAAGTATAGGAGGAGGAGACAGACAGAGATGGAGACAGAGACAGTGATCATCCAAAAACCAGTTGTTATTCGTATGAGGAGAGATTTAAAACTACTTCATAAATGTATATCCTGCGGGAACAGGTGTAGACTGTCCTCAACAGCAACCATGACTTCATTCGTGCAGGCACTGTGGGTTTAAAGCCTCCCATTCAGCACGGGATGCCAGGATTAACCCCCTGCATATACTACTGACCCATTAGTCCCACAGTTTCTTCTATAGCCCCTTCCCCCAAAGTAAAACATTTAGAAATGTGTTAGCTTATTATATCTGTGCTCATGTTCCTTGCTGTGTGTCTACAATCCCCACAAATATTCTCTGTGGGTAATAATTCTTCTCATCACAGAAGTCTCAGACACAGTTGAGGAAGGAAATGTGTACCAAGACTGATAAGGAGAAAGAAATTGTGTGTGTGTGTTCTGCTTAAGAAGGTGGAAAAACTCTGGCTTCTCCATTTTGCATCAGTGTAATTAGACTCAGTACCATGGATCCATGTTGGGAAATAAGTGAATAAACCAATGGTTTTATAGATACTGAACATGGCTGTGAGTGAAGAGTCAATCAGCAGGCAGCCGACTGTTATTTTTGCCTTGAAGATGAAGAAAGGCTGAGAGCTGATTGGAGGAACTGCATATCCACATTTGATCAATATTCACATCACTTATGAGTGAGTGCAATTCCTGATCTATAAGGAAACCGGCTGTAGAAAAGGCACAAGCTAAATGAGAAGCATGTTTCTAGCTTGAAAGACACTGTGTGGCTCTAGGCTGGAGATACTGTTAAGAGTTGAGCTAGAAAGGCCCCAAAGAGAGCAGATAACTCACCCAAAGGCACGTTCTTCAGCTTCGATCTCCAAGGGCCAGATTCAGTTCAAATGAGGGTAGAGCCATGGGAACCTGTTCAACCAGGCTTTCCTATTCTATTCACTCTGCCGCCTTTCCCCCGTCTAACTGAAATCTCAAAACACTTTGTTCTAAATTGTCCTTTTGAGATCGCCGTCTTCTTGCAAATTGCCACAGAAGAGTCAGCATTGTAAAATGGTGACTGCAGGTGCTTGTGTTTGAGCATCTGGTCTCCAGTTGGTGGCGCTGTTTTTGGACACTTATGGACTTTTGGAACATGGGATCCAGGCTCTACCTCAAGGTTATGGTGCAGCCACACTCTGGTTCTGTGCCTCCTTCCTGACCCACCCACATGTTATCAGCTGTAAACCTGTGAGCGCCTAACTTCATGGACTAACACATATCACCATGCCTTCTACTTCTTGTTGGACTAACTCGTTCCCGCCACTGAGATCCTTTGCCCAGGTGTTTAATCTGGGACTGACAATTTATACAGCCACTTTGCACCGTCTTCCCCAAAAGGCCCTGCATGCATTTACAGCTCTACTGCCTCCAGATAGTTTGAGCATTGTAGCTTTGTTTTCTGGGCCTCTCCATCATCTCATTCTGCAGGTGACCCGACTGAGCATCCAATGAAAGAATTCTGAGCAATAATGCAGACTACATGTTTAAAAGTGAACCCGGTTTGTGAGTAACTTGCACCAAGAGATTCAAGTCTGAACAATGAAGCTCTGAGGCTATCAGTTTACAATTCCCATTCCACAGAGTTATCATTTACAGAGCACTCTATCAATGGGAATATTAGGGGGCACTGGAAGGAGATATTTGAATCTCGTAGCAGGCTTGATACCTCATCTTGTCAATCATGAGAAAAACTGGACTTTAGGGGCCAAGATGTATTGTTTTGTGTGAACAATAAATTCTCTATCAATCTTGAATGGTGTTAACTACATATCAGGTGTTTCAAGATCATAATTATTCAAACCACATTCATATTATGGGAAAGGCATGAAGAGCACCCCAGCTGTATCTGTGATCTACCTACTTTCAGATTCGAGAGAATGCAGTAGTTTTTAAATCACTGGATCTTTTCACTGGTATGCATAGAAATCAAAACTCTCATTTTTGTTCAAATAGTCTTGGCCTTTGCCTCCTTGTCACAAAATTGAAAGCTTCATAAAGTTTCTGAAAACCAGAGAATTCAAAATGCATCATTGTCTCCCAGATAGTTGTGCAGTCAAGGAAACAGTCACTGTGGAGAAGCCACAGAAAATATTTCCCCTTTCATGTTAACTGCCCCACATGCCTGATCTCCTGATGTTACAATATTGTGATCACTGCTACACTTTCATGACATTCTAGCCAGAAAGGAAGGGAAATAAAAATCTTCTGGCTCCCTGTGGCTACCCGCATCCCAGGTACCATTTTAAACTTGAATATCAGCATATCTACATCCTGAGAATACTGTAATGACCAGTGTTTTATAGAAGCTTGTTAAGTATGCAAACAAAATACAATAATATTGAGTAAAAGACTGCCTTAGGGTTTCTATAGCTGTGAAGAGACATCCTGACTGCAGAAGCTATTATAAAGGAAAACTCTTAATTGTGGGTTTGCAACAATTCAGAGGTTTAGTCCATTATCAACATGGCAGGAAGCATCGTGACATGCAGGCAAACATGGTGCTAGAGAAGGAACCTGAGAACTCTCTATCAGGACTGACAGACAGAAAATTTTTATGAACAAGGGCAATCTTCACCAAAATATCAAAGGACTATCTAGACCATATATTAATATTCTTTTCCTCTGAAATGACTTGAACCAGGCCTCCACAGTTCAAATCACCCTGACATCATTATATTCCATGTTCCTACTTAATAGTCCTCTAAGTCCCACTTAAAACATTCAGCTGCTTTCTTAATCCAAAGTCCCAAAGTTCACATTTTCCCAAATAAAACCATGGTCAGGCCTATCACAACAATTCCCCAGGTTCTGGTACCAACTTCTATCTAAGTTAGGGTTTCTAATGTTGTGATGAGACATTATGACAACAGAAACTCTTATTTTTATTTAGTTTATACTTTCAATTGATTTTATTAAGCTATACATTTTTCTCTGCTCCCCTCCCTGGCTTTCCCCTCCCCTTCAACACTCTCCCATGGTCCCCATCCTCCCAATTTACTTAGTATATATTGTCTTTTACTACTTTCCATGTAGATTAGATCATGTATGTCTCTCTTGGGGTCCTCATTGTTGTCTAGGTTTTCTGGGATTGTGATTTGTAGGGTGTTTTTTATTTATATTTAAAAGCCACTTATGTGTAAGGACACATGATAATTGTCTTTCTGGGTCTGACATACCTCACTTAATATGATGTTTTCCAGCTCCATCCATTTGCCTGCAAGTTTCAAGATATCATTGATTTTCTCTGCTGTGTAGTACTCCATTTTGTAAATGTACCATATTTTCCTTATCCATTCTTTGGTCAAAGGGGATTTAGGTTGTTTCCAGGTTCTGGTTATGACAAACAATGCTACTATGAACATAGTTGAGCACATGTCATTGTGGTACGATTGAACAACCTTTGGATATACACCCAAAAGTGGTATTGCTGGGTCTTGAGGAAGGTTGTTTCCTAGTTTTCTGAGAAATTGCCATACTGACTTTGAAAGTGGCTATACCAACTTGCACTCCTACCAACAATGTAGAAGTGTTCCCTTTTCCCCACAACCTCTCCAGCATAAGTTGTCATCAGTGCTTTTGATCTTGGCCATTCTTACAGGTGTAAGATAGAATCTCAGAGCTCTTTTGATTTGCATTTCTCTGATGACTAAGGATGTTGAACATTTCCTTAAGTGTCTTTCAGCCATTTTAGATTTCTCTGTTGAGAGTTCTCTGTTTAGGTCTGTAATCCATTTTTTAAATTGGGTTATTTATTCTTTGGATGAAAATTTCTTGAGTTCTTTCTATATTTTGGAGATCAGATCTCTGTCTTATGTGGGGTTTGTGAAGATCTTTTCCCATTCTGTAGGCTGTCAGTTTGTCTTGTTGACCGTGCCCTTTGCTTTACAGAAGATGTTCAGTTTCAAGAGGTCCCATTTATTAATTGTTTCTCTCAGAGTCTGTGCTACTGGAGTCATATTTAGGAAGTGGTCTGCTGTGCCAATGCGTTCAAGTGTATTGCACACTTTCTCTTCTATGAGGTTAAGTGTGGCTGGCTTTATGTTGAGGTCTTTGACCCATTTGGACTTGAGTTTTGTGCATGGTGATAGATATGGGTCTATTTTCGTTCTTCTAATGTTGATATCTAGTTATGCCAGCACCATTTCTTAAATATGCTTTCTTTTTTCCCTTTTATTTTTTTGCTTCTTTGTCAAATTTCATGTGTTCATAGGTGTGTGGATTAATATCTAGATCTTCAGTTCAATTCCATCGGTCCTCATGTTTTTTTTTTTTTTTTTTTTTTTTTTTTTTTTTTTTTTTTTTGCCAATATCAGGTTGTTTTCAGTACTGTAGCTCTGTAGTAGAGTTTGAAGTCAGGGATTGTGATGCCTCCAGAAGTTCTTTTATTGTACAGAACTGTTTAGGCTATCTTGGGTTTTCCTTGCTTTTCCATATGAAGTTGAGTACCGTTCTTTGGAGGTCTGTGAAGAATTTTGCTGGAATTTGATGGGCATTGCATTGAATCTGTAGATTGCTTTTGGTAAGATTGCCATTTTTAATATGTTTATTCTATCTACTCAAGAACATGGGAGATCTTTCCACTTTCTGGTGTCTTCTTAAATTTCTTTCTCCAAAGATTTAAAATTCTTGTCATACAAGTCTTCCATGGTAATGGCCTCCATGGATAAATAATATTAAACCTTTGACAACATTTCAGTATCAATAAGATCACACAGTTAAAAATGCACCAGTGAAGCCGGACGGTGGTGGCGCACGCCTTTAATCCCAGCACTTGGGAGGCAGAGGCAGGCGGATCTCTGTGAGTTCGAGACCAGCCTGGTCTACAAGAGCTAGTTCCAGGACAGGCTCCAAAACCACAGAGAAACCCTGTCTCGAAAAACCAAAAAAAAAAAAAAAAAGCACCAGTGACCCGTATTATACTGGCCACAAAGAGGAAGCATAAACTGATGGCAGCAAACACTATGAGCTGTGCCTTTGTGACACAAAGTCTGCAGCACTGAAAAGTAGTCAAAATGCAGTAAATACTGTCATTTTTCTACCTGACTGTAAAATTAAGTGGTAAAAAGAAGGCAATAAATACTGTGCTGCACAGAACCCAGAGCAATTCCTACTGACTGCAAGTTTAAAGTAAATAGCATTGAGGTTAATATTCTTCCATGGTTCTCTTGAAAGTACAAAGTTCAGAATTTACACTCAAGTTCCATGTCAACTCAGAAAGATGGCAATTTTGCCATTCTTAATAGAAAGCTAGCAGAAAGAATGGCCCTTGGCTCCTGACCCACCTCTCTGTATTTCAAGATCCCTCGTCATGTTCTCTACAGGCCATCGTTTTTATTTCAATCAATGAAAGTCATTTTTGAAATGGACTAATCTCCCCTCTTCTTCCAATCCCTTCCTCCCAGCAGCTGTTATCAAAGTTGTTTCTGTTAGTACCTGGGCTCCGGCCAACCTGATGAGTCAGACCCAGTCACTCTTCTTCAACGAGACAGTTGAGGCAAAACTATCAGTGATACACTGATGAAAGAAATTATCCACTGGAGCCTCATTTAGAAGAGGGACATCGGAGTACACAGACAGCCCCTCCATGTCTACTAGATGTTTGAGAAAAATTCCAGTTTCTTGGTTCTGTTATTTTGGTAGTCTGAGAGCTAAATGTGGAAAGATATGCACTAGGATAGATACTTTCACAGCCTGAACCCCAATACCATCAACTTTGAATTCCCTATGGGTCACATTTATCTCTGAGTGAGAGAATAGGCCTTAGTGATATGATAGAACTTACAGGAGGATGATTATTCTGAAACCAATCATAGACTTATGGTTTTAGGGTCTTACACTAGTGTTTGGGAAGTTTTAATGCATACAACTTACTGAACAATTCAGGGTTTAATATTCAAAATTAGCAATAAGGCACATATTTCTTCTTTGAGTTCAAATTCAAAAAAGCAATTGCTTATTAATTTTTACATTTCAAAGTTAGTTATATATGCATGCTGTGTTAACTGTGCAAATACAAATTTCATCAATTTAAAATCTTATGTATATGTATAATCTAGTTAGGATGGATTTATATTCACACATGTTTTCTTTGAAAGAAATTACTAGTAAATCCTTAAAGTACATTATCACCAATTGTCTTCCAGACTCAAATTAACAAAACACAGCACCAAGATAATGCAAAGCTTCATTTGTGTTCTTCCTTAATTTGATATACATTATGTACATAATAAGGCATTGGAACCAAGGTTGATCAGAAGTAAAAATCTTTCCTACCATACCAAGCAATCTTTAAACTGCAGTGTATGAAATAAGTCATTTTTGTGTTAAGTAATATCTGTTTCTCATTTTTCTGAAGACAGTGCTAACCAGTAAACACCACCACATTGCTGGTGGGAATGCAAGCTGGTTACAGCCCCTTTGGATGTCAGTGTGGCGATTTCTCAGAAAATTAGAAAACAACCTTCCTCAAGACCCAGTAATACCCCTTTTCAGGATATGTCTAAAGGATGCTCAATCGTGCCACAAGGACATGTGATCAACTATGTACATAGCAGCATTTTTTGTCATAGCCAGAACCTGTCATAGCCTAAATGCCCCTTGACTAAAGAATGGGAAAGAAAAATGTGGTACATTTACACAATGGAGTACTACACAGCAGAAAAAATAACAACATCTTGAAATTTGCAGGCAAATGGATGGAGCTAGAAAACATTATTTTGAGTGAGGTAACCCAGACACAGAAAGACAATTATCACATGTACTCACTCATAGGTATTTTTTAAAACATCAAACAAATAAAATCAGCCTACAAACCATAATCCCAGAGAATTTATACAAAAATGAGGACACTAAGAGAGACTTACATAGATCTAATCTACAGGGGAAGTAGAAAAAGACAAGATCTCCTGAGTAAATTGGGAGCATGGGGACCTTGGGGAATGGTTGAAGGGGTGAGGGGAGAGGCAGGGAGGGAAACAGAAAAAAATGTAGAGCTCAATAAAAATCAATAAAAAAGAGAAAAGTATATAGTTTTAAGCAGTTTGGAAAGCAAGATAAAATTAGTATTGTCAATCTTTTGGTAAGATTGGCCTCTCAACCTGCCGCCATTCATAGAATCACAGCTGTTTAGTCTAATAGAACTCACTGTATAGGCATCACACAAAAACACCTATTTTAATTTTTATATATCTCATATATAAAACATAACTGTTTAAAAATTTTCTTTTTACTGAGGAAAGTATAACTGCATTTAACAATAGCAATTTCCTTTACAATATTATTCTTTCCATTTCATTCAGTGACGCTACAAGCGTGCTTCTGACACTAAAAATGCTAACTTTTGGTCCACTTTGGTTTAGAAAAACTTCTCTTTTCCTCTGACTCGATTTCTTCAGTTCTCAACAAGATGCTTACACACCTAACCTTATATACATTAGTGATTACCACTTAATCATGAGTAGTACTTGAAATCAAATGTGTGGTGATTATTGTGGAAGCATTATAGGGAACATCTATTTACTCCTGTGTGGTACAACATGGTGAACACCAAATAAATATTTATATGACTCTATGTAATCAGTCACAAATTGCTTCTAGAGATACAGTAAATGAAATAATATGAAATGAAATCATATACCTGTGAGGATTTCAATCTATAGATGGGATCAACACAAGATTCATAAGACAGGTGCTCTTATGACCCTCACATGGCCACATAACTATTACAGGAAATGTTGTAACTGAAGAATGACCATGAGTTAATAATGTAATAAATATATCATACAACAACATGAGTGAGGAAACTATAGATGTACTTACATCTATACAGTAGGAAACCCAGGAATGTTAAATTCACAGAACTGCCTCCTCAATAGAAGATTACACCTGTTTTCCATGCAGAAGGCTGGGAGTGAATGTTAACAGCCTGGTGATAAGTGCTGTCTGAATGGCCAGGCTACATCACAATCCCCCAGACTCTTCCTTTCTAGACCTTTAGCTTTAGCGTTGTTTCTCAGTCAATGGAGCCCATCCTTAGTAAAAAGTCACTCATACTTTACAGATTGATGACCTATACAATCATAAGACTACACCCGATCATCCTTTAGGCCCTTATACTATAGAACTGGTACTTATGAAAGAGGTCACATGTTGTTGTACCTTAAGCTTTATTGTGTAAATGGGACTGAGATAATTGTTCCAGGAAATTTTTCTTCCAAATTTATATTGTACTTAAATGCCTAAAATTTAAACTGCCTGGTGCCAGACTCTATAAGTTTGAGACAACACCAGTTACTGAGTTTAGTTGAACAGGATTTCCTTCTTGCCTCATGCAGATCATGTCCCTGCTGGCTCTGGCATTTGCAGAGACCCACACAAGTATCATTGCTACTTACATGACTGTGTAGTCCATGACTGTGTATTCTATCTAACCATGGGTTATAAGATTGGAACCACAGCATGTTTGCACACATACCAAACATAAAAACAAGCTTAAGTACTCCAACAGTACCACAAAGACCTCAGCCAACTGTAGGAAGTTTTCAGTTCCATTATCCTGTAAAGGGACAATCATGACATATACTGTGCTTGACTGAAATCTTTCACCTCTCTGCTTTCCTTTATCCTTCTTCGTTCCTTCTTTCCTTTCCTCTCTATGTGTCTATACTTCATACATATAAAATAAATATAAGTCACAGTGTTTTGATAGCTAATTCAACTAAGTGAATGGAAAAATTTAGACATATAATTACAGGCACTTCTTCTGGGGGTGGGGTGTTGAAGAGAACATCTGTGAGATTCACCTACATCCACCAAACTGGATAAGGTTTTATTTTATTTTTTATTTTTTTTGAAATGAAGATAGTTATTCCACAATGTTATTCTGGGAAAATAAGGGTTATGCAAACATTTTATAAGACTGTAAGTAGCAACTGAAGTGTAATGAGTGCTTACTGAGTGATAGTGATGATAAATTTAGACACTGAATATAGAACAAGGCAAGCCATGGAGCATACATTATATGTTGTGGCAATGTAAACATGTGTAGGAGGAGAAGAATTCCCTTCCTGTGATTGGATTGCAGTAGAGGATTTGCTTAGATAACATGTGGCTCATCTACGTAAAGTATCAGCTCAATCCATATGTAGACAGGTACGTTATAAACCATGTGTGACCTTTGCACTGCATTCATCCTGTTTGCATATCTTCATATTTGCCATATAGATGCATAGACATGAGATATCCATAATTTAAGTATCCCACTATAGTAGTTAATTCTACATGCACACAGCCTAAACTCAGAAGTTCATAGGCCAAATATTATTTATAGCTATGTCTCTGAGATTGTTTCCAGATGGCATAGAACTCTGATCAGTGATGTTGGTGAAGGACAATGCTCTCTGCATTGTGGATTAACACTATCCTATTGGTTGGGGTCCTAGATGGAAACATGTAGAGAAAGGAAGGAGATATCTGTTCCTTCCTGACTCGCTGCTTTATCCGAGACGTCATCTCCCTCTTCCACTTAAACTACAATTTATGTCATTGGTTTTCCCAATTCACTAATATTCACTACAGACCAGAACTGTACCAGCAGCTCTGCTGAAAAAATGATGCTTCAGACAGACAGCTGCAACACTGCGTGAAGCAATTCTAATAGTTTTCTTTGGTTGCAGATGCTCACCAACCCAAATGAATTATAGTTCCTTAGAGAGAGAGAAGCAAGATGAAATTTGTGGGTGTGCAAAAACACATGCATGTATATATGCCCATGTACCTGTGACTAATACACTCTTGCTTAAAAGTGTTACTCAGTTGCAGAAATTGTGAATGATGGCTTTGAAATATATACAGCTATGCAATATCCAACCATGTGAAATAAACTTTTGACACTTTCAGACGCTGTTGTTTTGCGCTGGAATAAAATGGGAAATGTAGCTCTAGAGAGGTTAGGTGTTCTACAGTCTTGAGAAAGTCACTGTGCAGGGAATAGCTTTCTCTCACCTTATATTTGTTACTTGAAGATATAAGTGAGATTCAAAAAGTGCTGTGGAGTTGCTCACAAGTAAAAATACGCTTTAAGACATGATAAGTGTATTATCAGACTAAATTTGTACTGGTGTAAATTGAAGGATAAGAACTCAACTGAGCACCAACTTACTTCAATCCATGAGAGGAATAATTGTACATGAAAATTGTTAGAATTTTGACCTTAAAACTAAACACATCCTTGATTTTCCTCTTATGATATTTATGTTCCCTTACAAAAAGAGATATGTGCACTACCCACATTGTTCTAAGGATTGTGACAGGTATCAAACAGAAATAGAGAAAGGAGGAAATTGTGTCCCAGTTTCTTAATTGATAGCTCTTAAAATAATTTATTTTCGGTGAAGTCATAGAGAATACCTAGGCTAAATATCTGAGCGATTTGGCACATTATTTGACCCTGACTCTTCTTCACCATGTCTATTACAATGAATAACTGCCAGGGGTACTTATTAAAGGTAATTCCTGTAGATGATTGTACCGAGAAGCAGTAAATTGGAATATTTTGTTCTATGCCCATTTCATCTCACCGATGAACATTCAGGGTGACTGTTGGAAATGCCTTCCCTTCTGTCATTCTCTTTCTATATGGCAAGTCTGACTTGTTTTCATGTTCTGTGCCACTTGAGAGTTACAAGGACCAGGCTTACTGTCAGTTGCATCTGTATTTAATTTTAACCAAAACAATTTCAAAGGGTTCTTCTCATGGAGGAGTATTTCCTGGTCAATGCTTTTCCCTCTTTGATGACTGGCATAGAACAAAAGAATCCAACTGAAGGTCTCCATAAGGTTGCAAGTACCTGCTTATGAGAACCTAGCTCTTAGGAGTGAGTGGGAATTGAGTGCAGACGGTATAAATGGGATAACTACGTAAACACAGTTGTATCACATTTCACCAACACTTGACATGTTAAAATGCAAAGATAGAGAAGAGCCTTTGACAGAACCTCAGTCTCTCAACGAGCCAGTGCACAGAACCTCAGTGGTAGACCTTCACTACCTCACATCATTTTCCTTCGAGAATGGCTTCATTTTTCCTCTGCGTTTTAAGACAGCATCTTGATATATAGTCTATGCGGGTATCTAACTCCTGTCAATCCTCTGGTCTCAGCTTCCCACATGTAGGGATTACAGATGTGCACCTTCTCACCTAGCTAATAGTTCACATATTTAATATGGAAGTTAACAGATGGACTGGATGTTTATAAGAACAATGGGAAACACAGTAGCAAATTAATTCTTTCTATTTTTATTTTTTTGCTGTTGAGAATTTATCTCACCCAAAGACACCAACTATTTTGCCATAAGCTAGAATTTTTCCACTTAAAAATTTTGCAACACAGTGTTTATCTATGCTCAGTTAATGTTTAAATCTTCTCATTTTAGAATTATCATAAAGTTGGGGTTCTGGATTTAAATAATATCCCCCTCAACATGTTGCTTCTTTCTCTGGATAGGTTGAACTCATGCTGTTTCTCAAATACCAATGTTGACTGTGGTTGCAGGAATCACAATCATTGCATGCATGAATCATGGTTAACTACAGGGTCAGAGCCTGGGAACAACACAGTTTTATGTTGCTGTTTATTGTATTTTCTTTTATTATTATTAATTAAATTTATTGATTTATTTTACATCCTGACTACAGGTTCCCCTCCCTTCTCTTCTCCCATTCCCTTCCTCCACCTCACCCCCACATCCTACAATTCACTCCTTCTCTGTTTCTGTTAAGAATGGGGCAGGCCTACCATCGATATCAACAAAGCATGGCGTGTCAAATTGAGGTAGGAATAAGCTCCTTTCCTTAAGGCTGGGCAAGGCAACCCAATAAGAGGAATATGTTTCTGGAAACTAGTCAAAGCCATAGGGACAGACTCTGCTCCCACTAGTAGGAGCCCCACAATTAGATCAAGCTACACAACTATCACACGTAGGCAGAGGGCCTAGATCAGTCTTACGCAGGCTCCCTAGCTGTCAGTCCAGAGTCTGTGACCTACTATGAACCCAGGTTAGGTGTTTCTGTGGGTTCCCTTGGGATGACCTTGACCCTCCTGGCTTGTACAATCCTTTCTTCCTCTCTTCAACAGGCTGTGGATCTCTGTATCTATTTCCATCAGTCACTGCATGAAGACTCCATGATAAATTTTGGGGTAGTTACAATCTGATTACAGGAGATGACCAGTTCAAGCTACCTATCTACTATTCCAGGAGTCTTAGCTGCGGTCATCTTTGCAGATTTTTAGGAGTTTCCCTTGTACCAGGGTTCTATTTGACCCTGAAATGGCCCACATCAAGATGTCTCTTTTATTACTATCTCCCAACCCAATCTGTCATATTCCTATCCCCACCCAGCCCCTAGTTTACCCAGGAAACCTCTTCTGTTTTCCCTTCTGAAGGAAATCCACACAGAGGACCCATTTTCTAATTCCAACTCTGTTCTGGTTTCTACTCTTCCACTATCAACTGCATAACCTTTGTTAGTCTACAGTGTTTCACAGGGTGGGCAGGTCTTAGACTTTCAATCAGTATCTTTTCAAAGGTCCCTTATACTTTTATGAAAAGTATAATACTCAGTCATTTGCAAGAAGCCACACTCTGCCTTTTATTTTTAAACTTGATTAACACAGCAGAGAGAAAGGAAGCTATTTAAACAGGACCGAGAAAAGAATATATAAAAAAAAGCATAAGTCATGTCACTAAGACAGAAACTCTCAACATAAGCACAGATACCTGTGGTTAAAGAAAATACACAGGTGGCTGTTTCCTACATGAAGCACAGAGAACCTACACTTCCCAAGGTGTCATTGCTGGCGGTCAGAACTTAACTCGCAAATGGATGAATCAGGATGCTCAATGGACAGCAACCTGGAGGTTTCTCCAGTGCATCTGACGTTCTGTCTTGTGTTCTAACGGCTTTCTATCACCACAACCCTTCCGTGTCTCCTGACATACCATCTCAAATTCATCACACACACAAATCCACTCTCTCACACACATATACACATGCATACACACTCGAGAGCATACACACACACTTAACCTACTGTGTTCATTCAGTATTGTTCACATATACTTGTGTTTAGGGCTGATCACTTGTGATTGAATAGCCTATTAGGGCTCTTTTCTTGACTTTATTTTCCTGATTTTAGCAGCTATTGTTTATCTGCAGCTCTTGACCCAGGTATTGGTCCTTGTGAGATTTCCTCTGTCTTCACTGTTTTGACAAGTGTTTCTTGTGTAATGAAAGCCTATAATTTGTTTATTTTAAAATTTTATTTTATTTTTTATTTTTCTGTGTGAATATGTATTCTTTGAGTGCATATGCACATGTGTGCATGTGTTTGTTTGTTTGTGTGTGTGTGTGTGTGTATGTGTGTCTATGCATTCTTGGAGGCAGGTACATGAAGCATCCTGAAGACAGTATTACATCCCCCAGAATTACAGGTGTTGCTATAAGCTATCAGATATGGGTGCTAAGGATCGAACACTGCTCCTCAATATAAGTAGATCCTCTGTTCTTAATGTTTGTATTTTTAACCTTTGTTCCATCTCTTCAGTCCCTAGTGACTTCTTAAATTACCACTTTGACATAAAGCTCTTAAAATGGCCCAATTTTGAGGAAGTATCAGAAGAAAAATATTAAACTAATTTCGTGATGGTTGCATATTATGAGAGTGAATCGGAACTTAGTTCTCCATGTAGGAGAGTGCTGGACAGATGCTGACATGGTGCTGCAGGAGGATGGCATTTGTCTCATGTGATGAACTAGCTGGGTCCTAGAAGTTAATTGAACAGTTTTGTAATTTTCTACCACTAGATGGAGATTTCAATGCTTATGGCTCTTTAGGAAGGGGAATCCAGTCTGTTGTTTTATTATATATAGGATGTATAAGCTACATGACTCAATTCAAAGCAACACTACCTATCCATATTCTAAGTTTTTGGTGTAGTAGGAGAGGCTCATTTCACCTGATGTACAACAGAAAACAGGGAAGAGGAGTATCCTAGCAGCTAAGATAGTTTTTAGATACTTGGGTATCGTCTATTGATACTTGCTTACACTGGTTTAGATATCATATTTCCCCTCTAATTTAGATGTTTAATCTATAAAATTATATACTATGAATTATAAAATATACTATCCTGTATAATTATATATTATATTTATATGGTAATATAATATAGAATACTACTAAATATTAATCTATATGATGAATATAAGCACAAAGTAACTAAAGCTCTTGTGAAAACTATTTTTTAGGATCAATAGTATAAAATAAGAATGGTTCATCATTTATACTTTAATTTCTTATGCTTTATATCTAACCTCACAGCCTCCAGGAAAGAATCAGCATTTAACATAATCAAGTCAGTGAGTCAGCCTTATGATGAACTATGAAAATGCAGTACTAAGGCACAGGCAATCCTTAAGAGAATATTATGAAATTCTTGGCATCAAATATCTTACGACATGAATTTTTGTATTAGCATTCAGGACAAAAAAGTACGTACTGTACCTTTTTAGGAGTTACCATTGTTGAGGTCAGAGAAATCACTTGGTGTAAGCATTTACCTCTCAATCAAATTATGTCTTAGCACAGGAAAAATTAAAGTGACCTTGGGGAAAAACAAAGTATCTTCATTTTCTTTGCCAAACAGGAAGCATCCATCTTTCAGAGTCCAAAACTGTTACAGGATGTTGTCAGTGAACACTGATTTCTCCTATAGGGAAAATGTCCAAAGTCCTGCCAGACTAACTGCCTTTGGTTTCATGGAGCAATCATGATGATGTCATTGTCTGCATCATCATAAATCAATATTAGTTCTGAAAAAACCGTAAAGACTGGTGAGCTCACAGAGATGAGGACAGATATGAGTCACTGTGGCAAGGACACCTCACTGCTCTCTCAAGTTCAGGTCAGGCTCATTCTTCATAGAAGAATTCAAGAATTTTTTATTTCTTTATGCTTTAATTTGTCCTTAAATTTATATAGATATTACTTTGGATCAAATGACATTTGTAGTGAATGAACAAAAATATGTAAATAAATTTATAGATATTATATATATATATATTGATTTTAAAAAGATTTGTTAGTGTCCTATAGAAAGTTGTCTTTAATGATCTTAAGAGCACCAAAAGAAATAAAAATATAAACTTGTTTAATTTGAACTGTTTCCAGACTGTTTAATAAAATTTAGGAAAAGCTTTGTAAAATACATTTTCAGAGCTTCCAAATATGTATTGAATTGTTTTAATATAAACACTCAGTGATAACCCAGCAGTTAAAAAAAAAATCTGTTGCCAAGACTGATGACCCACATGGTGGGAGAGAACAATCCCCACATGTTGTCCTCTGTCTGCCTCTGTTTCTTTGCCTCTGTAGCTCCCTCTATGTGTGTACCCACCCAACACATCATCTTACTATATAGCCCTGGCTGTGCTGCACTTACTTGTTGTCCAAGATGGCCTCAACTCACATCAATCCTCTCTCCTCAGGCACAGGAGTGTTGTGATTCCTGACATCTGCCATCATGATTGGCTTAAAATCTTTTAATTTTTACCAAGAAGCAGCTCCTAAGTGTCTCTATTTACTGAGTATAAAAATAGAACCATGGGACTTGCTTTAATTACGGTTGGTAACTCTGGGGAAATGGATGCAGTGATTTCACCTTCCTTTCCACATAGGTGTGGCAGGGATGTTGACTGTTGATTCTGTCATACCCAATCAAGAGTTACATTCAAGTCTTTTTATTGTAAGAGCCTATGTCCTGATGCTCAATAGCACCTGGACATGGTAAATTATCCACGTCCATCTTGGTGCTGATGGTGGTCAACACCTAATTAAGTATTTATGTTGTTTCCTCGAGAGTATTTTTTATTTGCTAAATATCTTTTGCTAGTTGCACATTTAAATTTATTGATCTCAGGCATCTATCACAAAGTCCTGTGGAGTGATCCACTAATGAAACAGTGACTATACATTTAATGTCATCCTCTAATCTTTACTTGTGTGAGCCTGCTTTCTCTTCCAGGTCTCCCTCACTCTGTATCACTGTGTATATATAAAATTATTGTTTAGCTATTGTTTTTATCCTAGCTTCTCTTTGATAAATTTCCAAGGTCTAAATTATTATGTTTCCCTTCTGTATTGACTTAAATTTTGTCATCCAGAAAGCTGTCTAGATTACAGAAATATTTGACTACAATGTTGCTCTAGCTGGATGACATCATGGGTTTTATTACTGGCCTATTTTGTATTAACTAACACAGGTTTATTCTCTCTCTCTCTCTCTCTCTCTCTCTCTCTCTCTCTCTCTCTCTCTCCCTCTCTCTCCTCTCTCTCTCTCTCTCTCTCTCTCTCTCTCTCTCTCTCTCTCTCTCTCTCTCTCTCTCGTGTATGTGTGTGTGTGAGCACATGTGGAGGTCAGAGAACAAATTTCAGGAGTTTGTTCTTTCCATCCACCATGTGATTTTCAGGGATCAATCAGTCACGAGCATTGGTAGCAAGCGCCTTTACCCAACAAGCTATCTTTCTGGCTCTATAATACCTGTTCTAACTTTTAATATGAAACTATAACACTTTAGACATTTATTTTGTTGCTTATAATGACAAAATATTCATGATCATTCACTTAGCTGCCTGGTCTCACTTTAACTGTGTGTTTACATGTCAGAAAGCTGTTTTAATACAAATAGGAATTGGAATACCTTGGGATGTAATATGTACCCTGAACACATATTTCCCTCCTATTTTGTACCTCTTATTCTTCCCTTTACCATATCATACATTGTATATGCATTATATCTAGAAACAAATCTTCACAAAATAAATTAGTGCTCTGGAAAGAAATATGCAAACATTCCATCCAGTAATCCACATGTTTTTACCCCTGTTATTTATTATTCTTACTGCCAGGCTAGGATTTAAAGTCATATGATATTGTTAGTTTTAATATACATGTATATTACTATATTATATAAATACAAATATATTCTAACTAACTATATATAACATTTATATATATGTGGAGAGAGAGACAGAGAAGGGGAGAGAGAGAGAGAGAGAGAATAGTAAACCTCCATCTAGAATGGATTTGATGTAAAGAACAAGTTGCACACATACAGATGCGCACATGCACATATATATTAATGGTCACAATAGAAACTATGGGTCATAAAAAGTAAAAGTGATAAATATTCTTGAAGGATAAAATAAGCAAGCATTAAGTTTCTTAAAGAAACAATTAAGTTAGTGTAAGTTATTTACTAGAAAAATATCACATTGATTTTTCATGACATTAATCAGAAAAGACATATCTTGAGAGGCCATCTCCCATGAATGCCAAACCACAAGTTAGACAGTCATGACAGTAGAGTTTAAATGCAATAGTGGACAATTACTTGAGTGATGTGTATGACAGAGAACATTGGAAGTTTGATTGACAAGTTTACATAAAGCCTGATCCTTATTCCTTGGTTGCTTTGTTCTGTGTTTTCTGGGAAAATCAAAAATTTGACTTTTTCATTGTTTATAGTTTAAGTGCACATCTACCTATGTAAATAGCAAGATAAGTATATAGGAATAGAGGAATAATTGCTAAAAGGACTCTTATCTGAATATTTCATGAGATAAAGACTATCAAATTAAATTTCTTCTTTTTATCATTTGATTCAGTAGTTAAAACCTTTGTGAGTGTGTATTAGCTGCACACAATAATGGTTTGTGCTGTGACATTTTAATACATGTGTTTAGTATATATTTAGAGATGAAGTTCATCTTTACTATCCTTTTCTCACTACTCCTCTCTTAGTGATATATATTTCTCCTATATTTTCTTGATTTCATAGAGTATTTTAAATTAGTCTGTGTTCCTTATGTTATACAAATGTGATACTTGACTTTCCGAGTCTAGCTTGTTTGACTTCACAGGGTGGTCTCTATCTTAACACATTTCAGAAAATACATAATTTACTTAATTTCATCCACTTATCACTGAAGGGCCTCTAGGCTGATTCCATTGCTCAGCTCCTGAGAAGAGCAGCCTTGGTGCACAAGCCGTGGAGTGTGGACCAGTATCTAGGCTCTTACTGTAGCTCTGCTTCTAGATTCCTAGGAATCGTCATGCCGACTTCCATCAGGCTCCAGCAATGTTTGCTCTTGTCACCAGTGTGCAGCAGTTTGCTTTTAGTTTTGCTCTATGTTGTTATTTTTCTGCCCATTGTTATCCTCTAAAATGTATTAGATGAAATAAATATACATCTGATATGCCTGGGTTTCTCTAAGAATTTATTGTAGTATATTTTTTGTTATTGCTTTCTTCTCAAACATTCTGCAAAATGCAATGAAACTCTGTTTGCTGCTTCTATGCATAAAAATTCTTGGATTTCCTGACAAACATTCATAAAGGAATGAACAATAGCATGAATATAAATTTCATAAGGTAATTTTAAAAGAAATATGAAAATTTATTCAACTTCTGAGTAACAGCATAAATACAATACAAAGAGCCATTAACCTCAAAAGTTAAGTTTTCCAACAATACACAGGAAATTCAACTGTGACCAAGGTCTCAAAGGGAGGTCAAGGTGACATGGGAAAAGACTTTATTTTATTTTAAATGTATTATTAACATAAATGTTTCAATGCTATATTTCTTTAAACTTTTTATAATTTCTCCTCTGCTGTGATAATGTTTTGATATAATTAGCTTATGAAAATTATTTCTCTTACTTTATGGGATTATAATAAAATTACATTTCTTTTCCCTTCCAATTCTTTTATTCTAAGCCTCCCATATATACCTCCTTACACTTTTTCAAATTCATAATCATTTTTTGTTCATTATATTTTATTCATAAATACATTTACCTCTCTCTCTCTCTCTGTGTGTGTGTGTGGCTGGGTTTTCAAAATTGCATGACACTTTCTCATTCATTTAGCCCTTCATAACTATATGTAATCTCTGATAATCCAAACACCTCATTGAAAGCTAGCCTTGGTTATGTCAATTTTCATCATACCATAATGTGGGATGTCCTACTGTATGTGTGTTTCTTTTTTTTCCTTTTTTATTTATTTTTCCATTCAAAAAATTTACACTTCCTTCCCCCTTCCCATTCCTCTTCCACTTCCCCACTTACCCTCCTCCCTTCTCCTCCCTCCTTAAGAGAGGGCAGGGAACCCTGTCCTGTGGGAAGTCCACCCCCTCCCACATCCAGTCCTAGGAAGCTTTGCATCCAAATAGACAAATAAACTAGGGTCCCAAAAAGCCAATACATACAGTAGAAACAAGTTCCAGTGCCTTTATCAATGGCTTCTCAGTCAGCCCCCATTTACAGCCATGTTCATACAGTCCGGTTTGATCGCAAGGTTCCATGGCATCTCACTGACTCCGCCCTTTTTTCTCCTAGCATTCAGACTAGCTTTCCCCGCCTACCTAAGTTCTGTCTTTCTATAGGTCCAAAGCAGTTTTTTTATTCATTAATGGTAATCACAGCACACAGAGGGGACTCCCACATCACCTCCCCTTTTCTCTTTAAATAAAAAGAAAAGCTTTAACTTTAACATAGTAAAATTACATATAACAAAACAGGTATCAAACAAGAATTATAGTTATAATATTTATATCTACTTATCTTTATCATAACTAAGGAAAACTATAACTATAAATTCTTCAACTCCATCAAAGACTCCAGAAGGATATAATATTACCTAAGTAAACAGGAAGTTCATTGTAAGCAACTTCCAAAACTCTAGAATTGACAGAGACATTACGCTGTCTGGACAGTCACTCAAAGTTTTTCTGTACTATTAAGGCATCCATCTTCAGACTATGGCCCATAATATCTAGCAGACTTTTCCATTAAGCAGAAAATTTCAAAGAATGTTCAACCTATATTGGCAGTTTGTCAGTCACTTTCTTCTGTGTCTAATCATTCATATATATAATAAATAATATACTAATTAATTTTAGTACTAATATGTAATATATAACTAACTAAATATGTGTGTATATAAATACATCTTTGAGGCTAAGTACATCTTTGTCCCTCTAAATAATAATTTTAAATTTGATGTCTTAGGTATTAAATATTGGTATGTGGAAGGCCTGGAAGAGCTGAATTTCAAATCATTTCTTTCAGTCTGTCTAACACAAATGTTTTTTTCATTCTAAATTCTCAAATATATTTGAAAGAAAATGCCACAGAACAAAAAGAGCTTAACTAAAAAGGTAATGCATCAGTCATATGTAGTAATCTTGATGACACAAGACCAAAGTGAAAGAATCAGGAGAGAGCTGAGGACAGCCAAGATGTGATCTCTAATGAGACAGGCCTAGAGGACCTCCCTAAAGCCAACTGACCCCTCCAAAGTCTTTTTGCCACTCTTTTAGAAGCTGAATGCAGGAAAAGTTATAGGACTAGTATCAGTATTTCTTTCTGTATAGCTTTTCCATCTCATATTAAAGAAGGTGACTTTAAATACTTCAAAAATAGGATTTCAGAGACAATTTTATATGAAATAGCTGGATGTTTACTCAACCATTAATGAATGTACAGGGGTTAGAAAGAATCAGGGCTGGTTGGAGATTGTGATGAATACAATTGGAAAGGTTCAGACTCTAAAACTTTCTCAAACTTTCTTTGTTGTGTTCAAATTATTATACAAAATCTTTACAGTAATTTGAAGTTCAGGAAATTACACCAATCAACATTGCTTTGAAGAATGTTATATCAGTCTCATCACAGTTGCTTGAATACAGAACAGGGTCACTGAATAATTTTACAAAAGTCTTTCTGGAGAAAACATTTAAAACTAGGGGGGATACATACATTCTCCTCTAAAGACTTAAATCTAAATAATTTTTAGATTTAAAATTAGAATATTAAATTAGATTTCTCATTAAAATATATTGGGGTTTACATTTTACTTTATTTTTAAACACATCTTTAGCTATATATAATAATCTATTCATATTTGGAGCTGGTAAGATAGAAAGAATAAAGACCTAAGTTTGATTCACAGAAACCATATAAAAGGACCAATCTTTGTGTGGCACTACATGCTTATAAACCCAGTACTGAGGAGGTGGAGACACGCAGATCTCTGAGGCATGGTGGCAGCCAGCCTAAGCTACACAGACTGTTCTGGACCAATGAAAGACCCTGTCTCAAAAGAGATAAACAGTAAGGATGGTTCCTTAGGATGATAGTCAAGGTTGTTCTCTCTTTTCACACACAGGTGCACAAATATCTACATATGCATAGTTATGTAAACATATATTAACACATCCATACACTTTGGATAAGCTCACATGCTTATTCTAAATCAGTGCTGATATCTGATAAAAATTACTTTTGTTGAACATATAATTTTGCTAACACTAGTAAATTACAACATAGCACCTTAGATACCAAGTCATTTTTCCAGTCTCCAAACTCTTAACCATTATAGAGCCTTCTCTGTTGATGATTCATCATTTTCTTTGGTGAAGAAAAATTCATCAAACTTCTTTGAAACATCTGCAGAATTATAAGCTAGCATGTTGAGATGATCTCACAGTATACCAACTAATTTTCTTCCTATTTTCTGCAGGGATCAAAAATGGTCTTTATTCACTACACGGCAATTTCCAAGGGAATGTCTTTACCTGGGTCACTGTTTGCTTTCTATATAACCTCAAATAAATCTCAGGAACAATTGGTATTGCAACAATGGAGAATTTTGCTTTCATTAGTTGAGGAAACTCAACAGTAAATGTTATTTCAGACTTTGTCCCTGAGCTCTGACAAGAATTAGCAGTAGAATCTGTTCTCAAGACTGAAGACCAATTTGTTGAGACTTGATGGTAGAATTCATGCCAGGGAGTCATGATTAGAGCGTTTCTAAGACTTGACAAAGAATGTTTTCCAAGTCAGTTGTTTATCTGAATATGAGCTTGTAACACGGGGTTGTGCTTCCAAAGGTTACACAAATACAATTATATCAGCTAGTTTTCCATTGTTGTGATAAAATACCAAAGCATGTTACTGAAAAAAGAGTTTATTTTGGCCTCTTATTCCAGAGGGAAGAGTCCATGATGCCATCATAGAGGAATGTCAGCCAGACCTGTGAGCTATGGGTTTATAGCTTGAAACACAAACAGGAATCAGAGAGAGAGCAAACCGGGAAGAGTATATGGGTTTTGACACCTCAAAGCTTGCCTCTAGTGAAACACTGCTTCCATCAAAACCCTTCCTCCTAGTCTTCATGAAACAGTCATCAACCAGGGATGAAACATTCAAATTTGTAAGCCTGAGGAGAGGGAGTATTCTCATTGAAACCACACAGCAAGCATGAGAATTCAAAGCTTGCTGTTATATTGTGGGAAGACTCATGACAGCAAACACACACAGCTCCTTAGTTTGGGAAATGATAGGAACCTGAATTATCATGGGAAGGATCAGACATCAGAAAACAAATGACAAAGTCCTCCTATTATTTGTTAAAATATTTCTTCTTATGAATATGTATGTGTTTGTGTATTCCACCTGTATCCAGGTACCTGCATACACCAGAAGAGTGTGTCAGATTCCCAGACCCTGGTGTCGTAGGTAATTGTGACCTGCTGAATTTGTGTTTTGACAATCAAATCTAAGGGACATTTGGAGAAGGGTAAGCGCTATTAACTTACACTATCTTTCCATGCCACTTCTATTTTTGTAGTATAAGAATATTAATTAAAACACAACTTTTTCTAGGATATTAATGTCATTTGAACACATACTTTCACTAAAACATACAAAGGAAAAAGTAAAACCAATGTTTACATAAAGTAAACCCGATTGACATACCTGATCATTTTAGTTTGAAACATATCTCATTAATTTCCTGGAGAGGGAATCAAAGTCAAAATTATTTCTGGTTGTATTTAAATATGCAATTGTATCTGTCAGTTTTTCCAACTGAAGATGACAAGATGTCAAAAATGGTTTGATTTATTACAATATCATTCTATAATTACCTTATTAAGAAATACTGAGCTAACCTAACCCCCTCCATGATGGGGTTTTGCTTGCATGAGCTTGCACAGGTCATGTGCATGTTGTTGTAATCACTGTGAGTAAGCATATGCAGCTGCCCAGCTGTGTCCGGAAAGCACAGCTTCCTTATAGTCATACAAGGCCTTGCCTGTTACAATCCGTGTACCCTCCAATTTAGAACTATTTGCGATTGATAGCTGCTGGAGGAAAGAGTCACTTTTCTTGACAATTGCAGGCTCTGGTGTGTTAACGATTCTAGTGCAAGTAGACACAGCCAAGAATATATGGGCAGAAGAAATTGGAATTGATGGGTAAATAAAATAAAAAGTAAGCTATATTTTATTGAGAGCCTCTCAAATAAAAATATAGTTTATATTCAGTGGTAAATATTATTTTACTGTAACTCACTAAATAATTAAAATTTGTTACATAATTGCAATTAACTAAAAAATACTAAAGTTGATATAATTGACCTAAAAATCATTATTCTGAACTTAATATTTAGTCAAAATTACTTTATATGTATGTTAAATACAATACTACTTATATAGAATAACCTCAAGTTACAAATCTCTATATACCTGTTTTAAATCTAAATGTTTTATTTTCTTTTTTTGATTTTTATTGAGCTCTACATTTTTCTCTGCTCCCCTCCCTGCCTCTCCCCCCATCCCTTCAACTTTGCCCCAAGGTCCCCATGCTCCCAATTTACTCAGGGAATCTTGTCTTTTTCTACTTCCCATGTAGATTAGATCTATGTAAGTCTCTCTTAGTGTCCCCATTGTTGTCTAAGTTCTCTTGGATTATGGTTTGTATGCTGGTTTTCTTTGTTTTATGTTTAAAAACCACCTATGAGTGAGTACATGTGATAATTGTCTTTCTATGTCTGGGTTACCTCACTCAAAATAATGTTTTCTAGCTCTATCCATTTGCCTGCAAATTTCAAGATGTCGGTTTTTTTTTCTGCTGTGTAGTACTCCATTGTGTAAATGTACCACATTTTTCTTTCCCATTCTTTAGTCAAGGGGCGTTTAGGCTATGACAGGTTCTGGCTAAGACAAAAAATGCTGCTATGTACATAGTTGAGCACATGTCCTTGTGGCACGATTGAGCATCCTTTAGATATATCCTGAAAAGGGATATTACTGGGTCTTGAGGAAGGTTGTTTTCTAATTTTCTGAGAATTCGCCACACTGACATCCAAAGGGGCTGTAACCAGCTTGCATTCCTACCAGCAATGCATAAGTGTTCCCTTTTCCCCACAACCTCTCTAGCTAAGTTGTCATCAGAGTTTTTGATCTTGGCCATTCTTATAGGTGTAAGATGGAATCCCAGAGGTGTTCTGATTTGCATTTTTCTGATGACTAAGGATGTTGAACATTTCCTTAAGTGTCTTTCAGCCATTTTAGATTCCTGTGTTGAGAGTTCTCTGTTTAGGTCTCTACTCTATTTTTTTTTTTTTTTATGTATTCTTTTGGTGACCAATTTCTTGAGTTCTTTGTGTATTTTGGAGATAAGACCTCTGTCTGATGTGGGGTTAGTGATAATCTTTTCCCATTCTGTAGGCTGTTGTTTTGTCTTGTTGACCATATCCTTTGCTTTACAGAAGCTTTTCAGTTTCAGGAGGTCCCATTTATTAACTGTTTCTCTCAGTGTCTGTGCTGCTGGGGTTCTATTTAGGAAGTGCTTCCCTGTGCCAATGCGTTCCAGTGTATTTCCCACCTTCTCTTCTATAAGGTTCAGTGTGGCTGGCTTTATGTTGAGGTGTTTGATTCATTTGGACTTGAGTTTTGTGCATGGTGTTAGATATGGGTCTATTTTCATTCTTCTACATGTTGATAACCACTTGTTAAATATGCTTTCTTTTTTCCATTTGATATTTTCTTTTTACCAAGAAACTCTTACATCTCATAAACACCTTCAGCAATGTGAGGGGACACAAGATTAACTGTTAACAATCAAAAGTACCCAATACACAAATAATAAGCAGGCTCAAAAAGAAAGCAGGCAAATATCATCCTTTGCAATAGTCACAAATAATATAAAATATCTTGGGGTAACTCTAACCAAAGAAGTGAAAGGCATGTATGACAAGAATTCTAAGTCTTTAAAGAAAAAAATTGAAGAATATATCAGAAAAATGGAAAGTTCTCCCATGCTCTTGAATAGATAAGATCTATATAGTAAAAATGGCAATCTTACCAAGAACAATCTACAAAGTCAATATAATTCCCATCAAAATCTAAACACAATTCTTCATAGAACTTAAAAGACTAATACTCAACTTCATATGGAAAAATTAAAAATCCCAGAGTAACCAAAACGATCCTGTACAATCAATAAATTTTTGAAAGCATCACGGTCCCTGACTTCAAGCTATATTATAGAGCAATATTAATAAAAACAGCTTGTTATTGACATAAAACCAGACAAGTGGAGTAATGGAAACCAATTAGAAGACTCTGACATTAATTCACACAGCTATGTACACCTGATTTTTTACAAAAAAGATAAAATTATACAATAGGAAAAAGAAAGCATGTTCAACAAATGGTGCCGGCATAATTGAATGACAACATGTAGAATAATGCAATTAGATCCATATCTATCACCATGCACTAAACTCAAGTTCAAGTGGATCAGTCTCAACATGAATCCCTTATACTAAACCTGACAGAAGAGAAATTGAGAGGTAGCTTTGAACATATTGGCACAGAATACGACTTCCAGTAGCAGTGACACTGAGAACAACAATCATTAAATGGGACCTCCTGAAAGTGAGAAGTGATGGAGCAAGGTCATTGGTTAAAAAATAAAGAAACTGCTTGGCCCTCATAGGTTAGAACATAGGTGGGTGGAGTAAACAGAACAGAATGCTGGGAGGAAGAAGAAGTGAGCTCAGACTCGATAGCTCTCCTCGCCAGGGCAGATGTGATGAAGCTCCGACCCAGGATGGATGTAGGCTAGAATCTTCCCAGTAAGCGCACCTTGGGGTGCTACACACGTTATTAGAAATGGGCTAGTCCAGGTACGAGAGTTAGCTGAGAAGAGGCTAGATATAATGGGCCAAGCAGTGTTTTAAAAAACACAGTTTGTGTGTTGTTATTTCGGGGCATAAGCTAGCCAGGCAGCCCAGGAGCTGGGGCGGCAAGAATGCAGTCCACAGCTCCCACTACAGAGAAGCTTCTCTAAGACAAAGGATATAGTAAATAAGACAAGACAGCAGATTATAGAATGGGAAAAGATCTTCAACAACCCCATCTGATGATGAAGGAAGGTCATCTGTCTATGTATTATCTTGGTTAATAAAGAAACTATCTTGGCCTTTGACAGGACAGAAAATTAGGTAGGCCGAGTAAACAGAACAGAATGCTGGGAAGAAGGGAAGTGAGGCAGACGGCATAGCTCTCCTCTCCAAGATGGATGCAGGTTAAGGTCCTTCCTGGTAAGCCACCACCTTGTGGTGCTACACACATTAATAGAAATGGGTTAATCAAGATATGAGAGTTAGCCAATAAGAGGCTAGAACTAACGGGCAGAGCAGTGTTTAAAAGAATACAATTTGTGTGTTGTTATTTCTGGTATAAGGCTGGCCATGTGGGAGCCAGATGGGAAGCGGCCCGCAGCTCCATCTACAATATGACAGATATCTGATCTCCAAATATATAAAGAACTAAAGAAACTAGACATCAAATTACTAAATAATCCATTTTTAAAAATGGGGTACAAAACTATACAGAGTATTTGCAACAGAAAAATCTCAAATGGCAGAAAGACATTTAAAGAATTCCTTAACTTCTTTAGCCATCATTGAAATGCAAATAAAAATGACTTTGATATACCATCTTACTCCTATCAGAATAACTAAGATCAAAAAGACTGATGACAACTTACCTTCAAGAGAATGTGAAGTAAGGGGAACACTCCTGCACTGCTGGTTGGAGTTCAAACTTGTGAAGCCACTTTGGAAACTGGTATAGCAGTTTCTTAGAAAATTAGAATTCAATATATCTCAAGATTTTGACAGAGGTTTCTGTCTTGCTCAGTTGCATAGCTGTTCACTCCCAGAAAAACACACAGAGGTCTACATTATTTATAAACTGATTGGCCTATTAACTCAGGCTTCTTATCAACTCATATCTTAAGTTAACCAATAATTCCTATCTGTGTTAGCCACGAACGTAGCTTGGTACCTTTTATCAGTGAGGCATTTTCAAATTGCTTCCTCTGTAACTGGGAGACTACCACAGACTGAACCTTTCCTCTTCTCCAAATTCTCCTTTTCTGGTTGCCCCACCTATAATTCCTGCCTGGCTACTGGCCAATCAGAACTTTATTAAATCAGTACAAATGACAAATCTTTACAGGGTATAAGACCATTGTCCCCCAGCACTTCTCTCTTTTTTTTCAAAACAAGAACTCTGAATCTAATCTTCTTTGTTTAGTTTTTTTTCAGACCATTATTCATAACAACTTGTAACAAATACTCTAAGCAAAGACAAACATCCATAATCCATTTTTTGAGGATGTGGGTGTAGTTTTCTATAATACTTCCTGCTGATTGGGGAGGTATAATTTTATGGGAATCTAAAGAAAATTTAGGATTATGGTCAAGTCCTGACTGGAATATTCTATGAAGCTTGATCATCTCAGCCAGCCATCTTGAGGCTGATCTGGATGTAGAACTTAGAGAAAATTCCAACAGTGGTCCTCTGAAATGTTGGATCATCTGGGCCATCTGTTCCTACTGGAGATTTTTCAAGGAGTCTTCCTTGATCAAACCTGATCTTTCTTAACCCAGAATGAAACTACATCCTCACATTTCTTGTGAAAACAAAAGCAAATCATCTTTTCCAAAGTGACATATCCTTTGATTTAAATTTTGAAGTCAAGGCATTTTCAAAATGCATATGTTGGATTAGCTCAGCAGCATTTGTAATCAAATGTCTTTTAGCAGATGTTACTTCTTCCTCAGTCATCAAAAAAATTCAAAGAAAACAATAACATTATGTGGGAGTCCTCTCTGTGTGCTGTGATTACCCTTAATGAATAAAAAAACTGCTTTGGACATATAGCAAGGCAGAACTTAGGTAGGCAGAAAAGGCTAGGCTGTATGCTGGAAGGAAGAATGACAGAGTCAGAGAGGAGCCATGGAGCCACAGCCAGAGATAGACATGCTGAAACTTTGCTGGTATGCAACGACCTGATGGTAATGCACAGATTAAAGGAGATGGGTTAAACTAAGGTAGCCAATAAGAAGCTAGAGCTAGTGGGCCAAGCAGTTATTTAATGAATACAGTTTCTGTGTTATTATTTCAGTTCTAAGCTAGTCAGGCAGCTAGGAACCAACCGGTGGCTCTCGCCTCCAAAAATAACGTACAGTATCCAGATTCTGTGTGTATTTTCCATCTTTACAGGACTTTATTTTAAACTCTATTTCTTTTATTTTTAAATTTTGGTTTTTTGAGACAGGTTTTCTCTGTCTACCTTTTACTATCCTTGAACTCACTCTGTAGACCACGTTGTTATTGAACTCATAGAGATCTGTCTGCATTTTTAATCCCAAGTACTAAAATTAAAAGTATGTGCCACCATTTTTAAAGGACTTTTTTTCTCCCAAGTCTACATATATTTTTAAACATGCCCAAACCATTTAGAGGTTTTTTTTTAAATCTGAATTTATCTTTATTGTATCGTTCTCTTTTTCTGACCTCATGAGTCTTTAATTTCCTAAGCAATAAGGCTAGGATTAAAGCCATGACTTTAATGAATGGATCCATCCCATTCTTTAGGTTTATGAGAGTCTAGCTCTGTGGTGGAGGTACTGAGAGGAGCCATGTTTATTGCCTTGACTCCATGGAGTTTCAAGGTCCTTGCCACCACCAAGAAGCACGCTATAATCTATTTATAAACACCATTTAAGTGTTTGGTGGTGGGGCCTCTTAAAAGAGCTGCAAGATTTTTGCAGCTAAAGCTGAGTCAGGAAGCCTCTCTTAAATGAGACACACTTGCCTTTAGCCAACAGAGCCCACCTGAGATAATGCTGCTTCCAAAAGGCCATGCCCAACTCTGTTCTTTTGTGTCTAGAATTACTTCCCAAGATCTTCAGATTTTATGTGGATATAGTTACCCACATTGGCAGCATTTTGTAGTCAAAGACTGTTTGTTCATTTCCCAGTTGCTCAAACTCAAATAATCATGCAAAAGCTATATTTACTACAATACTGTTAGGCCAATGGCTCAAGCATGTTTTTAGATAGCAGTAATATATTAAATTAACCCATTTTTATTAATCTCTGTATTGCCACAAGGCTGTGGCTTATGGACTCCAATGTTGCACATGAGACTTTGGGTGATTGCCCAGGTAGGCAGTTATCTTTGTCATTTGTTGCACATTTTGGACGTTGTTTGATTGCACTTCCTGTTTACTCAAGTAATATTATTTCCTTTCTCAGATCTGTGATGGGGTTGAAAACTAGATAGTCTATTTCCATCCATTTGCCTGCAAAATTCAGGAAGTCATTGTTTTTTACTGCTGAGTAGTACTCTAATATGTATATATTCCATACTTTCTTCATCAATTCTTCCATTGAAGGGCATCTAGGTTGTTTCCAGGTTCTGGTTATTACAAACAATGCTGCTATGAACATAGTTGAGCATATACTTTTGTTGTATGATAGGGCATTTCTTGGGTATATTCCCAAGAGTGGTATTGCTGGGTTCAGGGGTAGGTTGATCCCGAAATTCCTTAGAAACCGCCACACTGTTTTCCAAAGTGGTTGCACAAGTTTGCATTCCCACCAGCAATGGATGAGTGTACCCCTTTCTCCACACCCTCTCCAGCAAAGGCTATCATTGTTGTTTTTGATTTTAGCCATTCTGACAGGTGTAAGATGGTATCTTAAAGTTGTCTTGATTTGCATTTCCCTGAGCTAAGGAAGTTGAGCATGACCTTAAATGAAATAGAAAACACTATCCTGAGTGAGGTCAGCCAGACCCAAAAAGAGGAACAGGGGATGTACTCGCTCATATTTGGTTTCTAGCCATAAATAAAGGACATTGAGCCTATAATACGTGATCCTAGAGAAGCTAAATAAGAAGGTGAACCCAAAGAAAAACATATAGTCATCCTTCTGAATATTAACCTTCATCAGGCGATGAAAGGAGACAGAGACAGAGACCCACATTGGAGCACCAGACTGAAATCTCAAGGTCCAAATCAGGAGCAGAAGGAGAGAGAGCACGAGCAAGGAACTCAGGACCCTGAGGGGTGCACCCACACACTGAGACAATGGGGATGTTCTAACAGGAACTCACCAAGGCCAGCTGGCCTGGGTCTGAAAAAGCATGGGATAAAACCGGACTCGCTGAACATAACAGACAATGAGGACTACTGAGAACTCAAGAACAATGGCATTGGATTTTTGATCCTACTGCATGTACAGACTTTGTGGGAGCCTAGGCAGTTTGGATGCTCACCTTACTAGACCTGGATGGAGGTGGGTGGTTCTTGAACTTCCCACAGGGCAGGGAACCCTGATTGCTCTTAGGACTTGATCGGGGGAGGGGAAGGGAAATGGGAGGCGGTGGCGGGGAGAAGGCAGAAATCTTAAATAAATAAATAAATAAAGGAAAAAGAAAAACTAGATAGTCATAGTTACTTTCCTCTAATGACTTAGCCAGGCCATATCAAATACAAGACTTATATACCTTAGGATAGAATAATTATTAAAACATTTAGCATATGTTTCTTGCTTAATATTGTTCATGCTGGTTGTAATTCTAATTTTTGTGTTTTATATCTGTTCTTATTGCATATTGTTTTGTATTGGGTTTGGAACTCTTATTTAGACAAAAGGGAGAGTTGCTGGGGGAATTCCTTCAGCCAATGGCCTTTGAGATGCTGGATCGCTTAAGGTTGTTGGCCTTGGGTACTATAAAACAGATGTAGAAATGTGCTTAGTCTCTCTCTCTCTCTCTCTCTCTCTCTTTCTCTCTCTCTGTTTCTCTTTGCTGCTCATGGAGAGGACTGTTGATCTGTGAGTCTACCCATAAATAAAGTATCCTTTATTATGCTCTAGTCTGAGTTCATGTGGGATTATTTTATCACTATCCTCTAATGGGGGAAGGGGGAAGAGGATAAGGAAAGAGAACATGAGGGAATGGGGTCATTGAGTTTGAGGAGGGACAGAGATGCAGAGCAAGCAAAAACATATTGCAATAAAGGGAACCATTATGGGATTAGGGATAAATGTGGTGTTAGGAAAACTCCCAGAATTCCATAAGACCATTTCAACTCATGTCTTCTCTCTGTTTCTGGTCCTGGTTTCTCTGATGTGCTATACAACATTCAATATGTAAAACTCGCTTGTGTAAAACTTGCAAGTTATTTGTAAAACTTGCATGTTATTCAATGTTTACACTATAACCCTACCATAATGTAAAATAAATTGTGCAGAAATTGGCTCTTTACATGAACTTATGAAAATTTCTTTCTATATATTGTCCGCATGCCTTAGACACTCTCTGTTTTCGTTGACTATGTATACATAGCCTCTGTCCCTGCACATCCTGAATCTACTTGCAGACTCTTCTTCCACCTGTGCAGTCTACACCATGGTATTATAAATTTAGATACTTGCTGACAACCCACCCAAGCCGATGTTCTTTTTCCTTTGTGTGTGTGTGCATGTGTGTGTTACTGTTTCTCTTTGGATTTTGAATGCAGAATTACCATGTACCCTTACATAAAGTCAACAATCTGATCTTCTGGAAATGAAACAGAAATTGAAACTAAAACCCCTCCAAACTATGGAACATTATTAACCTAAATTTTCCCCACTGTGTAAATGCAGTGATAAGCCTGACATTGTCAATCCCACAATTCACACTGACACCTCTTGCTCATTACCTTTCTGTGTGACAGTTTTTATGACGTGCAACAGAACATGTTGCTATCTTGCTTGCTTTGATTCTGTGATACAATCACAATTTCTTTGTTCTCTCCTTTCATCTCTTTGAAAATTATCTTATAATGCAAACCTTTAGGAACAGGTGGTAAAATGAACATCTCACTGGGAGATTAGTAGTTGCTTGGCATGCTTACAGAGCACAGGTGAGGTCAGCTATAGGTGTGCAATATTTTCTATACAGTGTCAGGTAGATTATTTACATGTGATTCAGTGCTGGAAAAACATCAAATATCCCAGGATTGTGTAAGTTGAGTGAAATCTATTTCAATTTAAATAACAATTCTTGAGGGTTTTTGGAATGCCCCGCTCTTTGGGATGTTGTGAAGTGAAGCTCTTTGTGTAGCTGTGGGCTGAGTGGTACTCTAACACTCCTACAGAGTGGCTCATTTTCTTCACTCTGCAAAGCTGATAACCCTGAGTTTGCAGCATGCACTGGGAAGGAGTTTGGATTCTGAAGACATGCTGATGTGAAGTTATGTCAGTATCACCTTTTCCTAGCTGTATGTATGCTCTCGAGCAGGAAACCTTGGCATTTTGAGCTTCATTTATTTTCATTCCCAAAACTTGGACAGCAAAACACGGCTGTGGGAAATTATATGTTGAGTGTACTTGCATTTTGCTTAACTGTAGCAGAGAATTCACCAGAGCATAGACAGTTACCTCTCTTGTATAAGAAAGGCAATTACATTCATGTATGAATACTGTGGCAGTAACATTATAAAAATAGCAAATTTTTCATATTTATGACTGCATTTCCCATTATTCTAATACATGAAGATAGTATTAAACTGACTGCTGATGACTAATAGATTAATGAATCTCTCGAGATCCACCAGAGAAGCTTAACTTTGCTTTGGTGTTTAACACAAAGACCCACAAGAGACCAAGGTGCAAAGTATAAGAATGTGCAGAACTCTCAGTCCAAAAATGGGACTTCTGTATCACATCCTTTCCTCCCAAATTCCAGGCAGCACTGTAGAAGTGAATAGAAAGATTATGAACCAGAGATGATGGATGAATACACAGAAATATTATCCTCTGGACACAACAGAGATGCTGAGTTTATGAACTAACTGTAACTGTAACAGTATACATAAGCTCTATGCAAGCTCAGTCACTACCAACCAGCAAGACATCAAGTCCCAAGCCTAGCTGAGGACACACAATTGATAGCTGCTGGGAGAGAGATGATATTCTCTAAGATTGTTGTCCTTGGTAGGTTGATCACACTTTAGTGGAAGACTGCACATAGAGGAACACATAGGCAACTCAAATTAGACTTGATATATAGGAGAAAAAAGTAGTCACAATGTTGGGGGAGCAGGAAGTGGGAGGTGGTCCTGGGAGAATTTTGGTAAGGGCTGAATGCAATCAAAACATATTCTACAACTCAAAGAATTTAAAAGAAAACTATTTATCAATAAAGGTCTCTAGAAGTAAATACATGATAAAGAATACATTTGAGTTCTATATTTGACCTCATGTTAAAAAATAGAAAATCATTATGATAACAATATTGTCTATCATAAACAATTTATGTGGAAGAAACTGATAAATAATTAATTCTAAGTATGTTTATTAATTGTTTTGCCAGAGAATAAGGTTAGAGAAATCTGGAGAAGAAATTGTTTGTCATGTGGCAACAGATGATTATGGTGCCTTTGAGAAAAGGCCACTGTCCCCACAAATACGCACATACATGAGGTGGAGGGGGCATTTGAAATTTGAAAGCAGGACAAACTCTTGCCTTTTTCTTTGCCTATTCTGGGAGACTAGCATTTATAACACTCACTATAAGTGAACAGAAGATTTTTTTTCCCCAAAACAAACTAGTATCCTTTTCATGGTGAGTTGGTAGACAATGATTGAAAAGCCTCCTGATAGCCAGCTGCTCTGAAATCCTCTCAGAGTGGAATAGCAGCAAGTAATAGTCCTGAGAGTGAACAATAGGCCAATACTTTTCTCCTCAGGAAAAGGACATGAAAAATTTTCACATTTCTCCTGTGCACACAGAGAACAGCCTGAGTTAAGTCAGAATGTGATAGATGAGATCCGAGGCATATCCCAAACACATCAACAGTGGCTCCCCTTTCACTTAAGGATCAGGATTAGTGTTGAGCTTCTACTGGTGTGTAGATCACTGTATGCAAAAGAACACAGCACAAAACCCGCCTTCAGGACAGATGTCTAACAAGGAAGGCGGATCAAAACATTATGTACAGAAAGTGAGCTGGCACTCTAAGGATGGACATGTGCCTTAGAGAGATCACACCCCCCCAAATGATAATGATAATGGGATGAGATGCCGGGTTTACACACACACACACACACACATACACACACACACACACACACACGTATAGCCACTTACACTTGAATTTCAGATAAAATATTTTTGTATATTACCCAGCAGTGGCATTGCATAACACACTACACACTTGAATATATCTCATTATTTATTTGAAATTCAAATTTCACTTAGTGCCCTGTGTTTTGCCTAGAAACCATAAGATAAAAAAGGATTCCCAGAAATATAACCTCTTGCATTATGATCTAAAAGCCAGAAAGTGGGAGAGCATGAGCCATCTTTAGACAATGCTGTCTGCAGACACTGATCTTGCTATAGCACAGTGTAAATTTAAGCCCTAACTCTAGTGGTATGTCTAAGCACATTTTATTGTATCCAAATAATAGCTGACGATGTGGAAAAGTAAACAAGGATGAGGTAGTAAAAATATGTGCATCATAGGCCATCTTGGTTAAAAAAAAGCAAATGTTAACAAGAATTGACTTTGTTTTCCCTACTGAGTTTTGTAGGTTAATTAAAGAAATAAACTTGCAACAGATTGACAGGAATAAATGCATTCACGCAAGTTAGATTTAATATCACAAGCATAAGAGCACCATAGGAAAAGGACTGAATGTCCACAAAATCTGAAGATGTATGAGTTTGCAAGAGAGAAGAGAGAGGGTAGATGACAAATGGATTCTCTTCTCTGCACTTTTGACAAGTTCTCTTTCCTGGAAGATGAAACTCTGGGGCAAGGTTCTCAGAATAGTGCCCTTCCTGGAAGACCAGTAATCAGGAAGATAAGCATAGACCAGAGAAAATATCCTTTGAGTTTTTCTTCTCTTTCAAATGCCTTGCACTTTAAATATCACTAGGGACAACTGACATACTTTGGGCACCATGCCATAGCCTAAACTCTCTTATAGTAATGGTTCAGTGTGACATATTATTTCTACCATGATACTAAAGGAATCTAGATGGTGATGAGGTCTGCTTTCCATGTAGGCAAACTACTGATGTCATGATGACACTGGGGACAAGGGACAGGTGACTTCTAAAACTTTTCCTTCTACAGCTTTCCCTTGGTTTTATCTTCAGAGATTCGTGAGTACTATATTTAGATCACATTAGGATTCAGTGGTGTCTACAAAAGAGAAGTCAGGACTCTTCCTCTCCATTTTGACGTGAACACACAGGTAAAAAACAGGCTCCTACGACACAAGACAAAGGCTTTCACAAAACACCAAATCTGCTATTACCTTGATGGATAACCTGCTCTGCAGGATGGTGAGAAAAAAAAGTTCATTTTGCTTTTAAATGTAGTTGGCTATGATAATTTCTTATAAGCTGAATAAGTTAAGACATATGAGTACCCTGCTTATAAGTAGATACATATGTACATACACATAATCTTTTATATACACAAATAAGCATGTTTATACACACATCAAGGCTTGCTTATAAGGAACTAGCTTAAGTACTATGGCATTAAAGGTCTCCAAATTCTATAAAGTGCTTGTGACTTTGTAGACCCACGAAAGCCGAGTGATGACAGTATGAGTGTTAAGTCCAGAGTATCAGAGGAGAGCTGAGAATGTAATTCACATTAGATGACCCTAGGAAGGTGAAGTCATGGACAGAAGACAGTGGACATCCCAGGTGAAAGTTTGTGCTCCAAGATATCACTTTGAATTTAAGAAGAAACATGGTTAGTACTGACTCAAAAACCTACTCAGCTAAACATTTTAGGTGATATCATTCCTCACAAATTCTACCATACATAAAATATCAGAGCACAGTCAGCATAAGAATGGCTTCCATTTCCCTTATAGCAAGAATTATCTTTGTTATCAAATTGTGTCTGTAAATATGGCTTCTTTGGTTTGTTCTGCCTCTGTTGTCCCATATTTACACTTTTCCTAACAACCACTTGTTATTTTTCACTTGCTTCTTAAATTTTTTTCAATTTCTTTACTCTTTCCCCAAGTGAAATGATTCAGCCCATACAATTGGTCAACTCCTTGCACACATCTAGGGGCACCACTTTAAGGTACTTTAAGGTACAGGGAGTCACTTTAACTCTGGAGACTCAGAGATTAAAATACACAATCTATGTTGGATATAAAAGTGAAAATGCAAAATGCACTATTCTTCTCCACCCAGCCTGCTTCTCAAATGTTGACCCTTTGTATGCAATAATAGTTACATACGTCCTTCTGGTCAGCAAGGTACCTCCTTTCCCACACTCTCTTATCATCCTGAACTCCCACTCAAGTTCATGGAATTGGGTCAGCAAAAGCTGCAAGCTCTTGCTTGGTGGACCAAATTTTTCTGTTGTATAACTTTTCTCTTCATTTACTTAGCATAGACCAAGCAGAACCTGGGGTCTGACAAGGAGCAGAATCTCACAAGGGGCTGGCTAACAGCAAGAGAAAAGAGACTGAGCTCTCTGTCCTGCACATCACATTCTTAGTCTTTTCGACTCTACATGTCTTTCTATGGCACGAACAATTCAGTTTTCCCTCCTTATCCCTTTAAATATGCATTCCTTATCTCACAATTGTGATTTTTCTTTGCTCCATTAGAGTTAATAATTTTTGTTTCATACTAAAAATAATGAGTTCATGTAATCTGGAGTAATATGGGTTCTTACTTAATTAAACAAGGTTCTGAGGCAGAAAGTGACTCAAACCATGTTTCTGTGACACATTCAGCCAGATATCAGGAAGTTTGTTGTGCTAGTGGAGGCTCTGCCAGGAGCTATGGTGAACACAGCTTTCTCTCTCATGGTTTCTGTGAAGCTGACAGTAAGGCCAAACATTCATCTAAAGGTAGTGAATCCCGTCTACAATATCTTTTCATTATTTTGTGACCATTGATTTATTCTGCTCTCATAGGAAGAAGACCCTCTTATTGTAAAGCAACATTTCTAGCAATCCAAGCTAAGAAGGTGTGCTCACTCATGAACTTCTCAGGTTTTAGCAAAGCAGGCTCTAGGAGAAGTGTATCTTCTGTGAACACTCATCTGGGCCCACAAAGCTGCTGCAGTAATTACCCAAAGTTGAGATAGCCAGTGCTTGATGATAATAAGAATGAAATAGGCCAAAGGCAAGAGCTGTGATATGAACTTTTGAGATTTCACATACCTTACCATGATGTTAGTCAGTTTCCTTAGTTGTTTATCAGGAATAATTTCACTTCATAGTTGTTCCAGGGTAAAAGATCAGATTTGAACTTTAGACCTTCTAAGTAGTAGAGCAGTATTGGTTTGGTTTGTTGTTATTCAACTCCCTCAAATCACTGATCTGAGCCCCCCATCTTCTTTTGTTTGATTCACTCACTTACTGAAGTATTTATTGAGCAAGTCTTCCTGTGGATGGAAATTATTTTTCTCAATTTTGAGATCTTATACTGATTGTACTCAATGTTATGTCTACTAGGGTTTCGTTAGTGTCTTATAATTAATTAACATGGTGTCCATTTAAAAGAATAAACCAGATACATAATAATTACAGTAGTGATTCCATTTTTAACTCAAGAGCAAAAAGTTGGAAGCTAGAATTTTGGGTTAAGAGAGTGGCATCCTGGTGAAACAAGGATTTGGGACTTTGAAGTTTCTACGAGTCATTTGAGAGGTAGTCTATAAACATTCCTTAATAGTCAGTATGGACAGCTTGGATTACAGCTTCTAGGTTCCCTTCCCTTTGTAGAATAAAAGGAAAACCTAAATCCCAGAACTTTATTGCCTCCCGAGTTTCTTTCCTCTATTGAGATACATTCTCAAGTCCTTTCTCCATACTTATAATAGAGCATCAATAGCTAGGAGTCTAAACCATAAGCAGGCTTGGTCACAAATAGGGGCTTAAAAATGCAACACAGTTTGAACAGCTCATGAGCATAGACAAATCAACTCTGTAATGATATAAATAGAATAGCTTTTGAGACCATTGAAACCTGCATGGAATATATGTAAAGAAAAGAAGAGTTTGAACTTAAACCTAAGTTCATAGATGATAAACCCAGAGCATTGCTATGTGTCCAGCCTTGGTCACATGAAAAGCTTAGAGAGCAGAGCCCAAAGAAAATGACATAGTTATGGGGAATCTTTGACAACCAATTATCTTTAAGAGGTGGGACCAAGTTAAGGTGTGGCTTTCTGAGAAAAAGGTGTGGGACCTGAGAAAAATGCTGCACGGCCCAGGTGCGCTCTCTGTGTGGTTCCCTCTCAGCACAGCTGAGCTTGGACTTCTCGTTCCTGTGTTGTGAGTGTGCCCTTTATAATAAATAAAAATATAATTGTTTTATCTTTTACCTAGCCTGGCTATTCTTGACCTTAGATAATTCAATAAGCGAGCAACCTTCTGTGAGGCTGATGGATGTCAAAGTGTCTGTCAGTACACAGAGGGGCGCAGAGAAAGCTGTATCCATGTGGACAGTTGCAACAACAGGTGAGGATTGCCTATGTTTTAGTTTACATTCCTACTAGAAATTTCATACATGTTCTCATTTTACATGCTTGCTTACTTTATCTAACTGAACTTCAGTATCACTGTAAGAGAACTTTTTCAAATTTCAAAAATAGATGAAGTGCACAAAACCAGTGTAGCAGAAGTTGTATTTTGGGTCTGGAATGACATCTAAGACCACCAATGTTTACTCATTATTCCTTCCTGCCTTACAATTTGGAACAGTGAAAAATATTTCTATACAATAACTCAAGGAAAAGTTTTAATATTGTAAATTAAATAAAGTTTCCAAATACTTCCAGGTTCAGCCAATCACTTTGTATCGCTATCAACTATTCCTGAAAGCATATATAGTGATGGGTGTTGACTCCTTATAGCTTTTTTAAAGAGAAAATTCATGATATATTATTAAATATGATGAAGATCTAGTAAAAGTCACCTGTAATTAAGTTCCCTTACATTATTCCCAACTGAAGACAATAGACTCAAAAGAAAGTTGCTTGTCTCTTAGGTTTTGTGGCCCTGGAAAATCAACATACAGTGATTTACTAAAACATGAAGAGAGACATACATGGATCTAATCTACATGGAAAGCAAAAAAAAAAAAAAGACAAGATCTTTTGAGTAAATTAGGAGCATGGGTACCATCAGAGAGTCAAAGGGGGGGGGGAAGGGAGGGGAGGCAGACGCGGCGGAAACGGGCGCAGACGCAGTGGACATGGGATGGTCCAAGCACGAAACAGTGAAGCCCACACTGAGAGCAGATCACCCCACTACAATTAAATCAAGTAGATTTTGGGGGGGCTGGCCTGCAGAGTGGTAGGCCTTATATTGACGAGGTACCCTGGTGAACGGGGAGTCTGGTCCTGTCCCTGAAGACCCTCCTGAGTGGGGAGAGTGTTCTTGGCCCATGGTGGGACCCAGGAAACGGAGCAGGGGCATTCCCTGACCTCCTTGACTCCTGGTCAGTCTGCGAGGGCTGCTCCCCTTTGCTGGGGCTGCTCCTCCTCTGCTGTGATCTCTCTCTCCCTGGCCCTTCCCAGCTTGCACCCGGGACCTGCTTCATTCTCCCTCCATTCTGTGGGGCCGCAGGATCACCCAGTTCAGCCTGTTTGGGCACTGGGTCGGGTGCTCGGGGCAGAGGGCAGCAGGAGTTTCTTTGTTTTGGTGGCTGGCCTGCAGAGTGATAGGGCTTTTGTTGGTGAAGTCCCTGGTAAACAGGGAGCCTGGTCATGTTCCTGAACATCCTCTGAGTGGTAAGAGGGATCTTGGCCTGCAGCAGGAGCCAGGAAACAGAGCGAGGGCATTTTGTAAGCGGGGCCCCTGGCCAGCAGGGAAGCATCATCCTGTTTTAAAAGACTCAGTAGATAGCATCAATAGGAGGAGATGGGCAGGCATCAAGGCAAGAATTCACCCAAAAATCTGAAAAACAATATGAAAACACCAGAACCCAATGATCTTACAACAGAAGGACTTGAACAACCTAATCCAGAAGAAGTGGGAAAAAATTGACTTTATGAAAGCAATAGAGTTCCTTAAACAACATGTAAAAAATGCCCTTATAGAAATGGATGAGAAGTATAACAAAAAGTTTGAAGAAATGAATAAATACATAAATGATACCCTGGGAAACCAAGAAAAAATGATCAAACAGGTAATGGAAACAGTTCAAGAATTGAAAACTGAAATGGAAACAAGGAAGAAAACACAAACTGAGGACCAGCTGGATATGGAAAATCTAGGTCAAAGAGCAGAGACTACAGAAACAAGCATAATCAATAGAATACAAGAGATAGAAGAAAGAATTTCAGATTCTGAGGACACCATAGAGAAAATAAACTCACTGATCAAAGAAAACAGCAAAGCCAACAAACTCTCATCACAAAACATTCAAGAAATATGGGACACAATAAAGAGATCAAACCTAAGAATAATAGGGATAGAAGAAGGAGAAGAGTCACAGCTCAAAGACCCAAAAAATATTTTTAACAAAATTATAGAAGAAAACTTTTCCAAAATAAAGATATTCCTTTGAATATTCAAGAAGCATACAGAACACCAAATAGACTGGATCAAAAAAAAAATCCTCTCACCATATAATAATAAGACACAAAATAGACAGATTAAAGAAAGAATATTAAGAGCTGCAAAGGAAAAGGTCAAGTAACCTATAAAGGTAAAATGAACAGACTTACACCTGACTTCTCTATGGAAACCATGAAAGGCAGAAGGTCCTGGATAGAGGTACTGCAGAAAATAAGAGACCATGGATGCAAGCCCAAACTACTATACCCAGCCAAGCTATCGTTCACTATCAATGGAGAAAACAAGACATTCCAGGATAAGAACAAATTTAAACAATACAAAGCCACAAATCCAGCCTTACAGAAAGTAATAGAAGTAAAATCACAACCCTAGGAATCCAACATTGCCAACACTGCCTACAATAACTCAGGCATCAAACGACCCTTCACCAGCACAACTCAAAGAAGGGAAACACACAAACTCTACTACCAAAAACAATAAGAATACCCAAAGTAAACAACCACTGGACATTAATATCACTTAATATTAATGAACTCAATTCACCTATAAAAAGGCACAGGTAAAGAGATTGGATGCGAAAACAGGATCCAAAATTCTGCTGTTTTACAAGAAACACATCTCAACCACAAAGACAGGCATCTACTCAGAGTAAAGGGTTGGGAAAAGTTTTTTCAAGCAAAGGGTCCTAAGAAAAAAGCAAGTGTGGCCATACTAATTTCTGACAAAACTGACTTCAAACTAAAATCAATCAGAAGAGATCTAGATGGACACTTTATACTCATAACAGGAACAATTCATTAGGAGGAAGTCTTTATCCTGAATATCTATGCCCCTAATATAAAAGCACCCACTTATGTAAAAGAAATATTACTAGAACTCAAGGCAGACATCAAACCACACACACTATTAGTAGGAGACTTAAACACACCTCTCTCACCATGTACAGGTCAATCAGACAGAAACCTAATAGAGAACTAAGAGAATTATTAGAGGTAATGAAGCAAATGGAGTTAACAGACATCTATAGAACACTCCAACCAAATAAGAAAGAATATACCTTCTTCTCTGCAGCTCATAGAACCTTCTCGAAAATTGACCACATACTCGGTAACAAAGGAAACCTCCAAAGATACAAAAAAATATCAGTGTCCACCTGTGTCTTATCAGATCACCACAGATTAGAGTTAGAAGGCAACAATAATGCTACCCCCAGAAAGCCTAAAAAATCATGGAAACTGAACAGTCAACTACTGAACCACACCTGGGTCAAGGAAGAAATAAAGAACGAAATTAAAGTCTTCCTTGAATTTAATGAAAATAAAGAGACAACATACTCAACCTATGGGACACGATGAAAGCAGTTCTAAGAGGAAAGTTCATAGCACTAAGTGCCCACTTAAAGAAAGTGGAGAAAGCATACATTGGAGACTTAACAGCACACTTGAAAGCTCTAGAAAGAAAAGAAGCAGATGTTCCCAGGAGGAATAGAAGACTGAAAATAATCAAACTGAGGGTGGAAATCAACAAAATCGAAACACAGAAAACAGTCCAAAGAATCAATGAAAGAAAAAGTTGGTTCTTGGAGAAAATCAACAAGATCGACAAACCCCTATACTAACTAATTAAAGGCAGAGCGAGAAGATACAAATAAATAAGATCAGAAATGAAAAGGGGGACATAACCACAGACACAGAGGAAATCCAGAGAATCATTAGATCTTACTACAAGAGTCTCTATGCCACAAAACTGGAAAATGTAAAAGAAATGGACATTTTTTTAGATGAGTACCATATACCCAAGTTAAACCAAGACCAGATGAACAATCTAAATAGACCTGTTAGTCGCAAAGAATTAGAAACTGTTATCAAAAATCTCCCTTCCAAAAAAAGCCCAGGACCAGATGGTTTCAATGCAGAATTCTACCAGAACTTCCAAGAAGAACTAATACCTATACTCCTTAATGTATTTCACAATATAGAAACAGTAGAGTCATTGCCAAATTCCTTTTATGAAGCTACAATTACCCTGATACCAAAACCACACAAAGACTTAACCAAGAAAGAGAATTACAGGCCTATCTCACTCACGAACATCGACGCAAAAATTCTCAATAAAATACTGGTAAACCGAATCCAAGAACACATTAGAAAAGTTATCCATTATGATCAAGTAGGCTTCATCCCAGAGATGCAGGGCTAGTTCAACATATGCAAATCTATGAATGTAATCCACCATATAAATAAACTGAAAAAAAAAAAAACATATGATCATTTCATTAGATGCTGAAAAAGCATTTGACAAAATTCTTTTTTTTTTTTGTTTTTGTTTTTCCAGACTGGGTTTCTCTGTGGCTTTGGAGCCTGTCCTGGAACTCTGGAACTAGCCCTGTAGACTGGGCTGGTCTCGAACTCACAGAGATCCTCCTGCCTCTGCCTCCCGAGTGCTGGGATTAAAGGCATGCACCACCATCGCCCGGCGCATTCGACAAAATTCAACACCCCTTTATGATAAAGGTCTTGGAGAGATTAGGGATACAAGGGTCATACCTAAATATAATAAAAGCTATTTACAGCAAGCCGACAGCTAACATTAAACTAAACGGAGAAAAACTCAAAGCCATCCCACTAAAATCAGGAACACGACAAGGCTATCCACTCTCTCCATAGCTCTTCAATATAGTGCTTGAAGTTCTAACAATAGCAATAAGACAACATAAGGGGATTCATATTGGAAAGGAAGAAGTTAAGCTTTCATTATTTGCAGATGATATGATAGTACACATAAGCGACTCCAAAAACTCTACCAAAGAACTCCTACAGCTGATAAACACCTTTGGTAATGTGGCAGTGAAGGCGCAAGTCATAAACAATCCCACACCAGTTTGGAATTGTGATTAATAGGGTGGTATTTATTTAAAAGGGAATAAACTTACAAATCACTGTCCCAGACAACAGCCCTCTATGCACGCAATTAGGAAGAAGTCTAGTCGCTGGAACCAGAGCAGGAAGTAAAGAGAGAGAGGAGGGAAGTGGCCGCTTTTTTTAAAGGGAAAGATACCACGCCCCAATGGGCTGGTATCTTGGCGGCTATTGGCTGGAGGAGCGGAAGGACCTCCCGCAACACCTCCCCCTTTTATTTAAGTAAGAGAGTTCTAAACCTACTATGAAATTATATACAATAAGTACAAATATCCTATTCTAACTATCTTAGGTCTTATATAATAAATAGCTTGGCTAAGTCATGAGTCGAAAGTAACTACATTTATATAGTCTTCAACCCCATCGAAGATCTGAGAAGGGAAATAATGTTACCTGAGTAATTAGGAAGTGCAATCAAACAACTTCTAAAACATGCAACAAATCACAGAGACAACTAGCTACCTGGGCAATCACCCAAGGTCACGTTTGCAGCGTTGAAGCAACCAACTTTGGCTAAGGCCTAACATAACTGACACACCATTTTCAAAGGCAAGAAACTTGTCAAAACTATCTTACCCTGTCTTGGCAGGATATGACAGTCCTGTTTTTTCCATTCACAGATACTCTGTATTTCTGTCAGTGGTTGAGGTATGGGCATTTCTTTACCCAAAGGCCAGTTCAGCCAAGAAGAAAGGCTCCAGGTGGAGTGTCTTTGGTGCTCAACATTCTCTCGGGAATAGAGCGGTGTTGCCAGGAGCAATTGTGTCTCACTACCACAAAACTCTGAGTTAGATTAAAGGCCATTTTCTACAGCTCTTTGAAGAGGTTGAAGATTATCTATCTATACTGAGTATAATCTCTATGTGTCTAAAGAACCTGATTAGTCTAATTATAAATGACAAACTTAGAATACTATTAATCTATATAATTCTCAATACCTATCTAACTTAAAGACTAAGACAATAAACAACTGTGAAACAAATGAGGACAATGACCTCCAAATATAAACAATGTACAAATATACATTGCAGTATGGTAAATGTATATCAATACACAAGCAATATGTAAATATCTTAATCAGAGGTAGAAATGTACACTGCAATATGGTAAATATATACAATATATATCAATACAATATATGTCAATACATAAAAAATGTTTTTAAACAGAGGTAGAAACATGCATGCATACAACAGTCAATATAATTTCACTTTGTATCAATATTTAAGAATCGATACCAATACATTTGTCTCAAAACAATAACTCACAAGTACCAATCTATTATCCCTCTTTTTTTTTTTTCAAATGTTCCCTGAGCTTATTATAAAATTCCTTCCCCAACCCTCAACCATATACCAATTTATAATCAACCCCTAAATGATGTCCCTAAACCCAAGGGCAAACTTTACTGGGAGAGGGGACGTCGTCCTCTAGAGTTACTTCCAGCTGTCATGGGGGCGACGTTCTTTCTGGGGGATCCTGTGAGAGTAAAATGATGGTTAAATTTCAAGATCGATGTCTTTTAAAATTGCAAAGAGTCTCTGAGTATTTTGTGCAGGTCTGGCCAGAATGTTGTATAAGAGGTGCACCATTTCAGCTAACCAAGTTGGGATCGTCTTGTGCAGCTGGTACCCAAAACAGGTCTTGTAGTAGCGCTATCAGTATCATGACGTCATATCTACCAGGTGGAGTCGTTGTTATGGGGCCCCATCTTCTTCCTGGAAACTTTAAATGTCACTTCAGGAAAAACTCATTGTTCATTGTGAAAAACTTAAACATTAATCATATAGACATACACACACACACATATATATATATATTCAATGAAAGGAATGATAGATATATTCAATGAAAAGTATGATAGATATGAAGAAAAGCAAAGATGTTTTCTAAACTCATATTTCTTTCTGTCCCCTATCATGGCTCTTGACATGAGACAGAAACTCCAGAAACTCTGGGTTTTTCTCTTACCAACAGGCTTGGAATTGGAGAGGGACTGAGCCAGAGTCCAACTTCAAAACCAGCTCTATAAATTTAGAAATATGGTTTAGTATATTTTACTTACACAACTTATTCAGTTTTCTTGATAGTTCCTATTGGGCAGGTATTTTTCCATCTGTCAGTATCCAAACATCCAGGATCCCTTGAATTTTTCAAAGATGAGTGTTTTCCTGTGGAGATAAGAACAGAACCCTGCCCCCATTCTATATGTTTTTCTTACCCCCTGTAGGAATATCATCATTGTGGATGAGTTGTCATTTCTCCTTTCCAAGAGGTTTCTCCTCTTCAAATCGAACCTTTATTAATTTTGATGGTATCCACAATTTTTCTTCTCCTGTGGAAACAAGAGCAAAACCCCTTCCCCAACGTAGCACATCTCCTGGCTTCCATTGAGAGGTCAGCACATCTTTGAAATAAATTGGTTGATTTAGTTCAGCAGACTTTTCCATTATCCAATGTCTTTCTGCTGCTGTCGTTCCTTTCTCATTAGCGTTAAGAAAATTCAAGGTCAATAAAGCATTATGTAATCTATTTCTGGGAGTATTTTCGGTCCCTTTCTGTTTGTTCAGCATATCCTTTATAGTACGATTTGATCTTTCTATAACTGCCTGACCTGTGGGATTATGTGGTATACCTGTAATGTGTTTTATATTATAATAAGCAAAAAAGCGTTTCATTTTCTTAGATACATATGCTGGACCATTGTCTGTCTTTATTTGTGCAGGTATTCCCATGATGGCCATAACTTCCAATAGATGTGTGATTACTGAATCAGCCTTTTCTGAACTCAGGGCAGTAGCCCATTGAAAACCTGAATATGTGTCTATGGTGTGGTGTACATATTTTAATTTACCAAATTCCATAAAGTGGAACACATCCATCTGCCAGATTTCATTTCTCTTAGTACCCTTTGGGTTACTCCCTGCAGGCAACGGTGTTTGATTATAGAAGGAACAAGTAGGACATCTCTTTATAATGTCCTTAGCTTGTTGCCATGTAATGGAAAATTCTTTCTTTAGGCCTTTACTATTGACATGATGCTTCTTATGAAATTCTGAGGCCTGCAACACGCTTCCAATCAATAATTGATCAATCTCAGCGTTGCCTTGTGCTAGAGGACCAGGCAGACCTGTATGGGACCGGATGTGTGTTATGTACATCGGACAAAGCCTGTTCCTGATTATGTCTTGTACCTGGATAAACAATGAAGTCAACTCTGTGTCATCTGGTATAAATTCAGCAGTTTCAATATGCAAGATAACTCTTTCTGCATATTGTGAATCTGTAACTATATTAAGAGGTTCTTTAAAATCCCTTAGCACCATAAGAATGGCATATAATTCTGCCTTCTGGACAGAATTATAAGGGCTTTGTTCCACCTTACTCAATTCATCTGACTTATAACCTGCTTTCCCTGATTTATTTGCATCAGTATAGAATGTACGGGCTCCAGTTATTGGAGCATCACGTACAATTCTAGGAAGAATCCAAGAAGTTCTCTTTATGAGGTTAAGTCTACCACTTTTGGGATAGTTGCTATTAATTTCTCCCAAAACATTAGCACAAGCTCTTTGCCATGGTTCATTGTCTTCCCATAACTTTTTTATTTCTTCAGTAGTAAAAGGGACTATAATTTCTGCTGGGTCTATACCTGCTAGTTGACGAAGTCTCAGTTTACCCTTTATAATTAATTCAGAGACTTTTTCCACATAAGTTTTTAATTTTTTACTTGGTTTATTAGGTATAAATATCCACTCTAAAATAATATCTTCCCTCTGCATTAGAATCCCTGTAGGAGAAATTCTGGAAGGCAATATGACTAGGATGCAGCTACGATTTGGGTTCACCCTATCCACATGTGCCTCCTGTAATTTTTCCTCAATCATTGTCAGTTCCTTTTCTGCTTCAGTTGTCAGTTTTCTTGGACTATTCAAATCTTTATCACCATCTAAGGTTTTGTTTAAATGAACTATTAGATCAGGTGTTATCCCAACAGCTGGTCGTAGACTGGAAATGTCTCCTAACAATCTTTGGAAATCATTAAGAGTCTTTAACCTGTCTCGCCTAATTTGTGCCTTTTGCGTTTTAATTTTCTCTAGCCCTATTCTGTAACCTAGGTAATTAATAGAATTTCCTCTTTGAATCTTTTCAGGGGCAATTTGTAATCCCCACCTAGGCAAGATTTTCTTTACTTCTTCAAACATCCTTTCTAAAGTATCTTTATTTGAATCAGATAACAAGATGTCATCCATGTAATGGTAAATTATGGACTTGGGGAATTGTTTACGAATTATTTCCAATGGCTTATTTACAAAATATTGGCACAATGTAGGACTATTGAGCATACCCTGTGGGAGGATAGTCCATTGATATCTCCTATTAGGCTGAGAATTATTATAAGTAGGCACTGTGAAGGCAAATTTTTCTCTATCCTTTTCTTGTAACGGTATGGTGAAAAAACAATCTTTTAAATCAATAACTATAAGAGGCCATCCTTTTGGTAATAGAGAAGGCAAAGGAATTCCAGATTGTAGTGGGCCCATAGGTTGAATTACCTTGTTGACAGCTCTTAAATCTGTCACCATTCTCCATTTACCGGATTTCTTTTTTACAACAAACACAGGAGAATTCCAAGGGCTGGTTGATTCTTCAATATGTTGAGCATCTAGTTGCTCTTGCACCAGCTGTTCCAATGCCTGTAATTTATCTTCAGCTAGAGGCCACTGTTTGATCCATATTGGCTTCTCAGTTAGCCATTTTAAAGGTAGGGCTGTTGGTACCTCTAAAGGTTTGGTATTTGCTGTATGTTCTTGTACAGCCTGAATGGTTGGTGACCTTTTCCCATAATACCTCATCATATCCTTCCCAGAATTATGAGTTCCTGGAACTACAGGAATGTTAATCTGGGTATTCCATTGCTGTAGCAGGTCGCGGCCCCATAAATTTATTGCGATATTCGCAATATATGGCCTTAGTCTTCCTATTTGCCCTTCAGGCCCTATGCATTCAACCCATCTTGTGCTTTGTTTTACACGAGATAGGGTTCCAATTCCCAGGAACTGAACATCTACCTCTTGAAGAGGCCAATTCGGATGCCAAGATTCTGGGGTAATGATACTTACATCCGCACCTGTGTCTAATAAGCCTTCAATAAAAGTGCCATTTATACAGACTCTTAGCTTTGGTCTTTGATCATTAATAGAAGTCTGCCAAAATATACGTTTACTCTGTCCTACTGGGTTTTTTGACTCATCCTCCATGTGTAATTCATCATTTAGACCAGTAATATTTTTTACAGCAGAAATTGGAGCTTTTAATTTTCTTGGTGAGGCACGTTCTCTACTGTGACTGGGAATGACTGGGCCACTGTTGGCTTGGGGGCCTGCGAGAGGCCCCTCAAGGAGTTTCCCGACTGTATCGGGTTGCCTTGTCTGTCTGTTGTTGACCTGCATTCGTTGGACCAGTGTCGGCCTTTACCGCATCTCCTACATATACCTGAAGGCCGAGGTCTCCTATTTTTGTCATTCCCAGAAGGGATATTATTCCTAGAAATCCTTTGCCTGCAATCCCTTTTCAGATGTCCTAATTTACCACAATTAAAACACCTGGCAGTTTGATGTCTCCTCATTGCTTTGGAAATCGCTTCTCCTACCCAAGATTCATCATTATAGCTAAACGTCTCGACATTCATTGTATGCTGAATCCATTCATCCATAGGTGCTGATCTAAACTTTAAAGGCCCAATTATCTTTTTGCATTCTATGTTTGCATTCTCAAAAGCTAGAGATTCAAGAAGTAGTCGTCTAGCTTCTGGGTCTGTTACCCCTATGTCCAGAGCCTTAATTAATCTTTGCAAAAAGTCAATAAAGGGTTCTCTCTGTCCCTGCCTAATTCTGGTATATGATTCAACCCTTTTTGCTGGATCTTGTAGCCTATTCCAAGCATTTTAAGCTGCTTGGTGACATAAACACAGTACTTCATCATCATAAAGAGCTTGGACCTGTGGGTCAGCATATTCTCCTACACCAAGAATTTGATCTTGGGAAACCTCCACACCTTTTGCTCTTCCTTGCTGTTCCATATGTTTGGATTCTTCTCTGAAATAGATTCCAAACATCAAGGAAGGTCCATTATCTAAGACTGCAGACACTAACTGATGGAAATCGTGGGGGGTAGCTCTAGCATTAGAAGCCCAAGTCCTTATCATTTCCTTAACATATGCAGAGTGCAAGCCAAAGGTAACAATTGCCTGCTTAATTTCTTTTAGATCATTCATTGCTATTGGCATCCATCTAGCTTCTCTGACTCCCTTTGAGCCTTTACAAGTTGACGCTTTGTCAGAATGAATTACAGGGTATGTCGCTAAAACCCTGGGTAAGCCAGATCTAATAGCTGGTGGTGGCATTGTATCCTGTCCTTGTGCCTTCTTACTCTGTTCACCAGCTCCAATAATTTCTTCAATCATTTCAAGTCTTTTTATCATTGTCTCTCTTAAATCCTGAATCTCCTGAGCTACATGTGTTTCTAGTGATTTCACTGAGGTATCAATTTTTTGGTCCCCATTCTGCACCTGTGATTTCAAAGCTTTTGAATCCTGAATCTCCTGACCTGTATTAGTTTCTGGTAAAGATTGTATGGTTCTTAGGACCATATTTTTCCTAAATAATAGAATATTCAAAAGAATACTGAAACCTAGTAACCAGTAAATTAAGTTATCTCCATAGTCGTATAAACCTTGCATGAAAAAACCCATTGTTTTGGTAGTCAAAATAGTAAAATTCATGTTGGAAACGAAAACTGCCATATTACCTATTATCCAGCAGGTGGCGCTGTTCCCAAGTCGCGACGAAAACGGGGTCCTGTTTCAGTATTTGTTAAAAACTGGGAAATGCAAGTTGCTCAACAAAGTAAATGTAATTAAATCAATTCCGTACACGGAACCATAAACCCAGAATCCAGGGGTAGAGAAGAGTAACCCGGAAGCCGTTTATGCCTCCACGTGACAGAGTCGTCCCAAGGGGTTGCAGCTTTCCGCAACCGGTAACCGCGTGCTCTAGTTCGCTCCACTTAAGAGCTGCGCTTGCAAGGGAGATTTGAAAACGATTCGGAAAAGAGCAAACCACGTGGGCAGAGACTACGCGGGCCTGTGGAATTTAAATCCACGTAGCGAGGCAAATGATAGGCTGCGTGGGGACTTGAAGTCAATCTGAGGTGTCTAAAGGGAAAATACAAAGAACTGCAGCAAGAAAAGCCACTGCGTGATGATTTATGTTAAACTGCTGGCTCCACGCACAAGGCACAGGCCGCAAGGCACAGGCCGCAAGGCACAGGCCGTGGCCGAACTGGCGGCCGGCAGCCGAGCGGGGGAAGGAGGGGTCCTAAAACCAAACGTTGGGCGCCAGATGAAGGCGCAAGTCATAAACAATCCCACACCAGTTTGGAATTGTGATTAATAGGGTGGTATTTATTTAAAAGGGAATAAACTTACAAATCACTGTCCCAGACAACAGCCCTCTACGCACGCAATTAGGAAGAAGTCTAGTCGCCGGAACCAGAGCAGGAAGTAAAGAGAGAGAGGAGGGAAGTGGCCGCTTTTTTTAAAGGGAAAGATACCACGCCCCAATGGGCTGGTATCTTGGCGGCTATTGGCTGGAGGAGCGGAAGGACCTCCCGCAACATGGCAGGATACAAGATCAACTCCAAAAAATCAGTTGCCTTCCTATACACTAAGGATAAGGAAGCAGAGAGGGAAATCAGAGAAGCATCACCTTTCACGATAGCCACAAACAGCATAAAATATCTTGGGGTAACTCTGACCAAGGAAGTGAAAGTTCTATTTGACAAGAACTTTAAGTCTTTGAAGAAAGAAATTGAAGAGGACACCAGAAAATGGAAGGATCTCCCTTGCTCTTGAATTGGGAGGATCACCATAGTAAAAATGGCAATTCTACCAAAAGCAATCTATAGATTCAATGCAATCACCATCAAAATCCCATCAAAATTCTTCACAGATCTGGAGAAGACAATGATCAACTTTATATGGAAAAACAAAAAACCCAGGATAGAAAAAACAATCTTCTATAATAAAGGATCATCTGGAGGCGTTACCATCCCTGACTTCAAACTCTATTACAGAGCTACAGTATTGAAAACAGCTTGGTATTGGCATAAAAACAGAGAAGTCGACCAATGGAATTGAATAGAAGACCCGGACCTTAACCTATGAACATCTGATTTTCGATAAAGGAGCTAAAATATACAATAAAAAAAAAGAGAGCGTCTTCAACAATTGGTGCTGACATAACTGGATGTCAATCTGTAGAAGAATGAAAATAGATCCATATTCATCACGATGCACAAAACTCAAGTCAAATGGATTAAAGACCTCAATATTAGTCCGAACACACTGAACCTGATAGAAGAGAAACTGGGAAGTACTCTACAACACATGGGCACAGGAGAACACTTCCTATATATAACCCCAGCAGCACAGACATTAAGGGCCTCATTGAATAAATGGGACCTCCTGAGACTGAGAAGCTTCTGTAAAGCAAAGGACACTGTCACTAAGACAAAAAGGCAACCCACTGACTGGGAGAAGATCTTCACCACCCTGCAACTGTCAAAGGTCTGTTCTCCAAAATATATAAAGAACTCAAGAAACTAGACTGTAAAAAACTAATCAACCCAATTATAAAATGGGTCACTGAGCTGAACAGAGAATTCTCAGCAGAAGAAGTTCAAATGGCCAAAAGACACTTAAGGTCATGCTCAACTTCCTTAGCGATCAGGGAAATGCAAATCAAGACAACTTTAAGATACCACACCTGTCAGTATGGCTAAAATCAAAAACACCAATGACAGCCTTTGCTGGAGAGGATGTGGAGTAAGGGGTACACTCATCCATTGCTGGTGGGAATGCAAACTTGTGCAACCACTTTGGAAAACAGTGTGGCGGTTTCTCAGGAAATTCGGGATCAACCTACCCCTGGACCCAGCAATACCACTATTGGGAATATGCCCAAGAGATGCCCTAACATACAACAAAAGTATATGCTCAACTATGTTCATAGCAGCATTGGTTTTAGTAGCCAGATTCTGGAAACAACTTAGATGCTCTTCAATGGAAGAATGGATGAAGAAAGTATGGAGTATATACATATTAGAGTACTACTCACCAGTAAAATAATGACTTCTTGAATTTTGCGTGCAAATGGATGGAAATAGAAAACACTATCCTGAGTGAGGTAAGCCAGACCCCAAAAGAGGAATATGGGATATACTCACTCATATTTGATTTCTAGCCATAAATAACGGACATTGAGCCTATAATTCGTGACTCTAGAGAAGCTAAATAAGAAGGTGAACCCAAAGAAAAACATATAGTCATCCTCCTGGATATTAACCTTCATCAGGTGATGTAAGGAGACAGAGACAGAGACCCACATTGGAGCACTGGACTGAAATCTCAAGGTCCAAACCAGGAGCAGAAGGAGAGAGAGCACGAGCAAGGAACTCAGGACCGCGAGGGGTGCACCCACATACTGAGACAATGGGGATGATCTATCGGGAACTCACCAAGGCCAGCTGGACTGTGTCTGAAAAAGGATGGGATAAAACCAGACTCGCTGAACATAGCAGACAATGCGGACTGCTGAGAAGTCAAGAACAATGACACTGGGTTTTGATCCTACTGCACGTACTGGCTTTGTGGGAGCCTAGGCAGTTTGGATGCTCACCTTAGTAGACCTATAAGGAGGTGGGAGGTCCTCGGACTTCCCACAGGGCAGGGAACCCTGACTTCTCTTCGGGCTGATGAGGGAGGGGGATTTTATTGGGGAAGGGGGAGGGAAATGGGAGGCGGTGGCTGGGAGGAGGCAGAAATCTTTAATAAATAAATGAAAGAAAGGAAGGAAGGAAGGAAGGAAGGAAGGAAGGAAGGAAGGAAGGAAGGAAGGAAGGAAGGAAGGAAGGAAGGAAGGGGAGCAGAGAAAAATGTATAGCTCAATACAATCAATAAGAAAAATTTAAAAATGAAGAAAATACTTAGCAAAGTTTCACTTAAAGCTGCCATTAACAATGATGAACATCTCAAACATGTGTTGACATTTGTATCCCTGCCATCATCTTTACTCATCTCCAGCACTATTGTGCAATGTTGGTGCTTAAAGGAAATACTTTATTATTTATTTATGTGTAAGGTGTGTGTGTATGTGTGTGTGTGCGCGCGCACGTGTGCTGTGTAGTGGAGGCCAGAAGGGAGCTGAAGTTTCAGCTTGTTGTCAGCTATTCTACACAATAACTGGAACTGAATCCTTATCGTCTGAATGAGCAGCAAGAACTCCTAACTGCTGTGCCCTCTCTAGCTCCTGGCACTTGTTTTTAAGTCAGAAGCTTTGCAGATCTTAACAGGTTTTAAATTACAGCTAAAGTTCACACTCACTCCGTTCATTTTAAATGTTCTCAGAAATGACCTGAAGTAAAGGACATTTGTTCCCCCAAGGTATTTGGCAATAATCAAGAGAGTTTGAGTGACCTAATAATGTAGAAATGTTTCCACATATATCTAAAAGACTATTTGAGCAGATACATTTTTATAGTAGTTAAAGGATCAGAAGACAGGCTAATTCCTTTCAATCTGTTTCTAATTGTATGATTTAAGAAGTAACATCTGCTGATGCTTGAATTCTTCTTAATGTGTGTAAGGACAATATATAGCTCTTCTACCTAACTGTGTAAGTGTGGTAGGTTCAACGAGAGAAAACTTGCATCAGACTTTCTTACAGTCTGGCACAGCTTATGGTTGTTGCTTATGGACTTCTAAATCAGATAGTTAAAGTAAGACCACAGTGCTTTGTTGGTGCCTATCCAGAGGAAATTCATTTCCCTTCTACACAAAATGGTGTATCAAACAAACTGGCTGAGAAAGTACATGGGATAGATGCATTCTATTTAATTCAATGAGACAGCCGCTTAATCCCAGTACACAGCAGAGCATCCCTGAATCTCCTCCACTGATTTAATTAGATAAAGTTCCATGTTAATTATTTCAAATCTAGAGTTTTGAAGTCCCACAGATGAAAAATAAATATCTAGTTCTCTTTCAAATTTGAAGAAAATTTCAGTAATAGAAACAGTTTGCATGGTTCTTAGGGAGCGCAGATATGCTAAACAAATAATGAAATATTCAGCATTGTACATTCTTGGGATGACATGCAGATTTAATGACCTGTCTGATCTTACTTTTATAATTTTATATCATTTTATTACAAGTTTGTTTCCAGAATGATTTGCATTAGAAAAACTTATTCAGAAAGTTACCTTGCCTTGCAAATAGGACAGCTGAATCCTTTGCTTCAGCATGTTTTATAGTACTTGCTTTAGAATAATGCATTGATAAGTTCTTGAACTCTGAAACTGCCCTATATAAAAAGTTTAGAGACATAAAGTTTGCTTAGGTTTCTGCTGGGGAATCATATATGAAATGATCACGCAGAATCCAATTTAAATACAAGTCAACACTTTGGGCTATTTTAGTATCTTTCACTCTAGTCCTGCCTGGTGCAGACAAAATTCTGTGACAGAAACTGTAGATTGCACAAAGCCCTGATTTGCTTTTGCTCTTTCTTTCTTTCTTTCTTTCTTTCTTTCTTTCTTTCTTTCTTTCTTTCTTTTGTCCTCCCTTCCTTGTTTCCTTCCTTCCTTTCTTTTTTTGCAGAGGGACAGAAAAATATCTCTTATATTAGTAAAGTGACATTAGAGGTTAGTGTTCCATTCATTTTTACTATGCAAAATGTATTTTGTTTTATTTCAAATGTATTTGGGTTTTGTCTTTAGACACAGATGTTCTCAGAACAGAAGAAATACTACTGTCAAGACACAAAAGATAATTTTACTGGACATGGTCACCTGCTGTTTAATACTACGTAAATATATTTCTATAGAAGCACTCCTCAGACCACTGACATGGAAGGAAGCATGTCTTCTGCTTCCTTGATGAACAGAGCTGTGAGGTTACTGCCTACATACACTACACTGAAGGTCAGCGAAGGGAAACAGCCTCAGCTCCTACTTCCACCTCCATTTACCCTGAACAGGTAATTTCCATGTACTTAAAACTAGAGTTTTATATTTCTCTGTGCTTTAAATTGTTGGAAGCCAATCAGGTATCTCTAACACTTATAGAATATGTAAAATTCATTAAGATTCCTGCAAATTTTAAACACTGGGTTTTCAAATATTTTAAGGTGCAAGCAAACATTTCCGGAGGGTTTATGCAAATGTCCCTGGGGCTGGCAGTCTACATGACTTGCCCTGGAGGTTTTTCTCATTTCACTCTTGCAGTGCTAGTTTCAATAAGAGTGCAGGTGGAAGAAACGCACTGTCAATAGCCTGAGCTTAAATTGACTGAAAACTGCACCTGACATCTTATTATGCAAGTGTAGTTTTGGAATTTACAAAGATAGAAATTAAAACAAAAAATATTTTCCATTTTTATCAATATATTCTTTTCTTCATTGTAAATAAACAACTATTTTAATAAAACCTAAAATTTTACTCCATTTTTTTTGTCAATGAAAAGAGGAAAGAAAGTGTTGCTAAGTCATACTTTCCCCTAAAATGTTGGAAGTGGTACAGCATTTCATAATTTTTGGTGTTGCATTTGATATTACATATGAAAAAAGAATATAAAACTTAGTTCTGGGCAAAAATGTCTGCTTCTAACTTGTGAAAGATCAGGTTTTGACTGGATCTGCAGATCAGGTTTTGACTGGTTGCAGAACAAAGGGCTATGCATATGTTTTCATATTTCCCCATCATTTTTTCTTGATATCGTTTATGATAGAAATATAAGGAAAATCTAGGTCTTCTATGATGGGTGGGTTGAAAAGTGTAAAGTTGTTCAGATCTCAGCCTTAGATTCTATTGTTGGGCTGGTGAGCAGGGAGCACCAAGAAGACAGGGTTTATGTCAGTGGGCCCTCTCAATAAGGACATGAAGAAGTTCAGTGCCATAGATCTTCACCTTTGATTGTAGGCCTTCTCCTTAGTTTCTGTACTAGTTAGTTTATGTCAATTTGACCACAACTTAGATATACCTGACAAAAGCAAATCTCAGTTATGGAATAGCTTCTGTCAGATTGTCCTCTGGGCATGTCTGTTTAGTGTATTCTTCTTCTTCTTCTTCTTCTTCTTCTTCTTCTTCTTATTATTATTATTATTATTATTATTATTATTATTATTATTATTATTATTAAATTAAAAATTTCCACCTCCTCCCATTTCCCTCCCACTCCCCCTATCTCCCTTCCCCTCCTTCTCCAGTCCAAAGAGCAGTCGGGGTTCCCTGCCCTGTGGGAAGTCCATTTATTAATGATCAGTGTGAGTGGAGTCAGACTACTGTGCTTGGAGCCAGCCCTTGACAGCTGGCCCCAGGTGCTATATAACAGCAAGCTGAGAAAACCTTGGAGAGCAAGCCAGGAAGCAATGTTTTATCATGGCTCCTGCCTCTGTTCTTGCTTAAGTTCTTGCCCTGATTTCCCTTGAGGATAGACTGCATTTAGGACTTGAGAGTCATAGAAGCATATTATTCCCCAAGCTGTGTTTGAAGCAAAACTAGAATACCCTATGTCTAGATTGTAATTTTATTGATACACAGAATTATGTGTTTATTTAATCACTTGTCCTTTGAAAGAAAAGGTTGAGGGAACCAGCTCTTAAAATCTGATGTGCAGAAAAGATCCTGTTCTAGTCTCAGGATGGATACTGTGATGCACTGTGACAGAGATATCACAGGATGCTCAAAGGAAGCTGCCTTTGCAGACTAAATACTATAAATCAAACATTTACATGTTGGTAGTTTCAATTACCTCCAACTTCCTTTATCATCATAAACATGGTAATCTGGATTTAATTTATCCTCAGAGTCTTCTATAAATAAAGTCACATATGAGCCAGACAATGGTGGTGCGTGCTTTTGATACCAACACTTGGGAGGCAGAGTCAGGAGGATCTCTGTGACTTCAAGACGAGCCTAATCTGAATTCTGTGATTACCACTGATTAAAAAGGAAACTGCTTTGGGCCTATAGCAGGAAAGAACACAGGTAAATGGGGAAAACTAAACTGAATGCTGGGAGAAAGAAGGAAGAGTCAGAGAGAAGGCATGTAGCTCCACCAGAGACAAATGGCGGAGGAACATTACCTGGTAAGACACAGCCATATGGCGATACAAAGATTAATAGAAATTGGTTAGATTAAGACATAAGAGCTAGTCAATAAGAAGCTAGAACTAATAGGCCAAGCAGTGATTTAATTGATACAGTTTCTGTGTGGTTATTTCAGGGCTGAGCATCCGGGAACAAACAAGTGCCTTTCTATAACACTGATCTATAAGAGCTAGTTCTAGGACAGGCCACAAGGTAACAAAGAAACTTTGTCTCAAACAAAGAAATAGTAATCATAATAATTAATTAATTTAAAATTAAAGTCACATATGATTCCTGGTGGTTGGTTTTAGTCTTCAAAAGGAAACAGAAAGGATCCCTAGGACAACCTGGCTCAATCTGCCTTTGTAATAAACTTGTCAAGAACTTGGATAACAAGGGCTGAACTCTCAAACTTCTTCTTGCAAGGGCATTGAGAAAAGATGACATCATAAAACAGGACTCTATCCAACAGTGACTAAAATTGCAAGTATCTCCTCTCTGCCCTCTTTTTAATTGATCTTTTTCATTAATTTAATAAGAAACATAACGGTTCTGGGGTAGCTGCAGTTACAGATCATTTATGGTCTTAATCACCTCAAAAGTTCTCAAGATCTGTTTCCATTATTAAAAGAGGATAAAAGTGTTGACAGCTATTGAGGATGCTGACTTCAGGTGTAGCAGCATCCATGGAGAATGCTGTGTTCCGAGCCAAGCATCGTCGTTTGTAATAACAGTAACAGAATAACTTTAAAATGCATTCATGTCCCATGCAATTCCTAAAGACTTCTTGTTAAGTGATCTGACTCCTTTTTCTAGAATTAAATAGCATTCCATTTTCTGAACTTATCCTTTCATATACTGAAGTACATTTCAGTTGCCTCGAATTTTTGGCAACCATAAATAATACAACTATGAAAAAAAATCTGTGTAGATTTTTTTATGGAAAAAAGTTTTCACTGAATTTGAACAAAGGGTGTAATTGCTCAATAATATTGGAAAAGTGTGCTCAGTTTTGTAAGAACCTGCAAGACTGTCTTTCAAAGTGGCTGAGAATGTTGCATGTCGACTAGCAATGAGAGATTTCTCTATCTGGTGCTGTCAGTGTTGTAGGTTTGAGCCATTCTTGTAGATATGCATTGGCTATCTGATATTTTGAATCATCAGTGCAATTTCTGTATTCATGGTGTTATAATGAATATTTGGCTAATGATTTTCTTCTAATTAAACTGTGAGTTTGATGAGAGAGAAAAAAAGACTTCTGGGCATCTGCTACCCAGAGTGTGGTAGCCTTTGATTAAAAGCTTATGTCTGCCAAAATTTATTAAGCATCATACTAGAAAATTGTTACAGTCCTGCAATGACCCTGGTGAATGCTTGACAGATTAACAAAGAACTCTTGGGGGAATGTACTGGGACATGCAGGCATGACCTGGACATATTGTGTGTCCATCCAGCACCAATACGTAGCATTCTTCCTTCCTGCTTCTAGGTGATTACTTCAGGATTAAGTTAGACTGTTTGGCAACAGTGTTTGCTAACAATGGATGATGTCATAAAGAACTTAGTGTTAAATTTTAACAGAATAATTGTACACTTAGCTTTTGGTTATACCTGTCAATTCCACAACTGAAATTTTGGGGTTATTTTATATATATATATATATGTATGTATGTATAATGATCATTTTGACATGCAGTAGACTGTGTCAAAATTCAATTGTTCATTGAAGGCGTAAGTCACAAAAAACCCCACACTAGTTTGGAATTACGATTAATAGAATGGTTATTTATTTAAAGGGAAAAACTTACAGATCACCGTCCCAGACAACAGCTCTCTGCACAATCAGGAAAGGAGCCTAGTCGCCGGAAGCGGAGCCGGAAGCCAGCCAGTGAGGAGAAGAAAGTGGCTGCTTTTTAAAGGGAGAGAGACCACACCCCAATAGGCTGGTATCTCAGTGGCTATTGGCTGAAGGAGTGGAAGGAGCTCCCACAACAGTTCATTAAAAGGACAAAAAAGTGTTCAAAAATTGTGTGTTGATGAATGTAGTCAGCTTTGGCAAGGTGTGTATTGTTTTAAAGTTGCCATTAGCTGACATTGCCTACACAGAGTTCTTCCCCAGATAGACAGACATGATGGCCGAACTTGAGTACCCATTGGAGCAATCTCTTTACCCACAATAGTGAACTGGCAATTTTATTTCAGTAACATTCTGTATGTTGACAGAGAAAGCATAGGAAAACTGTGTTAGAAAATGTTTGAGTTATTACTGTGTGAGTGATGAGAGGGAATTATGATGAGTAAAAGCGAATCTCTCTTTGTGTATTTGTGTGTAGAGGAGAGAGATGGAGGAGGGAAAGGGAATTCAGGAGAAGGGTTTTCAATCCACTCTGAAGTTCCCTATCAGTGAACACAGTAGGAGCCATATGTGCTCTTCATTTTTGCTTGATGAAAATCGATTTTCATCTATATCCTGGAAAGATTGACTGCTGTTTTTTTTTTTTTTAAAAAAAAAAAAACTCTCCAGAGTTTTTTCTTGTAAGAAAATAACCAAAAGTTTGACATAGTTATAACATGGCTTCAAATATACTTAAGTACCAGCAAGCTTGAGAAATTCAGTAGCAAGCTACAAAAGAGGTGAGACATAAAATAGGTTGCTTCCATTGACAAGAACACACAAGAGTAAAAACTACAGGATCTCTGATATCGGCTGGACTTATGGGCAAGAAATCATACTTTATATGAAGACAAATAACAGCATTTTCCCTACAGCATCCAATTGAATGAGCTCATCCATTGCTTTTACATTGAAAATATTTTCAAGATATCACAAAGGGAGGTAGGATCCCTCATCATTTGATGAGTACACTTCCACTGAGTGTATTTTCTTTTGCTTCATAGGTCCAGCGTGTTGTTTTTAAATTTGGAAGAGTTGGAAAAAGTCAAGGTACATTTGCACCAGAAACAAAGCTTGATTTGGGGGGATATTTGAAATGACCATAGGAAGAGTATGTGGCATCCAGGGATTTACAAGAAACCTGAGCACAACATCAGGTCTCATAAATCATTTTAACCTATTTTGGAATAATCCAGCTAAAGAAGCAATGTAGCAAGGGATATCTTATTACTTTTGAATTATTTATTAATTTGGATTTTGCAGGTGTGATTTCTTTTTTTATTTTTATGTTCATTCAGATTTATTTTTAATTTGAATCATTTGTGTGTTTATATGTGTATGTGTGTGTCTGTCCGTCTGTAGGTCTGTCCCTCTATCTCTGTGTCTGTGTGTGAGTATGTGCTTGTACACAGTGACTTAGGAGTCAGGAATTAGGTATTATTCCCCCAAAACAGGAGGCTGTGAGCTATCTTGAGGTGCTGGAACTGAACCTGGGTCCTCTTAACCTTTGAATTAACTTTCTAGTTCCTAGTTTTTATTCTTTCTTTTATTCTGTCTGCCTCAGAAATAGAACCTCTGTGGTTTTCCTGTGAGTGTCGCCAAGATCAACAAGAACAAGTGATTTCTATTCTACTGTGATGTAAAGTTCTACATAATGATAACATATGTGCAACTGGTTTGTTCTTTAGGGCAGTTTCTATTTCAGCTTATGTAAGGGTCCCTCTAATGTCTTCTCTCTTGTTCCTTACACACTGTGCTCATCTTTCATAGCTTGTCCAACATGATCTCATTTTACCTTTGACACGTGGATACATAAATTGAGCTTTGATTTGTAAGCCAAGCAAACAAATTTATTCTTCTGGTTGGTAAACTGTGTCACTACGGCCTCTATTTTATAACTAATATTGTTATACTCAATTATAATATGATATTTTTATGAAAATATGAAATATTTTCAATTTTTGTTTTATTTTCAGGTGTGTTTTTCTAAACCTCAATTGTAATATTTTCCACATTGTACTTTGGTATGTGTGTAGTGTACAACACTGATTATTTGGGATTGCAAAAGTATGTCTGTATCTGTACAGTTCCTCAGGTTTCCTTAATAAATCTGATAGAAGTGGTCACTTTTTAAAAGATTGTATCAACCTTTGTTTTAAAACAACTAAAACACAGTAGTATTTCAGTTACCTTCTTCTGGTGACCTCACTTTCCATCTTTCCCCTGTCTTCTCTTTCTTCAAAGGTATTTTGTGAGTCCCACAGTGAAAATTTCACTATCAAGAGATTTGGGTGACTAATTCTCACAGTAAATTCTAAATTTCTTCAATCTATGTTAAAATGACATACTGAAAATAAGCTGTGGCGATGGGAAGCAGGATATAATTCATGTGCCTTAGAGATCCTGTGGGAAGTAATTTCCTGATAATCCTTAATTATTAAGAAGGGAATGAGAGTCCTTATAGACACACCCTTCACTTTAAATTTCTATTTCCATATATATTTCTCAGAACTTTCCATTTGGCCCATCAGAATACATTTTATCTTGCAGGTCCCCAGGTCCTCAATTATGCTGTGATAAAATAATTAGTGCCCGCTTGGCTACTGGTGATACAGAGTCAGAACATTTCAGTTTAAGAGGGCCTGCAAATTCTGAGTTCCTGTTCTTACTACCACATCAAGTCAATGTGAGGATTGCCTTTAATGGGATGAAAGGGATTTAAAGATATAGAACACATATAGAGATAACAGTTGGGTTTGTCAGTCTGTTGGTTGAGTATCAGTTTGTTTGGTGATGTCATCACTAATTTCATTTAATTTCAATTTGTGAAATAAATAGTTTTATAAATTAATGTAGTTGTGGATGTGAGTGTGTGTATGTCTAGTGTGCATTTCTATGTATGTGTTCTCATTAGTGTGAGTGTGTTCATGTATGGGGAGTGTAGAAACCTGAGATTGATATCACATATATTCTCATGAACTCTCCACTTGATTTACTGAGGCAGGGTTTCTCAATGAATCTGGGGTTCCCTGGTTATTTTAGTCAGTCTGGATAACCAGCTGCAGGGATCGAGGCTTAGCTTTCAGATGGTTGATGACAGCATAGTTGTAATAGGTTCTGGGTGCTGACATAGTCCACAACATTCTGGAATGACCATATTAATGAGCTCCCCACTGGCTGTAATGCTGCCTTGGACCCACATTCCTAGAGCAGCACCTGAGTCTCATACCTTCAACTTGTTGGATCTCCATGTGGGGTATAGGAAAGCAGCTAGTGGTCTCACTGATTGGTGTTTACTCTTTTTCAACAATCAGCTCCTTTGAATTCCATCTGAAGATGAAGTGGATGATTGTCATGATGCTGGTGGATTTGATCTTTACTTTCTCCAAAGGAAGTGTATAAAATCAATAAGGACTGCCTTAAACTGAAATCACACAGTTTTGTAGAAATAGCATTTGGTGAATTCTAAGCACCAGTTAAGCACAGATAGATTTGAGATAAGGCATTTATAATTGTTAAGAGGGGCTAGAGAGATAGCCCCTTACTCACATATGGGTAAGAAGAAATCAAAAGGCTTTCAGTGAAAGTCCCATAGGACTCATTGGTGTATCTCGCAAGTCTACTTCATATCTCACACAACCAAGAACTGGAGATGAAAATGTCCACATGAAAACTGGCTCCATCCTTGTCACTAAAGAGTCACATGGTCCCTGGTGCCCACTACCATCTACAGTGGCCCTCCCTGGGCCAGACTTCTGCTTGCTCTGGTGCCTCTTGGCCGCTTCAAACCTGAGAAGAGTCCAGAAGCCTTGACAGAAGATTTTGAGAGGCAAAGAACACTTTCTGTGCTTGCAGAGGACCTGGTCATGTGTAGCCCATAACCTACTATGACTCCAGTTTAGGTAATTCAATACCTTCTTCTGGCCTCTACTGGAATTAGACACAGACGTAATGCACAAATATACATACAGGCAAAACACCCATATGCTCAAAAATTAAATAACTATAAATTGCTTGAAATGTTTTTATATATACTTCTGAGGAAAATTGTTTTGATAATAGTCACTCCAAAAACTGACAATGCAACCTTCTTTTAAAACTTTGTTTGATATGATTTATGAGAAACATACCAACTTATTATATGAAATTTCTGTTTTATGTATGTCCTACACCAGTCCAAAAGAATTTTACTTGACCATTACTTCTTAACTATTCAAAAATAAATCCCTACAGATTTGTTCTGAAACATATTGATTAAATTTAGAGGAAATAAATGTTCTACAACATGTGTTGATTATGCTCAGGACACATGGCTACCAACTGCCTTTTCAAGCTGAAGGATTTGTAAAGAGTGCTGTCTCACTAGTGATGTCTTTTCAAAAGGAGAAGAAATAAAACACAAATGTGAGTAAGTCAGACAGCGTGCATGTAACCATGCAAAAGGATATTTAAAAAATACACAAGGGCTTGACTGTTCTACAAACTTAGTGTGACTTGATCTCAATAAAGCTAGAGTTTATAGAGGAAGATTGCACCCTGGTGACTAGAATTTAGGAGGTTTCATATTTTTCCCTTACATTCTTTCCATTTGCTCTGTTAACACAAAATTATAATGCACATGATATATTGATCTTCAATATCATTAGATGAGAAACCTTGTGTCCTTCACCCTCCAGCATAAGAAGGCAATGCTAGCGTCATGGCTTCAGTAGTATTACGATTGGCTGCTGCATCTAAGCACCAATAAAAATGACTCAGTTGAAGTTTTCCAACTTTGTAATCAAACACAATACACTTCTAATGAAGCTAACTGAGAAAATTAGAATATCCAATCTTAAAGTAAACATAACTAGCTAGAATGTTGACAACACTGAATGTTTTGTCTTAAAGTAAACATAACTAGCTAGAATGTTGAAAACACTGAATGTTTTTTCAGTGTTTTAAACCAAAGGTGGTTTGGATGGTATCTGGGAATGAATAGTTGCAGGAAGTCCTTCTGTCTGGGTGTTGCTTTTATTGGTTAATGAATAAAGAAACTGCTTTGGACCTATAGTAAGGCAGAACTTAGGCAGATAGGGAAAGCTAAGCTGAATGCTGGGAGGAAGAAGGGCAGAGTCAGGGAGAACCAATGGAGCTGCCTCCAAAGTCAGACATGCCAAAACATTGCTATATGTAAGAGTTAGCCAATAGGAAATTAGAGCTAATGGGCCAAGCAGTGTTTTAATTAATACAGTTTTCTTGTGACTATTTTGGGTCAAACCTAGCCGGGAATCAACATGTGGCTCTTTCCCAACTAATTGCTAATTAGTCATACCCAGGAATGTGGTTATGTACCCCCATAAGAGAGAAGACATGGGCATACAATATCATGGCAACTACCTTCGAGACAGACTGATCGAATTGTGTTAAGAGAAAAAAATATGGACATCACCATCCTCCATGCAGGCAATCTCACTATAGAAAAGACGTCTATTAATACCAAAGAGGTGTTATTTACCTTTAGGAGTGTTTAATAAAAAGTGAGAACTCAGCCTGGAAAAAAATGGAATTATACATTCATTATTAATGTTTTCAAACATTTCTTCATCTCAAGGACACTTCCATTATTCAGTGAAGTTCACATGACTGCATCTTGCCAGTATGATTTCAGTTTGCCTTACTTTAAAAAATTAAACATTTGTTTTAAATAAGTTGTTAGTAGTATTTCCACATTTCTTGAACTAAGGAATAAGTCCACAGTACCTGTATGCACAAAATGTATAATGATTCCTGAAACACAGTCACTTACTTTGTCATTTTTACCTACCAATGTGACTTACTGAGATTTTCCTTGTGTTCGTGTTAAACAAGAAAAACAGCCCAAAGTCCCCATTGCCTATTTAATTTAGATCTATGAGTCTATGCATTCATTTGGGATTCACAGAGAACATATTGTTTAGGGAAAATTTAGCACCACTAGCTGTAGTAAGGTTAATCAACTCCATCTAAACTAAAATGTACATAACCCACTTTCTTCTGAACAGTGAGTGATTATTTGATATTGAGAAAAAATAAATTTCTATCTACAAAACAATACATAAAGTGTTCTTAAAATACTAATGGATGGAAGATTATAAATATCCAGATCAGATATAGAAAGCCAAATTCCTCTCATTACACCAAAAATTACCATCCTGTAACAAAATTCATATAGTTCATGAAATGAACTTTCATATTTCCCACAGTCTTTTTCCATGACTAATTACACTTTGAATCAGACCTCTCACCTCATCAGAATGAATAAAAGCATACACTTAGCATCATGACTTCTAAACCATTTCCTGTTTTTGAGACAGTAAAAGCTATTTCTATCTACCTACTTATATCTCCTGGCCATTGTTTAATGTTGCTAGAGATTTTCCCCTGTCATGTATTTACACATAACTGGGTAAAAGGAATAAGGCTGGGAGTTATGAGATTGGCCATGATATTTACAAAACCTAGAAATTTCATCAATTGGTGCTCTCCTGACTATTTTGACAGCTGAGTAACGGAACGATTCTACTTGAGAAAAGTCTTCCAGGAGCTACAGAAGAAATATTTGATGGGGCATGTGCAGTTTTCGGTCACTTTAACTCTCTTGATTGTGTTTTAAGACTCAATGGTGAAAAGGCAGTGTTACCCCTTTTTTTTTTTTTTTTTTTTTTTTTTTTTGCTGTTCTTAAGCAAGTGTTTTGTACCAGAGATGATTGTCATAGTACTGATAGGACAGCTCCCATTTCTATCCTCTGCCAATATGACTAATAACATTATGTCTTTACTATGGCTTCTTTTTAAATTGAATTCTAACTTTCAACAAACACTGTGCCTGTCTCTTCCCACTGGAGCTTGTCTTCAATTTTGAAATATGACCTATGTTCTCCTCTGCAGTAGCTATTAGGGTATTAATCCATGTTTGATATTACTAGTCCATTACTAGAACCTGAGACTCAGAAAATCTTAAATTTTTCTTTTAGGACATGAAAGAGCTGTCTCAGTGATTAAGAGCACTGCCTGCTTTGCCAGAGGTCCTGAGTTCAATTCCCAGAACCCACGTGGAGGCTCACAACTTGCTATAATTGTAATCTCATGGAATCAGACATGTTCTTCTGGTGTGCAAATTTGCATGCAGAAAAACACCTATATACATAAAATACATAAATAAATAAGTCTTAACAATTTCTTTTAGGTCAGAAACCTAATATAAGGATTTGACTTAACATTTGAGCTGTAAAGCACACTGCTGAGTCTTAGTCTTCTCTCCCGTCATCACAGGGCCTTGAACTGTGTGAGTGTTAGCATTTTCTGTCTGTCAACTGTGTACTCACACCTTCAGTTACAAGACTTTTTTAAAACTTATTGCCATTTGTTAAGCTGATATCAATTTGTTTATATCCTCTGAAATCTGGTCATTATTTTATTCATAGTTTTTCTCTTATTTTGGTTGATTTCAATTTCTTCTTAGCAACCTATTTATATCTCAATATTAACATCTTTCAATTGTTCCTCCACCAGCTGTAGGAATCTACAGAGTCTGATGCATAGAACGTTTCTCGAATCCATTTCACATAAGAAATGGGAAATCCCAAACCTTCACTCTTATCAGAGCTGATTTCCCTTCAGTCTCCACCTCTCTTCCTGTCATTTAGCCACTTAGAAACAAATGTTCAATCCATTCAGTCGCTCTGACCCCAATGGGGGGGAAAAGAGTCATTGTTATAAACTCCAAAACCATGAGCTTCAAATTTGCCTGGTAAACCTGATCACAGACCTTGCGGTATGTTGTTGGGGAGACAACAGGAGGCAGTTCATGTCAAAATTTAAATAATCAAGGCTTTTAGCCTTTTAGTTCTCATAACACTTGGGGAATTCTGAGCAATCAGCAGTTCTGCAAATACAGTTTGTCACTCATTGTGTGATGCTTGTTAGATTTTATTTCAGTCTTCCATATCAAATGCAGGTCCTTTAAGCCATGTGTATAAAGGATACATTGTGATATCAACTACTTCCTCATCCTCTCTGTTTCCTGGATGCCTGGGGTTGATATTTCTCTTTGCCACACACATCTCCAATGATGTGCCACCCCATAAAAGATCTAAAAGCAACTAGGCTTCGAGACCATCAACTGGACACTCTAAAATAGTGAGCTGAAGAAATTTCTGCAAGGAAATTTGTTACTATGGTGTAAACATGGCTATTGCAGAAGAACAAATTCTTATCTTTTTCTGTTGTGTTTTAATATTTGTTTTAGTCTTAGTAGAGAAGAAGGGTGTAAGTTTTTTTTTTTTTTCTTTTTCGAGACAGGGTTTCTCTGTAGCTTTGGAGCCTGTCCTGGAACTAGCTCTTGTAGACCAAGCTGGCCTCGAACTCACAGAGATCCGCCTGCCTCTGCCTCCTGAGTGCTGGGATTAAAGGCGTGAGCCACCACCGCCCGGCTTGGGTGTAAGGTTTTTTTTATAAAACTCTAACATATTAAGTTTATTGTGAGACCTCAGTTATAAGCTAATATTGTGCTTTTCCAGTCTCTTTTATTTATCCCAACAGCATGAAGAATAGTCTTCATTATTATATTATACATAATGATTGCATCGACTTCAAAATCCACGTGCCAAATTTAAGGATATTAGGAAGGGAAGTTTTTGGAAAAGATGAATGCACATAGAATATGCCGCACACAGCATCTAACCATGTCTTCTTCCTGCCCTTTACCCTTCCTCCTCTGGTACAGAGAAATAGCACTAAAATTACCACCTTGGAATACAGATCAGACCCACTCTAGCTGCTGAATTAATCTTGTTTTCCCCAGATATAGGAACTACAGAAATAAATCCATGTTATTCAAGTCCCTTGACACAGATTTCACCATACAACACACTGACTAAAATGTGCATTGGTTCTGTTGTTCAAAATTAGGAAGAAGTTACTTCAAGTGAGACACTTAATGAAGCAGAAGATGAAGGTGGTTGCTTTTTGCTGTTTTAACCAATATACAGTCTGCTTTACGAAATTACTGATCCATTGTTCTATTCCTAGTTCAAAGGGCCAAACTATGGAAATTCAATGTTCAAAAGCCCATTTGTTAAAGATTGAAGTCATAACATAGGAAAATGGAAATGTACACTGAACACATGTTCAACCTAAATTCAACTTTATTTTTTACACAATTTTAGAATTTCATACTTAATAATTACTTAATAATAATCTCTAAGAAATACACATGAGCCAATTCTACATTTTTTAATAATGAAATTCAAAATGAATGACAGACATGTTATAAATTTTCAGTATTGCTACTTTAAGGACTATACCAAAAAATTAAAAAAAAAACAAAAACAAAAAAAAAACCACTAGGACCAGGTAATATGTCTCATTGGAGTAAGGGCACTCAACATGCATTCCTGGGCATTCAAGTTCAAACTCTGAAATCCACTCAAAGTTGGAAGGAGAATTGACTTCACTTAGTTGTCCTCTGATATCTACATGCACATGTCACATGTGTGCCCACAAACAAATCATGTGTACAAAAGTACACATCTTTTAAAGATATTTTTAAATATTTTAAAAACAGAAACACAAATTTCTGGACTCTCTGTCAAAGGTATTCATTAAACAAATCGCTTCATTTTGTTTTGGAAGTCAGCACGTGTGAAAACACTCAAACACAGCTGTAGCAGCAGTCAAATCTCCCCAGTAAGAGCTGTTCCTCTATCTGCACAGCAGGTGCCATGGCCACATTCTAAAGGATACAGGACTATTTCTAAAGGATGCAATACAATTTTCATTGTAAAAAAATGAGGTCCTGAAATCCTGCCAGTTCCACTTTTAGAATTATGCAAAAAGCAATGTGAATAAAAGGGCTTTTAAATAAATGAGTTAATTAGCTTTGAAACTATTCAGAAAAATTTTATGTTTTTCATTTTTTAATGCAAAGCTGAGAAGAAATGCACGGTGGCCTGAAAGGGTTCTTGTCTTCAGTGTACTTTATACCCCAGCCCACCGTGGGTCACTCTCTTTTTTCTTTGAAAACATATTCTCTTTTTTCCACTCTGAAACTGGTTAACAAGTAGGCACATACTATGCTGGAAATACACATGATTATTTTCCATAGTGCCTGGAGGCTTCTTAATAGCTAGTGTTACATTGACAGGGTGGAAACATGTCATGATTATGTAAACAGAATTAGACTCGTGCAACAGGGACTTTGGAGAGGGAAGAATGTAGGAACATTGGGAATGAAACCATCTGGTTTCCCCGGATCTTTAGTTCATTATTAGATCTGTACTAAATTTCCCTTGTTTGTTTTGTAGACTTATTATTATTTATTTGGTTAAAAAGGCTTGGGCAGATTTAGTTTTAATTTAATTCTTGGGGGACTTCATATCCTCTAATTCTGAAAAGACAGAACAGTAGCAGCATTTCATGTGGCATCAAATTTGTCATTAGCTCAATTTCATGATGTAAAGGCAATTTGTACAGATGACAAGATGTAAGCACCATGTACACTGAAGTATTTTCTTAAGTTCATACAGCCAGAAGATTTCAAATTATGATTAAAAGTACGATACTAAAAGTATGATATATTTGGGGTCCAATGTTGATTTCTTTCAATGTTGGGACCATATGAATCTTATTTGTAAATAGCAAGGCATGTATTTTTAAAATTATTTATTTAAACAAAAAACTCTCTTTCATTTTACATACTAATCCCAGTTTTCAAACACTTCTTTCCTCCCTCTCCTTCCACCTTCACCCCCAACTCCACCACCCATCCTCTTCTCAGAGGGTAAGGCTTCCCATAGAGAGTCAACAAAGTCTAGCACATTGCTTTGAGCCAGGATGAAGGCCCTCCCCACTATATCTAGGCTGAGGAATATATCCATGCAAAGTTAATTGCACTCAAGGTTTTAGTTTATGTGTATATGGTGGAGAGAAGAGGTAGTTAGTACACATATACAAAATTTTACATATGCAGAGGCAAGGAGAGGATAGCACACCTTGGAACTGTAAACACAGTCAGTTGTGAACCACCTGACCTGGATGCTGGAAACCAAACTTGAGTCCTCTGAAACAGAAGTATTTATTCTTAACCACTGAGCTACATCTTCCAACCCATGAGTCATAGTTTGACGTATTTAGGGGAAAAAAAATAAACTACAAGGAATTGATTCATTTTTTTTCCTTGACAAGATTTTGTAAAAGGAGTCTGTCCTGGCCTGTTCCTTGGTTGCTTCTAAATAATCATTCAGAAGCTTATATTTGTAGGGATATTTCACTTATATTTTTATAAATAAAGCTTGTCTGAAGAACAGAGAGTGAAACAGCACCACTGGTCAGCCTTATACCAGGCAGTGGTAACACACTTTTAACTCCAGTGGCAAAAATGGTTGCCATAGAAACTGGGGGGAGTGCATGACTTTATTCCCCGTGGTGCATGCCTTTAATCCCAGCCCTAGAGAGAATTACAAAACAGGAGGAAATAGCTCTCAGACACCGTCTCATTTTGAGATTCGTGGAGGCAGGATTGCCATTTCTGACTGAGGACAAGGTAAGAGCCAATGGCTGGCTGTTTTGCTTGTTGGATCTTCAGGTGCAACCCCAATTTCTCTCTTTAAGTTTTATTAATTGTGATTCATATGTTAATTAACTTAATGCTCAACCCATAGCTTAGGCTTATTACTAGGTAACTCTTACATTTAAATTAACCCATATGTCTATCTTTGTTTTGCTATGTAGTTCAAGGCTTTTTATCTCATTTTCAAAATGTTCTGCTCATTTGTTTATCTGGCATCTCTCTCAACTCTACCCCTCCTCATCTGAGTTCTCAGTTTGATTGTTCTGCCTAATCTTTTCCTGACTGGATATTGGTAAAAGAGCTTATATAATTAATCAATGAGAGGAATAGATATTCACGGCATACAGAAATATCAGCCCATATCATTTTGCCCTTTCTGTTGAATCAAAAAAGAAACTATTAATAATAACTTAGCAAAATTACATATACCAAAGCAGTTATCAAGAAAGAATTGGAGCTATAATTTATCTAGTCTATTTGTATTTGACAAAATTAGAGCAATGTTTAATCATCTAGCCTGTCTTGGCATGTTTAAAGTTTTATATCTAATTTATCTCTTACCATAACTAAGAAAAACTATAATTATAATTATATAGACTTCAACGCCAACTGAGTCCTAAGAAGAAAAATAATATTACCTGAGTAAGTAGAAAATGTAGCCAAGCTACTTCCAAAAAAATATGAGAAATTACAAAAATGGCAGGCTGCCTATCCAGCCACTGAAGCTTCTTCTGTAACATTGTGGAATTCATCTTTGATCTACAAGTGTAGAATATTTGACAAACTTTCTTGTGAAGCAGGAGATTTTGAGGAACTTTCCTACTCCGTCTTGGCAAAGCTCAGCAGTCTCCATTTTTTCCTCTGGTTCTATTCATACAGTAACTGTCAGCAATCAAGGCAAGGGCAGTTTCATATGTCTAGCTTTTGCCATTAAAAAGGACAAGCTCCATATGAAGTTTCTTTGATGCTCATCATCTTTTCTGGGATACTTTGGTGCTGTCAGGAGCAGATATATCTCACTATCATGAAAAGTCTAAGTTACTGAAACATTTTAAATGCTGTATTCTGTAGGTCTTTGAAATGTTTAAAGAATACCTATTTATCGGAAAGATATCTATGTATATTTAGAAAAGCTAACTAACATGACTGTAAATTTGACTATTATAAATGACTAACTGTATTTTTGTAAATTCACATTTTTAATTATATTTTATGTTAATTGTGCTGTATAAACACATTTTATATTTTATATGCATTTATAAAATTTATATTACATAAATACTTTATATTTATGTAAAAATATAAATAATGTATAACAAAATTAACCTTAAATCTATATCAATAAGCTAAAATTAAAACCAATATAAAATATTTTGAAATTAGCAAGTTTTTGATTAAAGTAGATTCAATAATCTACCCTTTTTTTCTATTTCTATATCATATCCTATTTTCTTCTTTTAGAAAGTGATTGATTATGACCAATAACAATTATAACTGACTTCCAGTAAATAAAATAATTATAAATAATACTTTGGAAATTTAGGTATAGTGTTGATTGCTTGGTGCTAGTGATCTTTAAAAGACCCTGATAAAATTTAGAATTATTGTCAAGACTTGGAGGCTAGTTTATCTCATCTAGCAGCCTTAAATCTGTTCTGGATGTAGAACTGAGAGGAAACTGCAACAGAAGCACTCTGAAATATTGGATTATCTGGGCCATTGCTCCCATCAGAGACCTCCTAGAGGGCCTTCATTGATCAAACCATGTTAACCTGGAAGGATATACAGCCTCTCATCTACTGTGGAAACAAAAGTAGAACCTCTTTTCCAATGAAGCATATCCTTAGACCCAAATTTTGAACTCAAGATGCCTTTAAAATATATAGGTTGGTTTAAATTAACAGTCCCCACAATCAAATGTCTCTTAGCAGTTAGCTCATTAACAGCCAAAACTCCATAGAAAACACAATAATATACATAGTCCAGACTCTCTGTGCATTTTCCATTATTACATTACTTATTATAATTTTTATTACTCTATTTGTCTTTCAAGGACATCATTTTATTATCTTTAAATTACTCTTTTACTCTATGACTGTCTCTATCCTTTTCCCTCTATCTCCCAAGTCTACAAGCACTTTTAAATTCACTGTGACCCATTTAAAGGTCTTTTTGTCTGAATCTGTCTTTATTGCATTTTGGTGGTGTTTTTTGATTACATGAAACAGATCTTAAAATTGTGCTATTAGCCATCTGTACTGCTCAGCTTACTGAATGGTGCTAGAACATGGTAGTTGGCTCCTCTCCCTCAGTTCTCTGGGCATCTTATCTCATGGTGGAGGTACCAGTGAAATTCATGCTCACCATCCCAACTCTGCCTCAAAATTCCACACCATCCCACATTGCCTCACCATCCCACACTGCCTCAAAATAGCATGCAGTCCCCTGCCCATAAACCACAATAAAGTCCTCCACATCAGGAACTCCCAAAAGAGCCATCAGAACTGACAGCACAAAGCCAGGAAGCTCTCTCTTAAAGGAGCCAGGTATCTGCTCATGGCCAACAAACAAAACCTATCTGAAATACTGAGGCTACCAAGAAGTCATGTCTGACTGGTTTGTGTGTTCTAGCATCCTATTATTTAAATGTTCTCAGGATTTATGTGGATGTACATGTGACACATTGCAGCATCACTTGTTAACTGAAGAGGTGCTTTTGCTTCCTAACAATCCAGTCCTGAAACTTAATAATAATTATAAACTGTTTGGACTATTATTCAAACTTATTACTAACCTATTACTAACTTCTTATAACTAGCTTCTATTTTTAAATTAACCCATTTCTATTAGTCTATATATTTCTGCATGGCTCATGGCTTTACCTGTGGTCTACTCCATTTTGTTGCTACAGCAGTGGCTGGTATTTCCTCAGCTCTGCCCTTCTTCCTCCCATTTTTTAGTTTTATTGTTCCCCCTAACCTTACCCTACCTCAAAAAGCTTTTATTATTAACCAATGAGAGGTATACATATTTACAATATACAGAAAGGTTGTCCCACAGCAATAGTAGCAATTGAGTTTATGCTTAATAAAATATTTTTTAAAAAGCCTGATCCCCATCATTCCATAAAGAAACAGGATAGAATTGAAAATAGAGAAATCCTGAAAATCAATTATCATTAACCCAGAATTGTTTAGTGCCAGTCAAATGTGAAATGGGCATTCAAGATTCAAATTAAATGGAAGGGGCTTCATAGCTTGTAGAATTTAATACATTAATGTAGAAAAAGGGAAGAAAAGTTATTGTAACAAAAATGTGAGCCATCTCTTGAAGAGAAAACTCACATTGACTTACAGTCCTGGGCAATCCAGTACTTTATCTTAGATGTTTATTTATTTGTGTACTTAGAAGTGTGTGGAGAAACATAAAATTGCCAAGATTCAGGATGTCAAATGACCTCAAAGTTGTTTCGATTCCCTCTTAAATTCTAAATCCCCAGCGATGTGTAGGCTTTACAGGCCTAAGTCACTGTATTAAGTTTACTTAGCTTGTAGAGAATAGCCAAGCTTGTATGTTGGTAAAATCACATCTTATACAAACAGCATTTCTATGAATCATTTTCTTTCTTGTAGGAAAAATAGCAATGATGTGTCATTACAGAAATTTGTGGCATTGTCTTCTCACAGAAAAAAGAGCTTCTATTTTTAAAAAAATCAAATCAGTTTCCATGTCTCTAAAAAGAAATTGTAGGGTGCCTTTTTCTGTTGCGGGGTTGGTGAAGATCTTCTCCTCACCAAGGCCAGCTGGACTGTGACTGTAAAAGCATGGGATAAAACTGGACTCTCTGAACATGGCAGATAATGAGAGCTGACAAGAGGCCAAGGACAATGGCACGGGGTGTTGATCCTACTTTAGGTTCTGGCTTTCTGGGAGCCTAGACAGTTTGGATGTTCAACTTCCTAGATCTGGATTGAGGGGGGAGGACCTTGGACTTTCCACAGGGCAGGGAACCCTGACTGCTCCTGGGACTGGAGAGAGAGAAGAAGAGGAGTGGGGGGAGGGGGAGAGGGGCGGGAGGAGGGGGAGGGAAATGGGAGGCGGGGAGGAGGTGGAAATTTTTTTTTTCAATAAAAAAATATTCAAATTGCAACATTGTTTAAAAATAGAAAGAAAAAGGCAGTAATTTGTTACTATTGAAGATTGCTATTATTCCAGCACTTTCATCTGGAAATTATAAATAAAGCAATAGAAAGAAGGAAAAAAAAAGAAATTGTAACATCAGGAAATTAAAAAAACTAATGAATTTTGCATGTCATTATTTAACTTTTTTTTGTGTTAAATTAACTAATGCTATGTAACTCCATTTCATCCTAGGTGCAGTTTGATGGGTTTAATATGAGCTTTTGCTCATTCACTCTTCTGACATGACTTCTTCTGTTCCATGCAGGTAACCACCTATGCTTTCCAATAGTTCCCTATCAGTGTGTGTCATTTATGTAGGTACCTAGAAACATGTTCTCTTGTTAAAAGAGAGCTGTACTGTCAAAAAGGTAATAGTCAAACTCATGATATTAAATGCAAACTTGGCTCTACAAAACATGTTAAATATGGAAAGCATTTATGTTCCTTTTGGAAAGATCCCTCCCACAATCAATCATCTTTACCTCTCTATATTTTAAATTCTTTCTTGTTCATACAATCCACCTCCTCACTGAAACATGATGCTCCATGTACATAATGTTCTGCTATATGTCCTCAATCTAAAATATATTTTAGTAGATTAGATAAGGGATCCACATTCTTGGTTTCTTTTTTTTTAAAGTTTATGTGTGTGTGTATCTGTCTGCCTGTCTGCCTAACTGTCTGTCTATGGATGTTAATGGCTATGTACAGGTAGGTGAGGAGGTCAGAGAGATATAATTCCCTGGGAGCTGAAATTACAAGCAGTTAGGAGATAGCACACATGGGTGAAAGACAGGACGTATTTTTAAATTTGTAGCTACATCTGTGACCTACTGTTGTGTAGCTTCCTGTTGTAAAGAGAGGGTGCTTTTGTTTGTCCCAGCCTCTGGGCTCGCTTACACCTGAAATAACTACAGAGAAAATGTATTCATTAAAACACTACTTGGTCCATTAGCTCTAATTTGTTATTGGCCAATTCTTACACCTTAATTTAACCCATTTCTATTAAGCTGTGTATCACCATGTGCCAGTGGCTTTCGGGGAAAATTCTAACCAGCATTCATTTCAGGCAGAAGACCCATGGTGTCCCTCACTCTGCCCTTCTTCCCAACATTCAGTTCTGTCTTCTTCACCTGCCTAAGTTCTGCCCTACCAGTCCCAAAGCAGTTTTTTTTATTCATTAATCAAAGAAAGAAACACATGAACAGAAGACCCTCCTACACCATTTCCCCTTTTCTGTTTAAACAAAAAGAAAGACTTTATCTTTAACATAGTAAAATACATATAACAAAACAGATATAAAGCAAGAATTACAGATGCAATATTTATATCTATTTTATCTTTTCTCATAACAAAGGAAAACTATAATTATAACTATCTATCTATACTTCTACTCCATCAAAAACTCCAGAAAGAAATAATATTACCTAAGTAAACAGGAAGTATATTATAAACAGCTTCTAAAACTCTAGAATTGACAGAGACATCTTGTTGCCTGGATATTTACCCAAAGTTCTTCTGTACCATTGGGGCATCCATCTTCAGCTTGCATGCCCATAGTATCCAGCAGACTTTTCCATGAAGCTAGAAATTTCAAAGGCAGTTCAATCATTTTCTTTTGTGTCCTTAAGAATGTCTCACAGACTCTTTCATGAAGCAGGAACCCTGAAGGACCATCTCACCTTCAGGTAAGTTCAGCAGTCATCTCTCTGTGAATACTGCATGTCTAGTGAAGCAGTGCAGGCAAGAGAAATTTCTTGTCCAAATGGCTAGCAAACTCCATAATGAGCCTCTTCAATGCCCATCTTCTTCTTGAAGTAGCTGGTGCTTCCAGAAGCAGATATTTTTCACTGTCATGAAAAGGCCTAAGTTATTAAAACATTTAAATGCCATATTCTGTAGTCTTTGAAAGATATAAAGAATACCTACCTGAAGTATATCTCTGCACAACTAGTAAATCTAACATGACTACAAACTTGACTATTATTGATGATTATCTATTAACCTATATTTCTTAATTATATATTACATTCTTAAATGAGTTACTCAATCATAATACCTTAATCAAGATCATAAATAGAGATACATATAGCAAAATTGACCTTAAATTTATACCAATAAAATTATTCATATCTATATCATATCACCCTTAAATGTAAAATAACATTTATATACAATGTTTGGGAATATGGGTGTAGTTTTTTCTCTCCAAACTGCTTCATGCTGAATGGGGGCACTGTTAATCAGGTTTTTCATGGTGTGTCCTGTGTGCTAGGTTCATCTCAGTCAGCAATTGAGCAAAGTAGTTTTTGAGGATGCTCACAGCAACCTTTCCGGAGGCCTGGGTCCATGAAACCAGATTCACCTGGAGGCAATCCACAGGTTCTCATCTTCTGTGAAAACAAAAGAAGACATCTTTTTCAAAGCATCATATCCTTGGACCCAAATTCTGAAGTCATAATACCTTTATAATATGCATGCTTGTTTAGCTGAGCAGCCCACACAATGAAATATCTTCCTGTACTTAGCTCCTTCACAGTCAAAAAATTCAAAAATAACACAATAATATACATAATTCAGATTCTGTGAATTTTCCATTTTTATGTGGCTTATTTTTCTTTACTTCTTTTAATCTGTGACTATTTGTACTCTGTCTCTTTAAAGACTTTACCCTTTTTTAAGCATTAACTTTATTTTATGACTATATTCTTTTACTTCTCTCTCCCAAGCCTACATACATTTATCCAACACTGTGGTGACCCATTTAGAGGTCATTTATGTCTGAATCTGTCCTATTGTGAATCTGTAATTCTTTACTGTTTAGAAGAGCTTTTAAAATGCTAAGCAGCTTGATCGCAGTTGCTCTGGTTGTTAGCTCCACCTCTGTCCAATTTTCAAATGGTGGAAGCATCACCAGTGCCAGCTCTGGGGCCACCAGGCAGGACTCATGCTCAGCAGTCCAACCCCAAGAATGAGCCTGTAGCACATAAACCCTTTTTAATCTGAGTTACAGCCAAATATACCACACAGAGCACTGTGCAGCCTGGAAACATCTCTCTGTATGGCAGCAAGAATCCACCATGCTCTCCTGTCTACCCAAGCCTAGTAGACCTGTTCCTGCCATCTGCCCAGGCAGGAAGATCCAAGCCACAGGCATGGTCTCAGCTACTTTCTTCTCTACCCTGAGTGGGGAAACAAAGACCTGGGCCCACAAATGTTCCATAGCCAGAGTTTTCACCATCATCATGGCCTAAGAAGCCTTGTTTTAAAATGGTGCAATTTTTTTTTTCTGCTCCTATTGCTGAGTCAGGAAAATTTCTCTGCAGCATGCCACCAGCAAACAGCAAAAAGCTGTTTTGTGTGTGTGTGTGTCTATAATTAAGCTCTCTCAGGTTTTTAAGAGGATTTAGTCCATTACGTTGGTGCCAAACTGTTGCATGGGAGGGGCAGGGGGCCCTTTGTTTGTCCCGGTGGCCCAGCTAGTTTATATCCAAAATAATCACACAAAAGCTGTGACTTCAAAATTGAAGTCAAAAGGTATGTTACTTTGGAGAAGAGTATTTGCTTTTTCTTCCACAGGAAATGAGAGACTGTGGATTCACTCTGAGTTAAGAAAAATCAGGTTTGATCAAGGAAGACCACCTGAGAAATCTCTGGTAGGAACTGATAGCCCGAATGTCAGAGTTCTACATCCAGAACAGGTTCAAGACTGCTGCCAGAGATGATCAAGACTCACGGGATACTCTAGTCAGGACTTGATCATAATTCAAAAAATTTTCTTTAGGTCCCCATAAGATTATCAGTGCCACAAACCAGCAGGAAGTAGCCTGGAATACTATGCTCACATTCCCCAAAAAATAGACTATGGATATTTTCCTTTGTTAAAAAAAAAGAGGGGGAAGAGATATGGGACAATTCTATATCCTGTCAATTATGTTTTAAATAAACACTGATTGAACAGTAGCCAGGCAGGAAATATAGGTGGGTCAATGAGAACAGGAGAATTCTGGGAAGGAGGAAGCCCATTCCTCCCCAGTCCTGTCCAGACACCAAAGAAGAAAGATGTGACCTGCCCCACCGAAAAAGGTACTGAACCCTGTGGCTAACATAGATAAGAATAATGGGTTAATATAAGTTATAAGAGCTATACAAAGCTTGAGATAATGGGTCAATCAGTTTATCATTAATATAGACCTCTGTGTGATTTTCTCTGGGGCATAATAACTGCGAGATCTGGGCAAAATAGAAACCCCAACAAGCAGGACCTCATGTTACAGCTTCTTCAGAAAGGTGAAAGAAACAGAAGTTTGTCATAGTGCTTTTGTCAAAAACTGCAATTTTTAAAAGATCATATGATTATCTGATTTTTTTAAAATTTATTCTCATAGACTAGGACAATATATAAATGATTAAATTATTAAAGTTATATGAAAAAGTACATCTCAGTATCATAATCTTTATGTATATAAACATACATTTTAATTACAGTTATTATGAGGACATTGCATCAAAATTCTTCAGTGCTCAAGACTCCTAAAAATCAGGTCCCTCCAGCTGACACTGACTGACACCAGCTCCAACTTTAACCTTGTCCAGGATTGACACAGTATTCTGTCATGTGAGAAAGCTACAGTATCAAATAAGACTGTGATCTAATGCAAGAAAACAGAAGAGATGCCTAAAAGAAGATTGTATTGAGTCATACACCGGAAGTCAAGGAGACAGGGTGTGCCAGTATGATGAGTGGCATATAGAAAAGGAAGAGTTTGGAGCACTTTTGAGAACAATACATCTTAAGGATGTGCTATGTATTAGAGCACTCTTCTCAGTTTGGTGAAGCCTATTGGTTCTTCTCAGGGAAAAGGGCAGCAGAAAACACAAAATCAGAGCTTTTTATTTTATTGTTTTAGAAAAAGAAAAAAAACTACCTTTTTTCATTTTGCATCTCAATCACAGTTCCCACTTCCTCCCTCTTCCCATTCCCTCTACCTTTCTCCCTACTCTACCCCCCATCCACTTCCCAGAGAGGGCAAGGCAGATTGTTCCCAGGAATGACTAAGGCCCTCCCCACTATATCCACACTGAGAAAGGTATCCATCCAAGAAGAATGGGTTCCAAAATGCCAGTACAAGCAGCAGGGGCATGTTCTGGTGACACTGTCAGTGGCCCTGCTATCTGCCTCAGTCATACAAAGGCCACCCACATTCAGTGGGTCTAGCTTGGTCCTATGCTCTTTCCTTCCCTGTCCAGCTAGAGTTGGTGAGCTCCCATTATCTTAGGTAAGCTGTTTTAGTGGTGTCTCCTTCATGGTCTTGATCTTTTTACTCATATTTTTATTTCTCCCACTCTTCAACTGGACTTTGGGAGCTCAATCCAGTGCTCCATTGTGACTCTCTGTCCCTGTCCCCATCAGTTGCCAGATGAAGGTTCTATGGTGACATTTAAGATAGTCATTAATCTGACTACAGGGCAAGGCCAGTTCGGGTACCCTCTCCACTATTGCTTAGAGTCTTAGCTGGGGTCATCCTTGTTGATTCCTGGAAATTTTTTTAGTGTCACGTTTCTTTCTAGCCCTATAATGACTTCCTCAATGAAGATATCTCTTTCCTTACTCTCTGTCACTGTCCTTCCCCCATCTCAACTATCTTATTCCCTCAAGTTCTCCCCCCTCCTCCCCTCCTTTTCCCCCCTCTGCACTCCCTTCTCTTGCCAAGCCCATGCTTCCAATTTTGTCAGGAGATCTCATCTATTCCCCTTCCCAGGGGGATTTATATATGTTTTTCTTAGGGTTCATCTTCACCTTCTTACTTAGCGTCCCTAGGGTCATGGACTATAGGTTTGTTATTTTTTTATTTATAACTAGTATCCACTTATGAATGAATACATACAATTTTCATTCTACTGAGTCTAGGTTATGTCACTCAGGATGTTTTTTCTAGTTCCATTCACTTGCATGCAAATTTCAAGCTGTCATTGTCTTTTACCACTGAGTAGTACTCCACTGTGTAAATATATCACATTTTCTTTATCCATTCTTCAGTTGAGGGGCATCTAGGTTGTTTCCAGGCTCTGATTTTTACAAATGTTGCTGCTATGAACATAGTTGAGGAAATGTCCTTGTACTATGATCAAGCATCCTTTGGGTATATACCCAAGAGTAGTATTGCTGGGTCCTGAGATAGGTTGATTCTCAATTTTCTGAGGAACCTTCATACTGATTTCCAGAGTGATTGTACAAATTGTCATTCCTACCAGCAATGTAGGAGGTGTTCCCCTTACTTCACATTCTCTCCTGTATAGGGTATTATTGTTTTTTTTTTTTATTTTATTTAACCATTCTGACAGGTATAAGATGGTATCTTAGAGTTGTTTTTAATTGCATTTCCCTTGTAGCTAAGGATGTTGAGCATTTTCTTAAGTGTCTTTTGGCCACTTGAGATTCTTCTGTTTAGTTCTGTACTCCATTTTTAAATTGGATTATTTGGAATTTTGATGTCTAATTTCTTGAGTTCTTTATATATTTTGGAGATCAGTCCTTTGTCTGATATGGAGTTGGTAAAGATCTTTTCCCATTCAGTAGGTTGCTTTTTTGTCATATTGACTCTGTCCTTTACTTTACAGCAGCTTCTCAGTTTCAGGAGATTCCATTTATTTATTGTTACTCTCAGTGTCTGTGCTACTAGTGTTATATTTAGGAAGTGGTCTCCTGTGCCCATGCATGGAAGGCTACTTCCCACTTTCTCTTCTATCAGGTTCAGTGTGGTCAGATTTATATTGAGGTCTTTAATCCACTTGGACTTGAGTTTTGTGCATGGGGATAAATATGGGTCTAGTTTCACTCTTCTACATGTTGACATCCAGTTGTGCCAGCACCATTTGTTGAAGATGCTTTCTTTTTTACATTGCATAAATTTAGCTTCATTGTCAAAATTCAGGTGTTTCCAGATGTGTGGATTAAAATTTGGGTCTTGGATTCTATTCCATTGGTCAATCTGTCTGTTTTTATGCCAATACCAAGCTGCTTTCATTACTGTAGCTCTATAATAGGGCTTTATATTAGAGATGGTGATGCTTCTAGGAGTTCCTTTATAATATAGGATTGTTTTTGCTCTCCTGGGATTTTTGTTTTTCCATATAACATTGATAATTATCTTTCAAGGACTGTGAAGAATTTTTGGGGGATTTTGGATGGAGATTGCATTGAATCTATAAATTGCTTTTGCTAGGATTACCAATTTTATTATGTTGATCATATGTATCCAAGAGCATGGGAGATCTTTTTATTTTCTGATATCTTCGTTATTTTCTTCAAAGACTTAAAGTTCTTCTAAAACACATCTTTCACTTCTTTGGTTAGTGTACCCCAAGATATTTCATGTTATTTGTGGTTATTATGATGAGTGATGTTTCTGATTTCTTTCTAAGCTTCTTTATCATTTATATATAGGAGGGTTCCTGATTTTTTGAGTTAATCTCAGATCCAGCTACATTACTGAAGGTATTTATCAGCTGAAGGATTTCCCTGATAGTGTTTTTTGGGTGATTTTTGTATACTTTCTTTTATGTTTTTGTTTGTTTGCTTTCCTTTGGAGTAATATATTTCTATTTATTTTCCATTTCAATTTGTTATGAAAGGACTCATGGTCATGGGCCCAGTGTCTTTAAGGATTAGGAAGGAACCAATAGGAAAAGAGTATTTCTCTGTTCTCCACTTGGTAGTTTTTTAAAAATACATGTGATGGCAAAAAAGTGGTGAGACTTTCTTGTTGGGATCTGCTGCTTGCCCACAATTCCCCACGAACAGTGGAGAAGGCATTGGATCCCGTGTATACTTTCATATCATTTGTGAATAACAAAAGATTGACTTTTTCTTTTCCAATTTATATCTCCTTGATCTCCTTTTGTTGTCTTATTGTTCTAGCCTGAACTTCAAGAACTATGTTGAATAGATACAGAGAAAGTGGACAGTCTTGTCTCCTTTCTGATTTTAGTGCAATCACTTTGAGTTTCTCTCCACTTAATTTGATGGTGGCTGTCAGCTTGCTGTATATTGCTTTTATTATGTTTAGATATATTCTTGTATTCCTGATCTCTCCAAGACCTTTATCTTGAAGGAGTGTTGGATTTCTTCTCATGAGCATCTAATGAGAAGATCATATAGTTTTTTTCTTTCAGTTTATTTATATGGTGAATTACATTGATAACTTTTTTTATGTTGAACCATCCCAGCATCTCTGAGATAAAGCTTACTTAATCATGTTGGATGATTTTTTTGATGTGTTCTTGGATTCAGTTTGCAAGTATTTTATTGAGTATTTTTGCATCATTGTTCATGAAGTGATGGAGGAGTTAATATGGTTTATAAATGTTCTTTTACATTTAAAGGGGGATATGATATAGATATAAATAATTTGCATTGGTGTGGAATTTAAGCTCAATTTTGTTATATGTATATGTATTTCTGATCTTGATTAAGGTATTGTGATTATATAGTTCATTTAAAAATGTAATGTAAATATAGGTTGTTAATGGATAATCATAAATAATAGTCAAGCTTGTAGTCATGTTAGTTAGATTTTCTAGATATGCATAGGTATATTTCAGATAGGCATTCTTCATATCTTTCAAAGACTGCAGAATATGGCATTTGAATGTTTTAATAACTTAGGACTCTTCATGACAATGAGACACGTCTGCTCCTGGCAGCACCAATCTACTTCAAGAGGATGATGGGCATCAAAGAGGCTCCTTATGGAGTTTGATAGCCATTTGGGCATGAAACTGCTCATGCCTGGACTGTTGCATAAACTGAACACAAAAAACTCGCAGAAAAAGTACTGCTAAACTTGCCTAAAGGTGAGATGGTCTTTCGGGGTTCCTGACTCATGAAAGAGTCTGCGAGACATTCTACAGGACACAGCAAAAAGTGACTAAACTGTCTTTAAAATTTCCTGCTTGATAAAAATGTCTGCTGGATACTATGGGCCTGTAGGCTAAAGATGGATGCCCCAACGGTACAGAAAAACTTTGAGTGACTGTCCAGGCAGCGAAATGTCTCTGTCATTTCTAGAGTTTTGGATTTCTTGTTTACTTAGGTAATATTATATCCTTCTGGAGTCTTTGATGAAGTTAAAAAATGGATAGATAGTTATAGTTTTCCTTAGTTATGATAAGAGATAAAATAAATATAAATATTTTAACTAATTCTTGCTTGATAACCATTTTGTTATATGTAATTTTACTATGTTAAAGTTAAAGCCTTTCTTTTTTTGTTTAAACAAAAAAAGGGGAAATGATGGAGGAGTTACTTTCATTTAATGAAGAAACTGCCTTGGCCCATTTATAGGCCAGCCCTTAGGTGGGTGGAGTAAACAGACAAAATGCTGGGAGAAAAAAGCCGAGTAAGGAGTCGCCATGATTCTCCCACTCCAGACAGACACAGGTTACGATCTTTCCTGGTAAGCTAGCTCATGGTGCTACACAAAATATTAAAAATGAGTTAGATCAATATGTAAGAGCTAGCTAATAAGAGGCTGGAGCTAATGGGCCAAGCAGTGTTTAAGAGAATACAGTTTCTGTGTAATTATTTCGGGGCATAAGCTAGCCATGCGGGCAGCTGGGTGTCGGGGACGCAGCCCCGCTCCTCCTATTACAACAATGAAGGAGATTGGTCTGCAATTCTCTCTCTCTCTCTCTTTTTTTTTTTTTCGGTTGACTTTTTGTGTGGTTTCAGTATCGGGGTAACTGTAGCCTCATAAAAAGACTTTGACAATGTTCCTTATGTTTTTATTATGTGGAACACCTTAAGCAGTATAGGTATTAGCTCTTCTTTGAAGTTCTGGTAGAATTCTGCACTGAAACCTTCTTGCCCTGTGCTTTTGTTGTTCAGAAGTCTTTTGATGACTGCTTCTATTTCCTTGCAGGTTATAGGTCCATTTAAATTATTCACCTGGTCTTATAAAATAAGAACTTTTAGGATAAGTTCATCATCAAATAGTTTACATAAGATGTAAATCAGGTATATTAACTATTGTTATTGAAAGTTGCTAACATGTGAAAGATCTATAGAGGAATATGCAAAGACAGCACATTTTAAGGGAAAATTTCTCTGATTTGCATTGAGGACAAAATGCCAAGAACTGTAATTCAGTCATGGCATTTATTATATTGACACTGGTAAAGAAAACTAAATATTTATGTTATTGAAAAAGAGAAATTATATTTTCTGTGAATTTAGAGATCTTCTAATATTTTCATAGGACTCTGCCTCAAGAATATCAGATGTGAGTGACTGGAGAGATGACTCAGTGATTAGAGTCTCTTTCAGAGGTCCTGCTGTCCTTTCCAAGCACCTCCATGGTGGCTCACAACCACCTTAGTGGAATCCAATGCCCTCTTCTGGAATAAAGTTGTGTGTGTGTGTCTCTGTGTGTGTGTGTGTATGCATATATAAAATAAATAAATCTCATATATATATAATAAATAAATCTTTAAAAATAGAATCCCTGATATAGGAGCATTCCTGTTCGCTGAAGACAATTCATTCGCATTATTTTAGACTTTCTAATTTTAACTGAAATAATTCTCACTCTTACTTCAATTATCTAGGAATCAGTCACTTAACCAAGCAGTGATTTCAGGCAGTGTTTGTTAAAAAATGTCTATCAAAACATGTAGAACCTACAGTGTATATTAACAAACTTCACTTTTCAAGAGAACCAATATTATTTACAATATTCTAATGATAAGAAACTGTATCTTTTAAGTATTAATCTGATAAGAAATTAGTATGTCTAAGAAAAATCTATAGCTTGCCCATCAGAGATATAAGTACTGTTCCAGTAGGCTTTCTATTCCTTAATGTTATACTAGAATATTCAATATTCTTCTATAAGATGATAAATGAAGAATGATTTCTTGGTTACATTCATATCATTTAAAATACACTATATGTTACCACCATTCACTAAAGCAAGGTATTCATAGCCTCATAATAGAAGACATATGAGTTCTATAATAGCACACATTTTAATAATGAACACATGTTTGGATATATTATAAAAATTAAAAATTAGCTTTGGTTTCTTGAATGACATTCCAGGAAGAAGTTGACACTAGAAAATACTAAAAATACAACAATCTTTGTCTCCTTAGTCCTTCTGGAACAGTACTAAATATTCAATCTTGGAAATTTTCTGCTTGAATGATTTGGACTCATTGTCAAGTTATTGTCAATTAGGAGAGAAATCATCTAAATAATGAGGAGTGAAGATAGGTGAAGCTTCATTGAGATGCTGTAACTCAGGTTGGGGTTTTGACATGAACTTATCTTTGATCTGTGGGATGCCTTCAGCTGTCTGCAGATACTAGCATGGGATGTTGCCCAATATAGCTGAGCTGCAGTCATGTAGGTAACTTCCATGTCCTTGTCAGTATAGCAGAAGGTTCCAACTCCATTTATTCTTTGCTGAAGCATTGTCACATGGACACAGACTACTGCATTCTGTGTCATATGATCAGAATTGGTCCATGGATGTTATGAGTCTATGTCGACACAGCTCAACAGTACTTCCACAAGGAGACATAGTATAAATTAGTTTAGATAAAAGACAGACTTTCATAAGTTCTTAGTTCAGTGTTTCCAAATTTTTGTGTGTTTTGAAGTATTTGAAATGAAAAGCTAGAAAAATCCTCTTTAAAAACATTAAAACTTACATTTCATTTTGTTGTGTGAAGAAATGATGATTACTTCATGAGTATACATAACATTATAAGCAAAAATACAATCCATAAACTGGAATTTTTGGAAAAAAGAAGCCACACCTCCAATAAACTCTCTACAATGCTGATCAGTTCAATGATTGTGGAAAGTTGAATCAATCCAGGTCCAGAGTCAAATTATCATGAGTTATCTTAGTTCTGCTAAATAGTTATTAATGGCCCACCTCTGTGAATGACCTAAAATCCTTGTGCTTCCAAATCAAACCCTTCTGGAGTATACAAACTTTAAATTACCTCCCTACACCCCAACACTAAGGATATAATCAGATACCAGCTAAGGCTGACAGCAGAACATTCCCCTTTGTTGTAACTTATCTGATGGTTCCAAATATATGTCTGGAATGTGTTCTTTTTTGTGGTTGCCTTTTTCCTATTGTTATCAAAAGCTTCATGAAACTTTTACCACATCTATTATACCTTCCAAGGTGTAAGCTATGTTTCTAGTTTCAATAATAGTATGGGGCCATCCTTTAAGTCTCCATCTACCCAACAAGATGAAATTAAATCAGTAATAACAAGGACACCTATAAATTGACAGATTTTTGTTTTATATTCTATACAGAAATTATAACTTTAGTGTGACAATATGAAGAAAACCCAGGGAAATCCTCAGAGAAAAGCATAGAACTAATAGTCCACCAAAGTTTGTATAGAATCCAAATTAAGAATCATAAAAAATAAGAAAACACAAAACATTTATATAAATAAAAGGAAAATGCAAAACTGTATGACATGACTGTTGACAGCTTGAATGAGATCAGCCATCTTGCCTGTAAGCCAAAATAGTTTTGGTGAATTTGAGACAATATAAATTAGCAATGAAACTTGAGTTAAAAAAGCTGAATAATAAAAACAACCCAGTTACCAAACAAATAGTTAAGGTAAACGATTCAATTTGAAGTATCAGAGCAAGAAGTTACAAGCTATGAAGAAGAGAATTGAAATAAAAGAAAAATAATCACATATTTTAATGTGTACAATTCTGTATAGTTTTAATACTGGTCATGCACATGTGATTTAGTATAAAGTAGGGATCTCTATGTGCATAAAATGTTGAACTGTGGAGATCAGACCATTGTCTGTTGCGGGGTTGGTGAAGATCTTCTCTCAATCAGTAGGTTGTCTTTTTGTCTTAATGTCAGTGTCCTTTGCTTTACCGAAGCTTCTCATTTTTAGGGGATCCCATTTATTCAATGTTGCCCTTATTGTCTGTGCTACAGGGGTTATATTATACGTAGGAAATGGTCTCCTGTGCCCAGGAGACCCACTTTTCCCCCCACTTTTTCTTCTATCAGGTTCCATGTGTTCAGATTGATATTGAGATCTTGAATCCATTTGGACTTGAGTTTTGTGCATGGTGATATATATGGATCTATTTTCATTCTTCTACATGTTGACAACTAGTTCTGCAGCACCATTTGTTGAAGATGCTTTCTTTCTTCCATTGTATACTTTTAGCTCTTTTGCCAAAAATCAGGTGTTAATAAATTTGTGGGTTAATATCCGGGTCTTCTATTTGATTCCATTTGTTGACTTCTCTGTTTTTATGCCAGTACCAAGCTGTTTTCATTACTGTAGCTCTGTAATAGAGTTTGAAGTGAGGGATGGTAATGCCTCCAGAAGTTCCTTTATTGTATAAGATTGTTTTGGCTATCCTGATCTCCAAAATATATAAAGAACTCAAGAAACTAGACTTTAAAATGCTAATTAACTCGATTAAAAATGGGGTACTGATCTGAACGGAGAATTCTCAACAGAAGAAGTTCAAATGGCCAAAAGACACTTAAGGTCATGCTCAACCTCCTTAGTGATCAGGGAAATGCAAACCAAAACAACTTTGAGATACCATCTTTTAGATACCTGTCAGAATGGCTAAAATAAAAAACACCAGTGATAGTCTTTGCTGGAGAGGATGTGGAGTAAGGGGAACACTCATCCATTGCTAGTGGGAATGCAACTTGTGCAACCACTTTGGAAATCAGTGTGGCAGTTTCTCAGGAAATTCAGGATCAACCTACCCCAGGATCCAGCAATACCACTCCTGGGAATATACCCAAGAGATGCCCTATCATACTACAAAAGCATTTGTTCAACTATGTTCATAGCATTATTTGTAATAGCCAGAACCCGGAAACAACCTAGATGCCCCTCAATGGAAGAATGGATAAAGAAAGTGTTGAATATATATATACGCATTAGAGTACTACTCAGCAGTAAAAAACAATGACATGTTGAATTTTGCTTGCAAATGGATGTAAATAGAGAACACTATCCTGAGTGAGGTAACCCAGACCCAAAAAGATGAATATGGGATGTACTCACTCATTAGTGGATTCTAGCCATAAATAAAGGACACTGAGTCTATAATTCATGATCCTAGAGAAGCTAAATAGGAAGGTGTACCCCAAATATCCAAACATGTAGTTATCCACCTGGATAATGGAAGTATACAAGATTTCCAGGCAAAAATTGAGAGCTTGGGGATGGGGGTGGGATGGGGGTAAGGAGAGATGGGGAGAGAGAAGTGAGAAGGGGAGGATAGGGAGAGCTTGGGGGAATAGGATGGTTGTGATGGAGGAAGGGTGGATATGGGAGCAGGGAAGTATATATCTTAATTAAGGGAGCCATTTGAGGGTTGGCAAAAGACTGGACTCTAGAGGGGTTCCCAGGTGTCCAAGGAGATGTCCCCAGCTAGTTCCTTGGGCAGCTGAGGAGAGGGCACCTTAACTGTCCCTATACTATAGCCACTCTGATGAATATCTTGCATATCACCATAGAACCTTCATCTGGCTATGGATGGAGATAGAGACAGAGACCCACATTGGAGCACTGGACTGAGCTCCCAAGGTCCAGAACATGAGCAAGGAAGTCAGGGCTGCGAGTGGTGCGCCCATCCACTGTGACTGTGGGGCCAATCTAATGGGAGATCACCAAGGCCAGCTGGACTGGGACTGATGGAGCATGTGATCAAACCGGACTCTCTGAATGTGGCTGACATGGAGGTCTGACTGAGAAGCCAAGGATAAAGGAACTGGGTTTTGATACTACTCCATGTACTGGCTTTGTGGGAGCCTAGTCTGTTTGGATGCTCACCTTCATAGACCTGGATGGAGAGGGGAGGACCTTGGACTTCCCACAGGGCAGGGAACCCTGACTGCTCTTTGGAATGAAGATGGAGGGGGAGGGAGAATGGGGGTAGGGGGATGGAAATGGGAGGAGGGGAGCAGGTGAAAATTTAGAAGAAGAAGAAGAAGAAGAAGAAGAAGAAGAAGAAGAAGAAGAGGAAGAGGAAGAGGAAGAGGAAGAGGAAGAGGAAGAGGAAGAGGAAGAGGAAGAGGAAGAGGAAGAGGAAGAAGTAGGAGAAGGAGAAGGAGAAGCAGAAAATGTTGAACTGTGCAATGACCAACGACTTCAAATTAGACTTGCCACTCTGGTCTTTGGTTGACCTACTGTATTTCCCAGGCTTGCTCAGGGGAAATAGTCAATTCCCACAAGATACTGACTTACTAAATTGAACAACATGATAGAATCTTTTCTTGGGTATACCAGATTCCCTGTGTAAGTTGAACATTCACTCTCATTGGACCTTATTGCAGTGCAGTTATTCTGAAGGCATCTCAGCAGAGTGAAATGGATGGAGGATAGACTGCCAAACTCATATCATATGCAAAGGAGAAGCTGGATAAATTGAAAATGAATGAGAGGGTTGGACTTCAGGGACAGAAGAAGCATGTTTCCTTTCGTGTTTCATTACCTTATACACTTCATGGATGATTTTTTTCCTTTTATTAGTTAGTTAATTTTACCAGCTTTATCACACTTCCCCTCCCTTCCCCCTTTACTCCTCAATTTCCTATCTTCTTATGGAAAACAATACAGACAATAGCAGCAATAAAATGAGAAGATCCATGGTAAGTCATTGTGTACAGGGACATATATAGACTCCAGAATCCCTGAAGCATTAAGTTAAATTCACTTCTAAACATGTTTAAAACTGTAGTTCCAGACCATTGATACAAGAATTAGTTTTAAAGCCTGAGTCCCAGTACTAAGGACAATGAACCTCTTTCTCCTGGATGCTACAATCGTCATGTTATATACTTAATCATAAGTGGATATTAGCTGTAAAAATAAAGGATAACTGTGCTACAATCCCTAGACCCAGAGATACTAGGTAACAAGGAAGTCTCAAACAGAAACACCCAAATCTCCCAAGGAAAGGGAAATAAGGAGATTTCATGAGAGGACTGCTGGTGGGTTGGAACAGGAACATGGGTGATCAAGTTTGAGAAGGCATTGAGTAAGAGTACTGAAAGACATTATTGGAACTGGGGGCATTTTGGGGTCATACAAGAAGCTAACACAAGAGACTATCCCTGGAATCTACAAGGATGACCCCAGCTAAGATTGCAATAGCAGATATAGAGCCTGAACAGGCCATCTCCTATGATCAGGCAAGACTTCAAGCAGAGGGAATGGGACACCAGTCCAGGCAAATAACCTTCAAATTACAATCCATCCTGCCTATGGTATGTATGGGATAAGGGTGTAGCATGAGTTCTAATAAATCTTAAAAATAAAATTCCTGAGTCAGATATTGAGGAAAATGTTGAGAGATCAGAGAGACAAGGGATCAAAACCACAGCCAAGTTAACTCAACTTCCATCTGAAAAGAGATTATCTCCTTCCACCTTATCACTTTATCTCTCCACCCAGTCACATCACTTCCTGTCTGTCTGCACAGAAAGCCAGACCTCTATGGTTAACTAATGGATAAGCTCTACCCTCTGATCTTTAGGCAAGCTTTATTTGTACAAACAAGATATCATCCCATAAGGTTGGCCTAGAGATTGATGGAGTGGCCAACCAATGATTGTTCTAATCTAACACCAATGTCAGGAGAGTAAGCCTGCCCCTGACACTGTCTGGAGCACCAAGATTCACAGGTTGAATGACCTAGAGATATAGCATAGAACAAAACATGACTGTAGAAATAAAGTAAATGTAATGGTGCTTAATGATATTCTGCTATACACACAGATTTGTGCCTAGCCCAGTTGTCTTCAGAGGCTTCATCCAGCAAGTGATGGAAACAGATGCAGAGCTAAAAACAAACACTAGGCAGAGCTCAGGGAATCTTGCATAAGAGGGAGAAGAATGACTGTAGGAGCCAAGTCGTGATGTCAACAACACCACAAGAAAACCCACAGAATCAAGTAACCTAGGAACATAGGGGCTCACAGAGACAGAACTGACAACCAGGGAACTGGTATGGTATTGGCCTAGGTATATATGTTACAGTTGTATAGCTTGGTCTTCTTATGGGACTCCTAACAATGGGAACAGGGCTGTCTCTGAATCTTTGTGTGGCTTTTGGAACCTTACTCATCATACTGGATAGCCTTGTCCAGTGTTAAAACATGGTGAGGTGCTTAGTTTTACTGTAGCTTCATATGCCATGCTTTGTTGATACTCCCATGAGATCTCTCTTTTACTAAACAGAAATGGAGCAGGGGTGGATTGGGATGTTGGAACAGAGTGGTAAGAAGAGAGATGGGGAGGGAAATAGGAAGGGGAAACCACAACCTGGATGCAAAATAAATCAATCAATTTAAATGAATTAATTAAATGTAAAATACATTTATTGTTTTCTTTTCCCTGACCATAGACTCTCTGATTTGTAAATATTTACTTTTCTGTATTTTTCAATTGTATCTAGGTAAAGAGGAATTGTGCCTAGCGCTTCTCCTTTCCTTTCCTTTCCTTTCCTTTCCTTTCCTTTCCTTTCCTTTCCTTTCCTTTCCTTTCCTTTCCTTTCCTTTCCTTTCCTTCTTCCCCTTCCTGCCTACCTGCCTTCCTGTATCCCTTCTTCCTTCTTTCCCTCATTTTTTTTCCTTTTTTCTTTCTCTTTTCTTTACTTGTTTTGAGAGAGGTTCTCACAATATAGCAAAGTTGACACTCCACACACTATGGGCAGATCTGCAATTTTCAATGTAATCTTTCCTTAGCCCCCATGTGTCTGGAGTGGAGGAGATTATCAGTATACCTGCTCAAAAATAAGCTTACAACCTCAAACAATAACCTCATAGTCACTATCTATTATACCTCTGTGCACGAGGGTAGGATTCTGAATGATTACAGCATTCTTCTTTGTCAACTTGCTTTTCTTCTATGATTATAATGCCCCCTTTGTGTAAAAGCTTTCTTCCCCAGTCCCCATTATATTCTAGGTGATATCCCACCATCTGTAGACGCTTGTCAGATGTGTCTCCTTGTTAACCGACGATTTGTATGCCTCCCTAATGAATAAACCAAGATACTAGCTTTATAATCAGTAGCACTAACATAAATCAGAACTGGATGTAAGTAAGTTACATGGGAAATGGAACATTCATTAAATCATATGGTATATAATAAAATTTAGAATGTTTTACATAATTACAATGGATATTTTCAGACACAGTAGGTTTGTACAAAATCAGACATAAATAATTTTATTAATAAAGATTTGCAGACTTGGAGCAAGGGAGGTGGCTCAGTGAATACAGCTCCTTTCACTCAAGGGTGAGGACTGGGGTCTGGATTTTATGACCAACTTAAAGCCAAAGAGAGGCCCTCTTGGCATTCCAGTGTGAAACTCGAGTGAGACAGAGGCACCACATGGCAAGATGGTTACTGTGCAGAGCTTATATTCATGAGCACTGGCTTCAGTGACACCCTGCCTCAATGAACGAGGTGGAGAATCACTGAGGAAGACTGCTAACATCAGATATTGGCTTCCATAAGCATTCACACTCATACACTTTCACAGACACACAAGTGCCCACATACCCATAAGTACAACCCACACACACATGCAAAAGAAGTATGCATAGTAATAGAAAATAATTATTTAACTTATCACCACATAAACGATCAAACATCATAGTCTCTTATGCACTATTTCTCAGAACTGTGACTTAAAACACTGCACTAACGCTGACTGTGTGCCAGAAATCTATTAGGCATTAGCTGTACATCGAGAGGAAAAACACTGCTATTCTTAACTTCATGAAGTTTGCTTTGTAGGCTCTCTTTTGCTTAACTACATTTGTTTTAATTTTCTCTTAGGACAAACGTGTTTTATAATCAGGATTTTGGAAACCGGCGTTTTGTTTTTCCTTGCTACCTCCTTTTACTGTCAAGGATGCAGAGAGATTCAACATTGCCCACTGCAAAATGAGCAGTATGCATGCAGTAAATCCCCCTTCCATATTTCCCAGGGCTCCAATGCCTATAACTGTGGAAGATCATATTACTGACAGCAAACCTCTTAGAGTATAGCTGCATCCTTTTAGTGCCCAGCTATGTGCTCTTAATGAGAAGTTATGCCCTACATTTCCTTTTGTTTCGGGGTTCATCATGTAACACATAACAAACTCCATACAGATTGAGTGGAATGCAAAAGCACTTCTAAGTTTAAATTGGCTGCTAGATACTCACACCTCATTTTGAAACCTTGGCATGCCTGGGTAACTGTGGTGCAGAATTTGTGGGAGTGGCCAACCAACGGTTCAACTTGAGGCCCAGCCCATCAGAGGGAGCTCACAGCTGACACTGCTTGGGTGGCCAGGAACCATAACCAAACACAACTGCCTGTCTCTTTCCCACCAAAAAAGAAAAGAAAAGCCAATGAAATGATTCCTAATGATATTTTTTCTATACTCATAGATCAGTGTCTAGCCCAATCACCTTCAGGGAGTCTTCATCCAAAAACTGAGAGGAGCAGATGTAGACATAAACAGTCAAAGAGTAGGCAAACCTTGAGGAATCCCTCAGTAGGATGGAGGAAGAATTACAGGAGCCAGAGGGGTCAAGGACACTAGCAGGACATGGCTGACAGAATCAACTAAGCGGGGCTTATTGGGCCTCACAGAGAGTGCAGTGGCAATCGTCGAGCCTGTATAGGTCTGAGCTAGGTAAATATAATGGTTGTATGACTTTAAGGAAGTTATCAAAGCTCTATATTCATTTAGATGTTCTGGATTTCAACTGAAAATAGCAATTATTAAATTTATTTTCATTTAAAACATACAATTCATTAAAATAAGCCTTTTTATCCATTTTGCTGACTACAGTATGTTATAGGGAGCAAACTAATACACCTTTTTCATAAACACACAGAAGAGAGTTTATTGGCTTTGTGCTATTCATCTATTAAGAATGTTATGTGTATGCTGACAAAGAGTGTTGAGGGTGAGGCTAATGGCTCTTGCTGTAGGGAAGGTAGTTCATTTCTGCTGACTATGACAAGGCACAAAGCTGTTTTTAAAAACCAAGCAACACACTTCTGTAATGAACTCATGACACCCAATAAATCACTGAAAGGTCGTGGTTTGAGGGAACCACCATGTGTTTCTCTCACCACGTGACTCAGCTTTCAGAATACTATGTCCCAGTCACAGGTATAGTTATCTAAGAGTATGATGATGGAAAACCCAGAGCGGTCTCACTCCCATGTAGGTGCTATCTAACAGAACTCCCTTAGTCCTCAGCAAGCCAGTCCTGCGTGGCTTTCTTACATTCCAGGCACTTTCCAAGAGAGTAAACCCCAAACTGAAAGCACTACGCAAGCTCTGCTTCAGTTTCATTAGCAGAGGTTCCATAGGGCACAGTCATGTGACTGGGCATCACACCATGCAAATGTGTAATGGCAGCCCATCGCTGCAGCTTGTCAATCCAACAGTGCATGCATACATATTATCTCACCACTATTTATGAGCATGAAAGCACAAAAAGCCTAAAAATAAAATCCAGACAGCATATAAAAAAGTCAAAATTCTTTACTCCCTAATAATCTAAAAAAATCATTTTTTCAGAGTGCAGATCAATAGCAACTTTCATATTTCAAAAATAGAATAATTTCCCATATTAATGAGTACATCTGAGGGCTTATGATTACATTATTTTAGAAGATTATGTAACTATAGGTGCTAGGAATGTTGAAGAAGAGGGTCTCATTGTCCAAGGCCTATGCTTTACTTCTCAACAGTGGAATACATACAGGGAGCTTATGAGCCTCAGTCAGGAGGACCAAGTGGATAGTCTACTAACTTTAATTTCTGTTTTTGTTGGAGGATAATATGTTAATATTTATGTGAAGTTAATATTTATGAAAGAGAAATTTTCTATTAATATCTATCAAGCACCATTAGAGATACTGATCCTGCAAATACTGCAGGCAAAGCTGCTTCCACCATTGGCGTTCTCTGTCCAACTACAAACACTGTAGCTGTATCAACCATTTATTTCTTTTTTTGTGAAGTGAGTTGGACTCAGAAGAGTGTGCTGGATTTGAGTCCAGTAGAGAAGGCGCAAGTCAAGCGCTTTATATCTTGCTTGGTGAAAGGAAGGCCTGGGTTGGCCGTTTTTAAAAAAATTATTAAAACATCTGACACCTTTGCCTCCTCAGCAAGTGTAGCAAAGCTGCATGGAAAGCTGGGGCAGCTTTAGAGTGTGGGTGCAATGAATCTTGCATCTACTCCAACATGAGACTTCAAGAACTCTCCACCACCCTGTGCATGCCCAGCACGTGATAATTATCTCTCTCCCTTCTGTGCCTGTCCCTTTGCTTTTTCCATATGTCTGTCTCCTTGCTTCATGTTAATTACTACACAAAGATTACCTGCTTTTTTTGGTGATGTTCAATGGGACCTGGACACAGAAGTCAGTACAGTGGACACTGCTGTAGCTCTGTCAGGCCCTTCTGTATGTCTTTTTGAAGAACCATGTGAAATATTCATTAAACTTAAATCCAGGTACTGTATGCATGATGTGTATTGAGGGTGGGACATGTGTGGAGACTTAATGACAACTTGGGGTCAGATTTCTTCAATTTTAAGTTTCTAGGATCAAACAAAGATCAACAAGCTTTGTGTGTCAAGAACTTTTACCTGAAATCTGGGCAGTGGTGGCGCACACGTTTAATCCCAGCACTCAGTGGCAGAAGCAGGGAGATCCCTGTGAGTTCTAGTCCAATCTGGTCTACAAGAGCTAGTCCTAGGAGAGACTCCAATGCTACAGGAAGCCCTGTATTGAAAATCAAACAAACAAACAAACAAACACAAAGAACTTTTACCTGCTGAGCTATGTCACCCAACTGACATCAAATTTTAAATGAGATGGCTAACCACAGTAGAAGAGGGTCATTATTAGAGTACATCCACCAAAGGGTGAGTTTTTAAATTATTTTGAGGATTTTGTAAATTAGACCAATGGATTTTATCATCTCTTCCCTGTAACTCCTCCCACTTCTCAAAGTTTCCTTCTCAAAACACTACCTTTTCAAATTCACCTACTTTTCCTCGATAGGTAATTCTATGTCATATATTCTGCAGAGTCCAATATGTACCTAGGTTTTTAGAGCCTCGATGTGTGTTGTGGTATAGATGCCAACTCTGAGGATGGACACTCACAGTCACACATTCTCTGATCTCTTCCTATACTGCAGAAGTTCATTGATGATGGCGAGGCTTGTAATTAAGTAATATCATAGAGCCAACCCTTGGCTATGCAATGTGATCTTGCCTCTGCAGCAATTCTCACAAGTTATCTCTGTACATTTATGCAAGAAACACTAGGTTCTCTATATTTTCCTGATATGAGCAGGAGTCAATGATAATTCTAAAATTGCTTAACTGTTCTAAGGTGCCCTCTTATTTCACAACCTGTGAGCTGGGTATCTCATAGGATACAACAAATTAAACAGGCAACACAAGCCAAAGACCAATGGAGAAAGAGAGGATTTCCGTCACTTTATCATCAGTAATAGATCTCGAAATGTGTCTCTTTAGGGCTAAAATTTGATTCATTTGTTAAAACAGTTTTAAAATCTGGATTTTTAAATTAATATGAGCATTTATAAAATATATTAATTCTAGAGTGAGGTACAGTGCTTTTTTGTTTTTATTTTTTTAAGATATGAGGTTGGAGTTTTGAAAGTACTGTTATCATCTGAAAGCAATATTGTGACTGGTAAAAAGAAACACACTGGGGGTCTAGAATGATGTCTCTGTGGCTGAGGACACTTACTAATTTAGCAACGGACCTGAGCTCGGTTTCAGCACCCATGTCAGGAAGCTCACAATGGCCTGCAATGCAAACACCAGGGCATCTAACAAATCTAGCCACTGTGGGCACCTGCACTAATGAGCACAATTGCATAGACATGCAAATATAAGAAATATTTATCCTGCTTTTGATAATTTGAAGAGACAGCTTGGTGATGACACAAAGACTAAGTGAACTGATCTGGAAATCAGCCAGACTAGTGAGCAGCTCCAGCTATGGCCTTGCAGGTGGACTCTGGCTTACAGTATCTCCAGACCACGACTGCTCTCTGTGTGAATGAAGACGGTTTGCATTTTCAACAATGCTGTTGATGCATTCAGTGAACCTGATAATTCGCGACTTCATAATTAGGACGCATAATTACAATTAGCATGAGATTCCCAATGTGATTACGAAAAATATCCTGACCAATTTCACATTTCTAGTAGAAAACATGCCTAGGTGTTTGAGATCTACAACAAAATTTCCCTGTTGTTTCCAGTTACTGATGTGTGAGCATGTTTAAAAACAAAGTTGACTGAAGCTTATGTTTCCATGCAGTGCCTAGATAGTCCTGTGTAAAGAGACTTAGAGTGAGCCCTGCACAAGGGAGAAAACTTTTGGGACCGTGGTCCTTCTCCAGGATAATGACAGGAGAGACTATTTTAAGACTTGCAGTTAACGATTGCTTCTTTTTAATTAAGCACAGTTCTTTAGATAAAACAGCACCATGCTGATGATCGTCCTCTTCAAGGTCATGGCAACTTCATAGCAAACTCAGGTAGAAGCTAGTAAATGCCAACCAGTATCAGTAATTTTCTAGAATATTCTGCGGACAAACTCTTATTAATACTCTTACAGTGATGTTGCGTTTACTGCTATTCTCTGTGTCATTTCTCTGGTCCATTCTCTAATCCAAAGCCCACATAGGAGCAAATCTCAGACTTCCCTGTGGACTCAGTATCCAGCAAAATGAAACAACTGCTGAAAATTACGGTAAACCAAGAGACATCATTGTTAGGAATCCAACAAAGTTTCAGTGGTTTACAGGACTTTGTTTTTTTAAAGTGATAGACCTTTCTTCTGGACCTTTCACCTTTAGCTCCTGCCCTTGTTTATTTGTTAGATCAAAGTTCTTGTCTCTGCATTTTCCTGCACTTATCTTCCTAGCCAGTCAACATCACCTTTTCAGTGAAGCTACCATTTTTCCTACATTTCTCACAAAAATTTCCTTCTTTCTTTGTTCACTTGCATTCCAAATAACCCCCCATCTTTTTATAAATTATCTGAAAGCTATGACCTCACTTCTTTCTACCCATTTTTACACTAAACTGACCTATCAGTGCCTAACAATACAAAATAAAGTATGTACTTGCCAGGACTTTTGTGTCAAAACTGAAAGATAATCTTTGTTCTATTTGTTCTTAAAATAAGAACATTAGAAGTATAGGGTAATTGCTTAGCTTGCTCAGAAAAAAAAAAGACTCACAGGTGAAAGCATTGCATTATAAATAGACTCATTGCATGTACACCTGCCATGTGCTTTTTATTGTTGCTCGTATTGTTTTATACAAATCAATTTTATCATGTGTAATCTTAAATGGGAAAGATAAAATTTAGAACAATATTGTGGTAATTTGAATATAATTGTCCCCTATGTTTTCTTAGGAAGTGGCACTCTTAGGAGATGTGGCTTATCTTGGAGTCACTATGGCCTTGTTGGAGGAAGTGTGTCACTGTGGGGGTGGACTTCGAACTTCTGTGTGCTCACAATACCACCCAGTATGTCAGTCAACTTCCGGCCACCTGTAAGATGTACAGTTTTCAGCTACTCTATCATCACATCTATCTGCACCCCTCCATGGTCCAGTCGTAGGAGGAAAAGACAGGGGAGTCTGTCAAAAAAGGCTATGATGTTAAAAGTGCTTTAATACAAAAAAAAAAGTTTTTGGTAATCAATATTTCAGATATATGGTATTTCTATTCGCACTGAATTATAAGAATTCTTTAAAATTACCTTCTAGAAATGCCCCTTATGTTACTTGCTGAAATTGATTTTGAAAAACCTGCAGCCTTAGCCTCAATTTTAAAGGACAGCTACTTGCTATGAAAATTAAATACATTAGCATGCATACTGTGATATTTGTCCTTTGTTGTCAAGTTGACTGAATTTAGGGTCACTTATGAGGAATGCCTCTGCTTTTGCTATGAGAGTCTTTCCAAAGAAGATTTTACTTGAAGACAGAAGGCCCATCCTGAGTGTGAACAGCACCAGCCATGTGCTGGGGTCCCAGACTGAATGGAAGGGAAGAAAGAGAAAGTCTAAAGATTGCCAACCCTCCCTCTTCTCTGCATCCAGATCCCATCTAAATTTCATCCCCTAGAATCCCACCATAATGGACTATACTCTTTTAAGTTAGGAGACCAAATATGTCCTTCCTCTCACCAACTGCTTTTTATCAGGCATTTGTTCATAGTAGTGAGGAAACTAATGGATAGAAACAACTTATTAGTTAAGTTTACTTAGTTTTAAGTTTATAAACCTTTCATTTGATATCAGAAGTAATTCTGTTTTACTGAGGAACATTCTATCAATATTCATATTCTCAAATACACCTCCCAAGGTCAAGTCCCACCCTCCTGAGACAGTTTCGTGCAGTGACTATTCACTTAGAAATCCTCACAGGAAATGACTTTCTGAAGAGAAGACTGCTAAGCACTAATATCAACAATTAATAAATGGTACCACAAATGTCTGCATGGAAAGTAAACTGATATTCAAACAAAGCAGCATTCTACAAAACGTGAAAAGGTTTTATCAGCTACACATCTGATAAAGGCCTAATAAGCAAAATATATAAAGTAGTCAGAAACTGGATATCAAATAATAATAATAATAATAATAATAATAACAACAACAACAGAAAAATTCCCAGAAATCCACAAGGTTGTCCCCAGCTAAGCCCCAAGCAATATTGGAGAGAGTGCACGAACTGGCCTTGCCCTGTAGTCAGATTTATGTCTGTCTTAAATGTCACCATAGAACCTACTTCATGGAAGCAGAGGCAGAGAGCCACAGTGGAGCACTGGGATGAGCTCCAAGAGTCGAAGAGTGGAAGGAGTAAGAACATGACAATCACTATCGAATGCATTACTCAAGAGGAGCTTAGTTCTTTCTGAAGTAGCATCGAATCAGTCTACAAAAATCTAGATTAAAATAAAATATGAAATACTCTAAAAAAAAAAAAGAAAGAATATGAGCAAAGAGATCAAGACCATGATGGGGACACCCATGTAAACAACTTACTTGAGCTAACAGGACTTCACCAGCTCTGGCCAGACAGGGAAGGAACCAGTATAGGACCAAACTAGTTCCTTTGAATGTGGGTGACACTTGTATGGCTGGGAAAGACAGTGAGGCCATTGGCAGTGACAACAGAACTTATCCCTACTGCTTTTATTGGCTTTTGGGAACCCATTCTCTTTGGAGGAATACCTTAATCAGCCTAGATAGAGTAGAGAGGTCCTTGGTCCTTCCTCAAAGCAATGGGACTTACCCTTTCTGAGGAATGCATGAGGGATGGGGTAGAGGAGAAGGGTGGAGAGAATGGGAGGAGAGGAGAGAGTGGGAACTGGGACAGGTATGTAAAATAAAAAGATCATCTTTTCATTTTTTTTAACTAAAATAAAAAGGAATAATAATAATAATAACAACCAAATTAAAAAATTAGGAGTGAAGTGGAGTGAAGAGTACTAAAAAGAGACTATTGGAAATGGAAGGGAACGTTTCAGGGTCAGGTAAAAACTGGCATAAAAGAATCTCTCAGGAATCTACAAGAATGACACTGGCTAAGACTCCTAACAATAGCAGATACGTGGTCTAAACTGGCTATCTCCTGTAACAAGTCAGGTGTTCAAGTGGAAGGAGCTTGACAGCAACCAAGCAGCATAACCTTTAACCTACAGTTTGTCCTGCCTATGGGTTGTGCTGAGTTAAGGGTGTCCTAGAGATTAGTGGAGTGGCTAACCAATGACTGGTCTAGCCATGTTTTGTTGATGCTCACGAGAGATCTACACTTTTCTATACAAAAAAAAAAGGAGAGGGGATGGAGAAATGGATCAGAGGTTAAGAGCACTGACTGCTCTTCCAGAGGTCTTCAGTTCAATTCCCAGCAACCACATGGTGGCTCACAACCATCTGTAATGAGATTTGGTGCCTTTTTCTGGCCTGCAGGCATGGAGGCTGAACACTGTGTACATAATAAATAAATAAATCTTTTTAAAAACTTGGAGGAGAAATGGGTTGGGAGGTGGGAACCAAGGGCTAGGGGTTCAGAGAAGGACTGTGAGGAGAGGAGGGAGGGTAAACTGTGGCCAGGAAGTAAAATAAATATTATTAGTTATTATTATATGTAAATATTATTATATGCATTCCATCCTATCAGAGTTGCTGCTTTATTCATAATAGCCACAAATTGGAAAAAAAAAACATAAATTTCCCTCAACAGAAAAGTAAAGGAAGAAAATGTGGTACACTTAGAGGGTGGAATAATTAAACTCAGCTATTTGAAAAAATGCAATGAAATTCGTAGGTAATTGGATGCAACTATTGTGAATGAGGTAATTCAGACACAGAAAGACAAATATGGTATTATTTACTTACACGTGAATATTTTCTATTAAAATCACTGATAACCAAGCTACAGTGTGTAAACTGACCATGCTTAAGGATTAAGTAAGGAACTGTGTGCTTCTACGGAGGGGGGCAGATGGACCTTATTAGGAAATGAAACTAAAACATACAGATATAGACAGATGAGATTCTAGAATGGGAAGATAAAGTGTAGAGAGGAGAGGAGGTGGATCTAAGGAGGGACAATGAGGAGAGATGGGTAAAATTATGAAATATTTGAGGGGTAGTATGAAAACCTAATATAGTATAAGGTTCTTAAAATACATACATATCTGATGGTTATCTATATTAAATCACCAAATAATGGAGAGACAGAGCCCCAGTAGCCTTTACTTGTAACCAAATGAATCTGCTAGTACCGGGTTTGGGTGACATCTAATTGAGTTGTTGACCCAAGTTGTCCCAGAGGAATCCCCACACAATGCTAGCTGTTGCAAAGACTGTAGGTTCTCTCCACAAATTGACTGCAAGGCCTTATTGTTGAAGTCAACTTATATACAATTGAGCATCCTTTGGGTATATACCCAAAAGTGGTTTTGCTGGTTTTTGAGCAAGGTTGTTTTCTAATTTTCTGAGAAATCACCATACTGATTTCAATAGAGATTGTACCAGTTTGCACTCCAATCAGCAATGGAAGAGTGTTCCCTTTAGCCCACATCAAATAAATGTAGAGAAACTCACAGCAATCCCACTGAAATCAGGAACAAGACAAGGTTGTCTACTCTCTCTATATCTATTCAGTATAGTTCTTGAAGATCTAGCTAGAGCAATAAGACAACAAACAGAGATCGAGGGGGATATAAATCAGAAAAGAAGAAGTTTTCTATGAGATACAGAAAGATAATGAATCCAGATGAGAGGAGAGGTAGGGAGAAACTCGAATGAGTAGAGAAGGGAAACAATAATAAGAATATATTCTGGAGAAAAAAGGATATCTACTTTCAATTAAAGAAGAAAAAAAAGAAAATTTAGGAGTCTATCAGGGTTTCTTTTTATGAAGTATTTATTTATTCTATATACCTTTTTCATCATGTATTTTGACCTCATTCACTTCTTTATCCCTTTGAGTCTGCTCTTGCACACTTCACAAATAAAACAAAATTTAAGAGAAAAAAAAGAATAAAGTAAGGGAAAAACTTAAAAATCCCATAATGAATGTCGCAGTGTGACACAGTGAGTCATACTATAACCCCCTTTGTCTGTCTACCTTTACTTGCAAGTGTTCATTGCAAAGAGTCATTGGTCTGGTTCGAGGCCTCTGGTTTCTGCTACACCATCAATACTGGGCCCTCTCTAGGGCTCGTCTCGGATATCCTGTTGTGGCCCTGTGTTGTGAAGACAGTGCAGTTTTGGGTCTGCAGGTCAGATACCTCACTTGCTGCAGCAGATCATAGATGGGGTGGATGATGGGACTGGCCAAGTTATAATCTTGGTGCTGAGCTGGAGCAGCTGTAGAATTGGACTGATAGATGTGAAATGGGGACAGCTCTCCCATGTTTACAATTTTGGGGCTGTCTCACCCACACCTGCACTAAACAGATTGGCTCTGTCACTCTTATAACCACAGGGCCAGTTCTCCCGTCTGCCCTAGATCTTGATGGGTGGGGGGTTGGGAAGGGCAATTCTCCATCATCCATGCTGCCACAAGATAGACCGGTAATGGAAACAGCTTTCCCATGCTCACAAATTCAGAGCCAGCACACACACAGTTTCGCTACTAGAGTTGGCTCTACTGTGCTGCCCTGGTGAGGTGTAGGGCTTGCTCTCCTAAATGTTGCAGTGGGTTGGGGTCCGGAATAATTCTCCCACTCTTATGACCACAGGGCCTGCTCTCCCACCTGCCTCAGACTTTGATGGGCAGGCACGAGAGTATCATTCCCCTGTCCATGCCACCACAAGACAGTTGCGAAGTTGGGAGTCCTCTCCCATACTCACAACTTCGGGGCTGGCACACTCACACCCTCGCTACTAGCGTTGGTTCTATTGTGCCACCCTGGAGAGGAGTAGGGCCTGCTCTCCCTAGTGCTGAAGCCGGTAGAGGTCGGAAGAGCTCTCCTGCTCTTATAATCACCCAGACCAGTTCTTCCACTTGACCCAGGGGTTGCTGGGTGCCTGCGTAGAGTACAGCTGGCTCCAGCTCACACGGTCACCAGATAGAAGGGTAATGGGGCCATTTCTACCGTGCTTGCTACTTCGGGGCTGGCTCACCCACAGTCCCACTAACATGGTTGACTCTATTGTGCTGCCCTGGTGTGGTGCAGGGTCTGCTTTCATGAGCATTGGAGCTGATGGGGGTCAGGGATGGGTTTTCTACACTCGTGACCACAGGGCCAGCTCTAATATCCTGCAGGGTTTCTTAAATCAGTAAAGCAATAGTCTGAACCTATTTAAACCAAACTTTAAAGGAGGGGATGAGGAAAAATGCAAATGTATAGACAACATCTCTATCAGCAAAATAAATTCAGATATTGTTAATATTAAAAAACAAAATGAAATCCTCACTCACTAATCTCATTAGTTCATCAGCATCTCTTTGATACTTCCTCCTACCCAAACCTACACATGGCAAAGTCATCTGCACTACATAGGCTCTCCACTCTTCTATGACCATCGAGACTCTACTCAGATTCCTGCAACTTTTCAGCTCCCTGTGGCTCTCAGAAAGAGATCATTTTGTTGGTATTTTGTAGAATTAAATACTGGACATCTAAAACCTAATGTGACTAACTGCAGTCTATGTAATATACCACAAGATATAATGTTAGTTACTGTAGTAGGGAGCTGCGGGCCTCTTCCCACAGCCCGGCTCATGGTTGCCTGGCTAGCTTATGCCCCAAAATAATGACACACAAACTGTATTCTTTTAAACACTGCTTGGCCCATTTCTATTCATGTGTGTAGCACCCCAAGGAGCGCTTACCGGGAAGATTCTAGCCTACGTCCATCCTGGGTCGGAGCTTTATCGCGTCTGCCGGGGAGAGGGGAGCATGGCGTCTGCTCCAGAGAGCAGAGCTGTCGAGTCTGAGCTCACTTCCTCTTCCTCCCAGCATTCTATTCTGTTTACTCCACCTATCTAAATTCTGCCCTATCAGATGGGCCAAGGCAGTTTCTTTATTAGCCAATGACCTTCCTCCATCATTTCCCCTTTTTCTGTTTAAACAAAAAGGAAAGGCTCTAACATAGCAAAATTACATATAGCAAAACAGTTATCAAGTAAGAATTACAGTTACAATATTTACATCTATTTTATCTTTATCATAACTAAAGAAAACTATAACTATCTATCTATTCTTCAACTCTATCAAAGACTCCAGAAGGATATAATATTACCTAAGCAAACAAGAAATAAGCAACTTCTAAACTCTAGAAATGACAGAGACATCTCGCTACCTTGACAGTCACCCAAAGTTTCTCTGTACCGTTGGGGCATCCATCTTCGGCCTAAAGGCCCATAGTTTCCAGCACACATTTCCATGAAGCAGGAAATTTCAAAGGCAGTTCAGTCACTATCTGCTGTGTCCTGCAGAATGTCTTACATGAATTCATGTCTCTTTCATGAATCAGGAACCCCAAAAGATCATCTCACCTTTAGGCAAGTTCAGCAGTCCTCTCTCTGCGGGTTCTTTGTGTCCAGTTTATACAATAGTCCAGGCAAGAGCAGTTTCTTGCCCAAATAGCTATCAAACTCCATAAGGTGCCTCTTCGATGCCCGTCTTCTTTCTTCTTGAAGTAGATTGGTGCTGCCAGGAGCAGAGTGTCTCATTGTCATGAAAAACCCTAAGTTATTAAAGCACTTAAAATGCCATATTTTATAATCTTTGAAAGATATGAAGAATGTCTATCTAAAATGTAAGCATGCACATCTAGAAAATCTAACATGACTACAAACTTGACTATTATTGATAATTATCCATTAACAACCTATATACATTACATTTTTAAGTGAACTACACAATCACAATACCTTAATCAATATCAGAAATACATATACATATAATAAAATTGACCTTAAATTAATATCAGTAAACCAAGATTCATATCAATGCAAATTATTCACATCTATATTATCTCCCCCTTTAAATGTAAAATAACATTTATAAACAATATATGGGAACATGGGCGCAGTTTTTTCTCTCCAAACTGCTTCCTGCTGAATGGGGGCGCTGTTATTCGGGTCTTTTATGGGATAACCTGTCTGCTAGGTTCATCTCAGTTGGCAGTTGAGCGAAGCAATTTTTTAAGGGTGTTCACAGCAACCCTTCAGGAGGGCGTGGTCTATCATACCATATCATGATCAAAGAAGCAATCCACAGTGTCTCATCTTCTGTGAAAACAAAAGAAGAAACTCTTTTCCAAAGTATCATATCCTTAGATCCAAATTCTGAAGTCAAGGTATTTTGAAAATATCTATCTTGGATTAGTTCAGCAGCATTTATAAACAAATATCTTTTAGCAGCTGTTGCTCCTTCCTCAGCATTCAAACAATTCAAAGAGAGCATAATAGCATACAGTATCAAGATTCTCATTGTATTTTCCATCTTTGTGCAGCTTTATTTTAACCTCTATTTCGTTTACTTTTACTTTTATTTTATATTTTCTGTATATCTTCGTCCTGGAATAACTCTTTAGACCAGGCTGTCCTTGAACTCTCAGAGATCAGTTTGTCTCTACCTTCTAGGCACTGGGATTAAAGGCGTGTGCTACCACACCTTGAAGTCACAGAGGTCAATCTCCCTCTGTCTCCTAAGTGTTGGGATTAAAGGTGTGTACTACCACACCCAACTGCTTTCTTCCTTATTTTTTTTTAAGAACTTTTAGCCTGCATATACTTTTAACACACTGTAAACAATTTAGAAATTTTCTTTGTCTTTGAATCTCTCTTTACTGTATATCTCTCTTTTTCTGACCACATGAGTCTTTAATTTACCAAGCAATATCAGTAGGACGAAAGCCGTGGCTTTGACGGCCGGATCCAGCACATTCCTTAGCTTTCCAGCCTCATGGCTGAGGTACCGGCTGTAGCCATGTTTATCACCACAACTCTGTGGCGTTTCAAGGTCCTTGCCAGCAAACAAGCTGCAATACTATATCCACAGACAACACTCAAGTCCTCTCTCTGTAGTTGGCCCTCCTGCCTCAAACAGTCAGAGTTTGCCCTGGCAGGATGGACCAGAATGCCAAAGTTTTAAAACAGCACAACTTTTTTCCTGCTACGTCTGAAAACAAGTATGCAGTCAGCTTTTATCAATACCTTTTAAGTGTTTCGTGGCAGGACCTCTTAATGAGCTGCAGGGTTCTGCAGCTGAAGCTGAGTCAGGAAGCCTCTCTTAGATGAGAGCGCTTGCTTGCCTCTAGCATGCAGAGCAGACCCGAGAAATTGCTGCTACCAAGAAAACATGCTTTACTCTATTCTTTCCCAAGCTTTCTCAGGCTTTCTGTGGATGCAGTTATCCACGTGGGTGCCATCTGTAGTAGGGAGCTGCGGGCCTCTTCCCACAGCCCGGCTCATGGTTGCCTGGCTAGCTTATGCCCCAAAATAATGACACACAAACTGTATTCTTTTAAACACTGCTTGGCCCATTTCTATTCATGTGTGTAGCACCCCAAGGAGCGCTTACCGGGAAGATTCTAGCCTACGTCCATCCTGGGTCGGAGCTTTATCGCGTCTGCCGGGGAGAGGGGAGCATGGCGTCTGCTCCAGAGAGCAGAGCTGTCGAGTCTGAGCTCACTTCCTCTTCCTCCCAGCATTCTATTCTGTTTACTCCACCTATCTAAATTCTGCCCTATCAGATGGGCCAAGGCAGTTTCTTTATTAGCCAATGACCTTCCTCCATCAAGTTACCAGAGGCATTTTACATAAAAAAACTTTTTTCTTAGTTTCAATGGTGCCAATTTATAAACTATAATATTGATTTCTATATTTGCAGCACTTTTGTTTTTATATTCCTAGACCCTGCACTGGGAGAGAAGTGTAGAAGACACTTGAATGGGAGGCAATGATTAAGAGGGATTAAAGAACAATTAAAGTGTATTTTACATGTCTAAACAGCAAATTTACAGATATAAAAGGGTCACTAGGCATATTAAAAGGATTAGGACCTTATCCATTTAAAATTTATATTTGCAAGTGTTCATGCCCTGAGTCTTCATAACCAACAAATGTCTGTTGGAAACTTAGAAGATATAATAATCTTTTTATGAATAACTATTAAGTGTGTAAACCCACCAGAAAAGTAATTGAGAATTTAAAGAAATTCAGAGTATTTCTGAGTTTGAGATTTTCCATTTATGGTGAAATCCTAGATCAATGGGGCCATAAACACAACACCTAATGGTTGTGATATATTGTATCCAATAGATGCCAATGAGAGAGATGCAAGTCCTTAGCACCAGTAACTCTGTCCTGATCAAAATTCATGTTTCCCTTTTAAAGGTCTTTTATATCATCCCATCTTCAGGGATGGTTGATCCACGTGAACTCTATCCCTTTTATCTCAGAGCTCTTAGCACCAACATGCTCACTGAAGTCCACTGTTAAACTTGTTTTCACTTCCCTTATTGCCCTCTCCCATGTAAAGACTTTCTACTAGACAACTGGGAGTTAGAACTTTAAAACCAAAAGGTCTAGGTCACAATACACTTCAACTGACTGAGTTTTCTCTGCTTCTATTATGAAATTATTTTGATAACCAGTTTGCCCTCAGGTTACCTGGTGGATTACTGTGGTCTGTAAGACTTAGCTTACGCTCAATGTCTGAGCAAGGCCTTGGGCATTTGATCATTGTGTTGAAACAGTTGTCTTTAAGCACATTTTAAGTACTTGAGAAACCTTTGCTATGGCATGTATCTAGAGTTGCTATTAATATTGGTTTGAAGACAACACCAATTTAGGAACCAAACTTTACTGTCAGGTACAATTATCAGGGAAGGTTTACAAAGGACAGTACACTCCTGCAGAGACTTCCACAGCTTCCTTTAGTCAATCAGGCTATTTTAAAAACTTAAAGATGTATAATCAGTTCACTCCTGCAAATCTGTGCAGTGTTCTTTCTCTCTGCAAAGACTTAGAAGTTAATTGCACCAGTGGTAACTATGGCAACATTACAGAAGTGACTTACCCAAAACTGTCAAACTCCGCTGATAAATATTAACTGGAAGCACAGGAAAATGCATAGCACCTTAATCCACTGTCTACCAATCCTCCATAGGCATTATGTGTTTTCTTATATTTAGGCTTCGCTCAAGGTCCCAGGTGTGTTCCCTTCCTGTGGTATGTTTTGTTTGTAGCTATGAAGGTAACTGAAATTGTACTAAGTACACATGAAGAACACCTCACATATCACATATCCAATAATTTGCCTTTGCAGCTCTTAGATTTGTTGAGCCTGCCTCACATTGTTTCCTTAGCTGATCTTGAGCCCTTGTGTTTAAGTTCTCTCATGGCCTCAGCATCTCCTTAGTATCTCAGAATAAAGCTTCAAACTGCTAAGCCTGACAGAGTTAATTAAGTTTGATATAAAAGGCTGGAAAGTGCATGATATGATTCTGGTAGGGTTTTATTTATTATGAGAACTCCCTTCCTCGCTGGAATGCAATTACTTACTTCTAATTTTGCCTTTAAGTAGGGGAAGAAGAGAAAAACTCTTGACATTAGCCATATAAGAACTAGGCTCCACCCTTCTGACCTTAGTTAACCTTGATCAGTTCCCAAATACCTTCTTACCAAGGCAATTTCACTAAAGTCAGAAATTCATAGGTTTGGGGAAGACACCTTTAAATCAATGCAACTCATTTCTCTCTCTTTGTGAGAAAAACGTTAAAAGTCACAAAAGTTTATCTTAGAATACAGCTCTGTGTGTGTACGTAGTCTATATCCTCAGTTCATGGCAATTATGGATTAAAAATGTCTGAAGTAAGAAAGTCTAAACATTTGCAGATTCTTCTTCTTGTCCTTATTCCCTAAACAATAAAGTATTTGCAAAATGTTTCATTGTGTCTGGTAACAATAGCAACAGAAATTAATGAAAGCTTACAGGATGATGTGTATAAAACATGCAAATTCTACACCACAAGCAACATTGGATTGTGGTATTTGTAGGGGCTCTTGAAACTAAAACACCAAACAAACGGAGAGTCAATCATATATTATATTGTTTATATTATGTGATTTATGATAAGAAAATCAGCTTTGTACAGCTTATTTTAGTTCATACAAAAATGACTCTTTCAGTTGAAAATTGGCAAATATTTTTCAGTAAGGCTTGGTAGAGTGAGGAATGTGGATCTCAAACAAAGTTTCCCTGATGGTTTCCGGGCATCTCACAATATGTTGCTTTCACAAATACGAAAAGAAAATTATTTAAATAGAGAAAGCGTTATTATTTTTTTCAGTGCCAAAGTTTTAGTGCATGGCTGCCTGGATCATTGTCCTTAGGCCTGTGGTGTAAGAGAGCATTTTTTTCATGGTGGCAGGAAGAAGAGGTGAGCTAATGGACTTCTCCTCCTTCTCTTTTGGTCCATTTGAGCCCAAGTTGTCAAATGGTTCTGACCACATGCAGAGTACATTTGGATTTTCCATCTATGGAAAGCTCTCCCAGGAACACCAAGTGTGCCCTATCAATTTCCCAAGTATTTCTCAACACAAGCAAATGACTGTCATGTTTTTCTCTTCTCAGTTTCCTGCTCCTATAGAAGCAGATGTTTCACTCACAGCATATGTATCCATGGTTTCCTTATCACTCTAGGGTTTAGGAATGAGCCTCTGAGTCAGGTGGACAGAGCTGTATTGGCATAGTTTCCCTGAGGGGTTTAGTGGTTTCAAAATCCTACCGTGCACACGGTAACCTGTTAGGAAAAGACAATGCCTTGGATAAAGACAATGCTATGGAGTTATGCAAGGCCTGCAGGATCATTCTGTGAGTACAAATGGAAAACCAAGGGAACCTCTGTAGTGCTGGAATGATTGGCTTTCATTTATACAAACCTTCTCATTTCACAAGCTTACAGTGGCAAAGAAAGGCCACCCCATTGATTTTCATGGCTGCTTATGGGGACACGGATGGGCTATTAAAATGGTAAGTGGGTCTGGTTCTAGCAAATGGTTGTCTATGTTAACTTAGGGGCAAATAAAAACGATCTCGACAGAGAAACAGAATTGTATTACTTTCCAAAGTGGGAAGATTTGACAAGAAGATTCGACTCTGACATGTTTTCTGCCTGGTGTAAGGAGATAATTAAAGCAGGCTGGAGAAAGGCCAGAAAGGGATAACAGCTAGTTAATCTAATGGTTCCTCCAGGGAGCTCAATTTCTCTGGAACAGAAACCCTAGCAAACTTTCACTGGTAATTCTCTTTTTCCTCTTTGTGTGCTTTCTGCCAGCAGATATAAATATGTCTAAATCTGCACACAGCAAACAGATGTAAGAACTGTGTCTCCATACTCCTGTCTCAGTACAGCTGTTACATAAACCTTTCTGTAATAATGCAAGTGATCCAGATTTGGGGTGTGTCTACAGTGTGTTAGTGAGTATTTGATTAGGGTACAGGGGCCCACAGACACACTGAGCCTTTGGAGTCTATTTCATCTGGATTTGTATGTGTGCTTTTTCCTTTTGAGTAGACTGCTCAAAAATGGTATCAAGTCCAACTTGGCTAAAGGTTCAGTTAATGAGATAGTACCCTTACCTGATACTGTTTGGGTGGCCAAGAACCAGAAACTAAGAAACCTTGGTCTAAGTAAAAAATAAACTTAAGTATAAAAAGATGAGAAGAGAAGAACCTTTTAAAGGTGAGCTCTGGACAGAAGAAGCTGGGGTGGGCTTTGAGTTTTATGGCCTGCCCCCACTTCCTGTTATCACCTTTTACTTCCCGTATATGGATGAAATGTGATCACTGGATTCCTGACCATCAGCCAGCCTCACATTCCTGCCAACATTTGTTCCCTGCCATGACCAACTGTATCCCTTCTAAAACTGTAAGTTAAAATAAACCCTCTTTTACTCTCTTGTTATTTAAGGCTTGAGAATTGAAAAAATTAAAGAGGTAGATGCCCTTGTTCCTAAGCAATCAAGCGTGTAGGTAACACAGCCATAGACAAGTTCATGTGATACAGTCTGGGCTCATCGCTACATTTTTATTTGTGTGCCATCTTTACTGAATCCTAATATATTTAAATGCATGAATCAAAGTGACGCGTGTCAGCTCAAACTCTATTCCTCTGTGTTTTGTGTTCTGAGTGTGTGATGGCGTCAGCAGTATCATCTTGTGAAATTCTGGGAGGTAGCAAAGAGCTGCAGCCATAGGTTGTGTTTTGTGAGTCTTTTTGACACCCTAGTTAACAACCCTAAGAGATTTCCTGGTGCTTGTCCCTAGTATTTAGACAGATGTACTCCTTGTATAAGGAGGTGAATACTAACTATCTGAAGGAAAATGCAGTAGTGTGCAGCTCAGCTCATTGTCCCATGCTTCCTTTTGTCCATAAATGTAACTTTAACACGATACCAGCATAACTGCATGGCTTAGAAGGATAATTACTTCACTAACGTGATAAAAACTCCATTCAGCATACAGTACATTCTTGGTAAATGATACTCACCATTATGACAAATTATAATCACTTAAAATAACACTGCAGACATGCTATTGTCACATCATTTGGAAGTCATAAACTGTAGCATGGACGTAAAGCATGAAGCTACATCTCATCCTGCATTGTGAGACTTTCCTGCTGAGACTGAGAAACCCCCCAAAGCATGACTATGGACTGACTGCGGCTAGGGAGTGCAAATGACTGTCAGGGGACTCCTCTCAAATGAGGCAGGTGTGAGCCTCCTAGAGTCCTAGACATGATTTCTAAAGGTGAGAACGAGGAATTATAACTGCAGCTCATTATAGAGAGGGTTAGGAGGCATTTGCTATTCAAGATTGCTGCTTATGGGAGATCCAGCTTGTTACTAGGAAAAAATGATTTCCACACAGCATCTCTTTTATTATGTGGCTTCAACGTTCTCAGAGACTTACAAAGACTTATTATGAAATGTGTTAAGTTTTATAGTCCTGACTTAGCTTTGAACATGAGAATAATGATTTAAAACAATTTGAAATAAAGTATGAGTTATACTGATAGAAGTAAAAGTTAAAGATCCTGACACAGAAAGTTTTAAAGAGTAAGTTTCACGTTCAAAACAAACAAAACTAATCCTAAGGTGAAAATTAAATTTGTGAGGGTTTTCTGTAAAGCATGGAAGATGTGGCCACATCCTCGTGAAGTTCCTGAGGATGTATGCATGCTTTATGTTCCCACCTTGCTGTCCATGAGACACGAGGAAAGGGCTCAGCCTAAAGAAGCATTCCTGTGATGATGGTCTCTGGGACATAGCCTCCTTAATTTAGACTAACACGTAAGGGATGCTCAATTCTCTTATAGTGCTAATAGTTCTGAAGGCCTGTGTATAAATTTGTATGTTTTGTAAGGGAAAACTATTCTCAATTTTCTTTCATATACATAAAAGACATGAAAGTAAAAAAGACTGTTTCTGGAAAGGGAAAGTAGAAAAGGAAGAAGAATAGGAGGAAGAGGATCAACAGAAGCGCCTGGAGAAATAGTTGTTGAGTAGGGGGTGTTTATTAGGAGTGAATATGAGCAAAGTACATTTAGGTAGACAGAAGCACATCATGGTGAAAATATTGTTTTATAGTCAATATAAAATATAGTAATAAAATGAATAAAGGAAAATGCACCATTTTCCTCTATTTATAATATTTATATATTATATTTACATTATAAATATAATAAAATAAAATTTTATTATAAGCTTACTGGGGAATGTTCCCAGCATCTGCCTCAGGTAAAGGATCCATGGTGTCTCCTAACTCTGCCTTCCTCTTCCCATGCTATAGGCCAAGCCAGTTTTCTTTATTCATTAATCAACAAAATCAACAAACAGACAGAAGGACCTCCCACACCAAAATGGTGAGAGAAATAGCTAAATGGCTCCAGAAAGCAAGCAGTACTGAGTCATGGTGTTCTGCACACAGTATTTGCATCTGGTCACTTTAGAGTCTATTCACTCTAACTTTCCCTAAATCCAGCTCTTCATCTCCAAAAATAGGCTGAAGACTTTCACTTTTGTCCTCTTAGAAGGATTAAAGGAACAATATCTGGGTGCATCCCTCAGTGCACATAGGGGCTCTCATAAATAGTATCCTTTCTGCATGTAGTAAGAGACTTTTCCTCCATGATTTGAACAACTAATTTTAGCATCTTAGGTGAATTTATTAACAAGACTGAGTGTGCAGAGAAGTTAGAAAAGGCCACTGGACGACTGTATCTCAGGAGACACATGTGATACAAGCAGAGGCCATGCCATACTGATGAGTAGCTGAAACACTGCACCACCTAGGGCACAACTCAGGCTTTCAAGCCTCCTCAGAACTGGAGGTTAAGACACTGTGCTGGGGTTCACACTTCTTCCTTTGCTTCCTGTTGGCACTTCCCTTGGGATCAATAAATTCAATCACTCAAAACAAAAGTGGCTTATGGAAGCCAGCATCCTGAAAGTAACAGAAATAATCTCTGTCTTTTAAACTCAATAAATATAGAGCTGAAAAGTGGCCTTAAGATATCCTGACCATGAGTCTTAGATAGAATGCCATCTCCTCCCATGGATAGACTTGCCATTAGACTCTGAATGGACACAGTATGTATGGGAATAAAACTGTCTTTGACAAAAGACGGGTAAAGAATTCTAGACTATGGGGAACGTTATAGTGTTAACTGATAATCAAGGTGACTGCAGCTAATTCCTTGGACCCATATAACAGGCAGTGAGATATACTTCTCAGATTATGCAGAATCTAGAAAACACTGCACTGCCCCACATCCCAAGGGGTAGATGCTGGAGCAAGTACTCAAGACAGACTAGGTGTAGGAGCAGATGAAGTCCTGGCAGATGGAAGTGGGCTGTATAGTAAAAAATAAAATAAGAAGCAGAGGTTTGAAAGCACTGAAGCCTTTAAAATCATCACCAGTGATTACATGAGCAGGTGATCTCACTTGGAGTCATTTGTATGAGACTGTCGAAAGGATAAGATAGTGAGAGTGATGTCAACTGAATAAGTTAAAAAAGAACCAAGTGCTTAGTGGAAAAGCTACAGAGCAGAGGAGTATAACAGTGAGAGTAAACTTATTCCATTTTAAAGTGTGCTGTTGTCAAGTCAGGGGTAACACCAAAAGTCTATTTTTCTGTTTAGTGTTCTTCACTTTACTCCTTAAAAAACATGTAGCAGTTAGTTTTAATAATATGGAGGAGTTAAATTTTCCTAGAAGAGAACTCAAAAGATCTGTATGGAGATGTCATCAAAAAATATGAAAAAAAAAATCCAATATTTTAAATCTTTTAGCAGATTGATTTTTTTTCTCTACAAAACAAAAAAAAATGTTAGTTGTTTTCTCTCCATGACTATTAAAACCCACAGGTGAATCCATGACAAGTGTGAAGAGAGGGCCATGAGCCAGGTTCTCAGCCTACATCTGTCGGGCACGGCAGTGTCACTGGATTTCATAATTGGGTAATTATTCTGAAGTACCAGACATTCAAATGTGGAAAATGTCAGCACAGAGTAAGTCACAAAAGAATGGTTTTACCCATGAAACATTTTCAAGATAGCTGTTTGTTTTTCTTCCTGTATTCACTTTTGCACCAATGTTAAATATAAGTTTTCATACTTCAAATTGAGTCATTTATACACAGTTTCACACAGTTTGACTCATGGATGAAACGCATGGAAGGTTTTCTATGAGCTTATAAAACAGTGGGCATTTTCCATGAAGACATGTTGCTAATTTATCAGCATTTTTTTTAAATTTTCAACAATTCTACTGATCATAAATGCAGCTTACCATCACTCAACTAATAACCCCTAGCAGAGGCACAAGCAGCATTCAAGATTCTTTCTGATGAATAGAGTGATACAAAGCTGTTTCTTTGCCAGGACAAAAGACATGCTGCCTGGGAGAGATAGACAATGAATGACGTAAATTAAATTTATTTACAGGGTGTAAAATAATAATAATTTCACAGGAGAAAGATAAGGTCAAAGAGAAAATTAAGTTTTCAGGAGTAAAAAAACAGATTAAAATGGCACTTTCTAAAGACAAGAAAATATACATGTGCTAAGGATTTAATTACTGTGATTGTCTTTTAAAAATCATCGAAGGCAGAAGAAAAAGCAGATGTCAAGTCATCCTTTGCTTGCTGAGGGAAGAAAGGCAGTCTATACAGAAGGGAAGTGCCCAAGAGAGCAAGAGGGGAGTAAACAAGCTCAACTAGGAGACTGTTGGTCATGGAGGACTGAACACATAATTGGAAGTATAGGTCAAAAATTAAACACCAAAATATAAGAAGATAATCAGATGATTAGATTCTGAAGACAATGTATTCTTTGATGAGGCATTGGGATGTCTTATCACTCAAAGGTTCTTGTTGTCAAGCCTGATGACCCAACTTCCATTAATCCCTGTATTCCACATGGAGGAAGAAGAAAAAATAAGTCTTCTATATTTCTTCTACCACCACATGCATGCTATGGATATACACAGAAACATGAACATACATCAACATACAAAACACATACACTTACATACAAACTAATAAATATGGGGGAAAATGGAATATTTTGAGAAGAGGTGAAGTTATCTTTTGATAAGAATGAAGTGATCAGTGATCTCCCCACACAGGATTCCTTCACTGGGGATGTATTTTGTTTTTGTTTTATTTTGTTTTTATACACTACTTTACGTTAGCAGAATCGAGGACTCAAAAGTCAATAAGTTTTGCAAAGCAGACACCCTGTGCTTTCTATCACACGTTACCTATGACGTGTCCTAATCCATTTTCACAAAGTGGCCTGCTATAGCATATATAATTCCAATTATAAATGATGCTGAACACAAGAAACATTTCTGTACCTGCCTGTGTCAATAATCTCCTGAAACTGGAAGTTGAAAGTCATTTTTAGGTTCTTGTTTACAGTATCATGTCTCACAGGAAAGCACATGTTGTGCACCTAGAATAAAACATCCTCAGTCATGGCTGACAAAATTTCAACAGCCTTTAGCTCACTCTTTCTGGAAGGCATTTGGTAGATGCGCTTATACAGAGAGTCTGTTGTGGATGCTGAACTCTACTTTCAGTTCTATAAATGGGTCATTTAACCGCCTTACCCTTTAAAGATAGGAATAAAGTGTTCCCTGGACTATTTCACCTACTGAAACATCTATTGGTGAGATAATGTCTACAAAACTGAGAGAATGTCTCAGCAAAAAAACAATTTGCTGCATTTTTTTTTACCCTAAACCTGAAAATGAAACATTTGGAAACAGAGATGGGAAAGGAAGACAAATGTCTGTGGCTTTACAGAGATGGGTGATGAATGAGGAGGTCTACAATATCACACAGATAAGGGCAGAGCAGTGGTCTATTATTTAACAGAGGTGGGGGATGGAAGCAGATATCTGTGAATTCACAGAGGTGGAGATGCAAGAAGTCTATGAATTTACAGAGATAGGGGATTGTAGCAGAGATCTATGATTTCACAGAAACATGGAAATAAGAGCAGAAGTTCATGACATCACAGAGATGGTGGATTAAAGCAGAGCTCTATATCTTCATAGATATGGGGATAAAAAAGAAGTCTATGATTTCACAAAGATGAAGATAAAAGCACATGCTTGTAACTTCACAGAGATGGGAGAATAGAAGAAGTCTATGACTTCACAGAGATGGAGTGGAAGAAGTCTATGACCTCACAGAGATGGAGTGGAAGAAGTCTATGACTTCACAGAGATGGGGGTGGAAGAAGTCTATGACCTCACAGAGATGGAGTGGAAGAAGTCTATGACTTCACAGAGATGGAGTGGAAGAAGTCTATGACCTCACAGAGATGGAGTGGAAGAAGTCTATGACTTCACAGAGATGGAGTGGAAGAAGTCTATGACCTCACAGAGGTAAGGGTGGAAGAAGTCGATGACTTCACAGAGTTAGTGATGAAATAAGTCTATGGCTTTACAGAGATATGGGACAGCATGCTGATGATTGTGACTTCATTGAGAATATGATGAAGGCAGAGTTTATGATTTCACAAAGGAAGGGGATGGAAGCAAATGTCTGACTTCACAGAGTTAGTGCATGAAAGGACATTTTGGCCTACAGAAGGGATCCTGCTGTTCTGTGATATCACAACAGTTGAAGGAAAGAGTCTTGTCATCTTGTCTCTCTTTAATGTATTTATGATGATAGTAAATAATTTTTAATTGACTTCAAAGTCACAGAGAAATCCAAAGAATGCCCAAAAGATTTCCAAGGTAGATAACAAATGGACAAAAACTTCTTGAAGAATTTAATTTTGCTATTTCTTTGTGAGTGGTGTCAGTGTTTTCAAAGGGCAACAAGGTACAAATTCCTATTCCATTATAGAGTTCTCTAAAGTCTAATTACTCCACAAAGTGGGTGACGGTCCTGAAAGCTCAATGCATCTTTCTAATGCTTTACTTTGCTCAGAATACCAGCATTGCTTTTCTTTGATTGTGGCTGCCCTCTCCTTACAGCTAAAGCTAATTGATTCCCTTTCTCTAGTTCATCTTACACACAAAAGCACACACCAACCAGCCTTGTTGTCTGAATTATAGTGCTTCCACCAAATCTTTGTTCCACAACCCCTGTCACATAGTCTCTCGCCCACCATACTGCTGTAGGATAAAGCTCTTGTACACTGCAAATATTTGTCACTTGTCTTGGTTTAATGAAACATTGATTAGCCATGAGCCAGGCAGGAAATATATATGGGGCCACAAACTAAGAGAATTCTGGGAAAGGGAAGAGAAAGAGGCAGTCACCAGCAAGATGTAGAGGGAGCAAGTCAAGAATGCTCTACTGAGAAAAGGTCCTAACCCATGTGGCTAGACAAGGACAAGAATTATGGGTTAATTTAAGATGCAGGAGCTAGTTAATAATAAGCCTGTGCTAATAGGCCAAATAGTTTATAGTCACAGCTTGGTCACACCACAGGCATAGGTGTTTATAATCTTATCATAATGCTTGTTTCACACACTGTTGTAACTAAAACATTTGTATTTTAAAAAAGTTCTTACTAAAATGTCTTTACTTAAGTACATTGATCAGAAGTCATAAGAATGGAACCTTGGATACTTATTTTGAAATATGTGCACTGGAAAAGTGTTCAGTTATCAAAATGAAGGTATATCATGCAAATTTGCATGTGGAAGTAATATTATATTTATGAAAAACATATGCTTTAAATTATTGCAATTTAATTGAAAAGGTTAAGAAAGGCAATGATTTTAATTCTTAGAATTAGTGTTGCTATAACTATCCTGAAAGAAACCTTTACATTGTGCAAATTATGAACTAAAAAAAATAAGGTAATTGCATGTTGGGTCATAATATGAATGCCAAGTCAGAACTCTACCTTCTGATGCATTTGGAAAGCATTGACATTGATTTTTCTTTTAGTAACTTGACATTTGTCTTTAAAAAGCAAGTTGAGAATAAAGGTAGAGACCAGCTAGAAAATATTTGCTTCCATCATGAGATTTCTCAATCAACTGGCATCACATCAAATGGAAATCAAATCTGATGGTAGAGATGCTTCTTATGGACACTTTCTAGATTTCTCTCCTGGTCTTCTCTCTTTGCCTACCTCTGCTGCCTTCTGGAAAGGGACTTTCTTTATCCCATACTTGAGCTTATTGACACAGCTCTAACTCTGCTGAAATAAGAGTGAATGGTAGATTTTCTCTTCCTCCCCTTAGCTGAGTGTGTTGGCTCAGCAGTAAACCCATAAGTGTCTACTTCATCCTGTGTGGTAGGCTTAGCTTCATGTAATAATCTCATTACAGGGGAAAATACATACTTATTTCCACCCTAGAGGATGTGCCAATCAGAACACTAGGATGGAAAGATTAAAAACTTTCAGTCACTAAATGCAGCTTTCAAGGACTTGTAATACCTTCTTGCTTTTTCTAGAGGGACAGAGTGTTTCATTGTGCTGATTTAGCATCCTAAGGTTTCTTCTGTTTTCACACTTCCTCACACCAGATCGTCAATACAAAAAAAGGGGTTTAATCACATTCATACAGTCTTGGTTTCTTTGTTGCCTTGTTAGCAAATTTCCAAAAAATTATGGCTTAAAGCAACCCAAATTCATAACCTGGCAGCTTTGACAGTCTGGCTGGAGTCCCACTAGTTTACAATCTCCATTTCTTAGGGTACTGTTCATTTCTGCACACTCTGGCAGAAAACTCATTTCCTTCTGTTTCAAGATGCCAGGTGTCCCAGGTCTTGGCTCCTGAAGACCTTCCTTTATCTAAAAGGCAGATTCTTTTTTCTCTCAGACAATCTTCTAACTCTTCTCTCAATGTGGTCATGAAAGTGTCTCACTGCTGTGAACATTATGAAAGAAGTTTCTTTCAATTTTTAGGAAATCACACCTCTGATGTACCTTTGCTCCCTAAAATACCATATCTATTGGACCTGGAGACTAGAACACAGGCATTGGTGGGAAGCATTATTCAGTCTACTTGTCTCCCTATCCTTGGAAATTTCCTATTCGTAATATTGGTAATTTTGTGAGTGAGGTACACACTTGATGTCTTGGTCACAGGGACTCAGGAATATTCCCTTTCTTCTCCTGACCTTTTTCCTCAGTGTGCCTTCTCACATCCCTCTTCTGATTAATTCATTCAAAAGTCTCATTTATCCCTTTACATAATTCAAAATATCCTCTTTTCATTATAGACAGTTTAACTTTTCAAAATTTTGCTTTATTTTTACATATGGAAAGCTTCAGTTTAACACAGACCACAAAACTTAGGTCCTACTTACATAATGCATTTAATATTTAACTGAATGTACTAAATTAACAAAGACACTAGAGGCAGTCTGAAGTAGGCACCAAAGTATTTCAAGCTGAAAAATTCTAGCCTACCCATGAAAAGATGAAGTGGTGTGCCAGCAACTATGATTAGCTAAATGATAACAGCTTGCTTCACATGGATGTAAATATGATATTGCTGATCTGGTTGTTTAAATTAGAAGGCATTTATAGATTATATTTCACATTATAAAGGATGCAATGTATTCTTAACACAACACACAGATTAAGGATTTAATGCAAATATCTGCTCTACTTACAGTAATTAAAATGTTGTTTTCCATATAAAATGCATGTCCCTGTTATTCAACTAAGCAGAGAACAAAAGAGTGTTTGAAGTTTCCCTAGCATGGAATTTTAAAATTTGTCCTTAATCTGCCCATGTACTGTATTTATTTCCTCACTTACATTTTCCCCTAACTTATTTCCCATGATGCTCACTCCAGGGATCACTACAACCTCCAGTCATTGATTCACATTCCCCAGAATGAAACTATCTAAGCTATGTGCTTTTCTGTGTCGTATTTCCCTCCATGTATGATATAGATGAACTAAATTTCTAAATCATATTTACCTTTTAGCTCCAACTTAGAGATCAATTAGTCCCTATTTCTTTCATCAGGATATGTAAATTTCCTCTAGGTTTGCAGAATATAATGGTCCTACAGTGTTATTTCTCAAAGAACTACTGCTCAGTCAATGCTTGAAACTAATGCTAACTCTCTTCTAATTTTCAGCTTCCTGAAGAGTACAATGAATATTCCATATTAAGCTTTGCACACTGAGCCATGTTGTGTTGAGAATGTTTCACTCATGATACAAAGCTGACAAATCATAGTTAGAATTTCTACAAAAGTTCTTATTTTGATAGTCTATTATCTTTAATCCTGTAAAATGTCATTGCAAAAACATCATACTTTACACAATTGGAAAATATAATTATTTGAGGATAAAATGGTATCTTTATGTTTTTCAGAGAGGTTTTCAAAATAGTCAATGTTCAGTAGAAACAAAAGTAGTTTTAATAAAGTCATAATTTCCTATCAGAGTTTCCAGTGCTGTAAGTCATACATTTCACATCTTGCACCAGTGTCTGTCTGATGGACTGGGATGGTAATAGTAGTAACAGTCAAGTGCTTTTCTGAGTATCTATGCTGTCTCAAGGTCCTCATGTATACAATCCCCAATACACAAGGAATTCTATTTTTTGTCACTGACGACCTTTGAGGCACATCAACCTCTCTTTTATTGTACTGAATAGAATTTTTGTACAAGAAAACAGGTCATTTTAATATTGTATAAATATCCTGGCAAATGTTATAACTGGCATATATTTTTCTCATCATTTCTCATTATATTAGTTCATCATTGTTCATGTGGCTTTCTCCATAGCTACACCTAAGACACAATATCATAGAACCACATCTGCTCACTTTAATCATGGGAATTCTTAGTACAAAGTTGTATTGTCTAAATAACATATTTATGCTCTGGAATAACCCTTTTGAATACTGTTACAACTTGTTTTTCATATTTTGGTTTAGTGAAAAGTTGAATTGCAGTAGCCAGGCAGGAATTAATGTCAGGACAACCAAACTAGGAAAACGATGGGAAGAAGAAGGACAGAAACAGAGGAGTTTCCTGTAGATGCAGAGAGATCAAATGGGCATACTGTGTTGAGAAAAGTTACGAAGTAATGTGGAAAATCATAGATAAAAAAATGTGACTTAGTTAAAATATAAGAGTAAACTAATCATAAATCTGAGCTATCAGCTGAGCATTTATAATTTATGTAAAGTCTGCAAGCCAGTTCTTTGGAAAGTGACTACTATTTCGGGCAGGCAAAAAGGACAGGAAAACTTCAGCAACAAATGACTCCAAATGTGGGCTGTAAATCCACATAAGACCTAAAAAATTTTAGGAAGGTGCAAAGCACACAAAAATGAAGCCAGGCACAGTTTTTGTGTCTCATAGTCTCATGCTTGCCACAATGCAGAGATACATCTCTGACAACTTCCTGTGAGATGGATCTGGCTGTCAAACACCATAAGCTAAACAGTGTATCAGATTCCCATAATATCTCACACAGACCACAGTACAGAGAGGCTGCTCTTAGCCACTGCCTGTGGACTTAAACTACATGGTATATGACAGGTTTGGGTTCTTGCTCGTGCAGTCTGAAAAATTTAAAGATATGCAGTAAAGAAACCTCTGAATAGGTTACAGTGTGTTTAACAATAGAGACTTGTAAGAGAAAAGAAAAAAGTAGAAAAAGTCCTTAGAAAATGAATAGAATAATAAAAGTATAATAACACATGAATAGATGGAAAATAACAGAATCTGAATTCTGTATGTTACTGTGTTGTCTTTGAAATTTTTGGCACTGATTTATGAAAGCTGCTAGATTCAACCAACCTATATATTTTAAGAATATGTTTCCTTCAAATTTTAAGTCAAAAGATACATTACTTTTGGGGAGAGGTTATGCTTTTATTTCCACAAGAGAGGATTTGAATTCATTCCAGGTTAAGGAAAACCAGATTTGATCAAGGAAGATCCTCTGAAAAATCTAACTGCAAACACAAAGAAATAAATCTAGAAGAACTACAAGACAAGTGATGTATATTTTACCTGCTATAACATAAAATGAAAAAAAATAATCTTTGCCTGACTTATGCACAATATACAGAGTATGCTTGTATTAATGCAGATATGTATGTTACCTTTAAAAATTTATGTCTTTTCAGAGCAAAGATACTAAACACCAATAAAGTGGATGACCTAAGTGATCCAGCATTTCAAAATACCTCTGTTACAGTCTCCTCAAAATTCTGCATTCAAAAACAGTTTCAAATCTGGTGGCTGGGAAGGTCCATTCTCAAAGACTATCCCATTTGGAACTTTATAATTATCTTGATTTTCTCAAGGTTTCCCAAAAGATGGTAACATATGCAAACAACAGAAAGAAGTCTAGAGTACTATGCCTTATGGATGTTTGTTATTACTTAAGGGGAGTTGGTTACAAATTGTTATTTGTAATAGTCAGAAAAAAAGTTGAACAAAGGAGATTAGATTTAAAGATCTTTTTCTGAAAAGAAAAAGGGTCCAAAGAAAAACATATAGATATCCTCCTGGATATTGGAAGTACACAAGATTGCCAGGCAAAAATTGGGAGATTGGGGCTGGGGAAGGGGTGGGGGTAAGGGGTGATGGGGAAAGAGAAGTGAGAAGGGGAGGGTGGGGAGAGCCTGGGGGAATGGGACGGTTGGGATGGAGGAGGGGTGGATATGGGAGCAGGGAAGTAGATATCTTAATTAAAGGAGCCATTTTAGGGTTGGCAAGAGACTTGACTCTAGAGGGGTTTCCAGGTGTCCAAGGAGATGTCCCCAGCTTGTTCCTTGGGCAGCTGAGGAGAGGGCGCCTGAACTGGCCCAACCTTATAGCCATACTGATGAATATCTTTCATATCACCATAGAACCTTCATCTGGCGATGGATGGAGATAGAGACAGAGACCCACATTGGAGCACCGGACTGAACTCCCAAGGTCCAAATGAGGAGCAGAAGGAGGGAGAACATGAGCAAGGAAGTCAGGACCGCGAGGGGTGAGTCCACCCACTGAGACAGTGGGGCTGATCTAACAGGAGCTCACCAAGGCCAGCTGGACTGGGACTGATGGAGCATGTGATCAAACCAGACTCTCTGAATGTGGCTGGCAATGAAGGCTAACTGAGAAGCCAAGGAAAATGGCACTGTTTTTTTTTTTTTTTCCCGAGACAGGGTTTCTCCATAGCTTTTTGGTTCCTGTCCTGGAACTAGCTCTTCTAGACCAGGCTGGCCTCGAACTCACAGAGATCCACCAAGGACAATGGCACTGGGTTTTGATTCTACTGCATCTACTGGCTTTGTGGGAGCCTAGCCTGTTTGGATGCTCACCTTCCTAGACCTGGATGGAGGGGGAAGACCTTGGACTTCCCACAGGGCAGGGAACCCTGACTGCTCTTTGGACTGGAGAGGTAGGTGGAGGGGGAGGGGGAAAAGGGGAGGGAAATGGGGGAGGTGGAAATTTTTTTTTATTGAAAAAAAAATTTTCTGCCTCCTCCCCGCCTCCCATTTCCCTCCCCATCCTCCTGCCCCTCTCCCCCTCCCCCCACTCCTCTTCTCCTCCCTCTCCAGTCCCAGGAGCAGTCAGGGTTCCCTGCCCTGTGGAAAGTCCAAGGTCCTCCCCCCTCCATCCAGATCTAGGAAGTTGAACATCCAAACTGGAAATGTTCGAGAATGGCTCTGAACTATTGGACCCCTTTGCATTAAACAAGTACCCAGGATTGAACCCATGACCTTGCATGTGGAAGGCAAATTCTTTTCCATTGCTTCTTATCATAACCCTTACCTTCCTTTTTAAAATCAAAGTGTTCTTAGCACTGCTACTGCTAATATACCTTCTCACAATTACTTCTTTATTCTTTCCTGATCATTAACAGAGCCTGTAGAGTTTTGATATTTTATATCTATATAATATTTCCGTGTCTAAAAACCATCATATGCTTCAGTAAACATGAACATCAGGCCTACAGTTTCTCTCCAGGTTTTTTTTTCTAATGTACAACACACAGTATAATATTATATAACTGACTCCCTTTTCTGTGAAAGTGTAAAAGTATATGCATAATAATTTCTTTAGACTTTCCATTTGTGCTTGGGTTTTATAGGCCTAAGATCATGAAAGTTCTTATAGCTGTTAGTATGTGCTATAAAACTATTTCCAAAGGGACCATGACTATTTCTTATTCTTAACCTTCCTAACAGTAATTACAGTTTGTGTCTTTCTTGTTCCCAAAGTCTTGTCAAATGATGAACTTTAGCACTGTTAAATAGTCCTTGCTAATTATTTTAATACATAATGATACATCGTAAATAATGGTGTATAAATATTTTATATTGTGTATGTTGAATTGCTAATGGTAACTATAAAATAAAAAAAGTCTGAGACAGTAGTATGAAATCCTACTTGCAAATGTTTTTATCTGCCTCCAGGACCTACAAAAGATATCTTAAAACACTGGTTAAACATGTATGCAGTGCTGTTGCAACGAAAGGCTGTTTGTTTGTCCCTGATGCCTGGCTAGCTTAGCCCTGAAATAACCACACAGAAACTGTACTAATTAAATCACTGCTTGTCCCATTAGCTCTAGTTTCTTATTGGTTAACTCCTATAATAATTTAACCTATTTCTAGTAATCTGTGTATTGTCACATGGCCATGGCTTACCAGGTAAAATTCCCAGCATCTGTCTCTGGCTGACCCATGGCATCTCTCTCTGACTCTGCCTCCTTTCTCCCAGCATGCCTTTTAGTTTTTCCCACCTACCTAAGCCCTATCAACAGGCCCAAAGCAGTTTCTTTATTAACCAATGAAAGCAACACAAAGATAGTAGGACCTCCTACACCATTTCCCCTTTTCTGTTTAAACAAAAAAGAAGGCTTTAATTTTAACATAGTAAAAGTACATATAACAAAACAGTTATCTAGCAAGAATTACAGTTACAATATTTATAACTACTTTATCTTTTATCATAACTTTGAAAGCTGTAACTATAACTACAAATTCTTCAACTCCCTTAAAAGAAATCCCATACTAGCTCAGAATGAAGAAATAGATGGTTATTTATTTAGGGGTAGACTCACAAATCAGAATCCTCTGCTTGAATGGTGATCATAAACTGAATCCCACAGCTAGAACAGAGGGGCTAGAAAAGAGAGCAGATGTGTGCTCTACATGGGCTTATATAGTATAAAAGGCCATGCCCCAATTGGCAGGTAACCACTGGCTGTAAGACTTCCTACAGCACAGTGTTTTTGTAATATCAATAACTTCATTTTTTTTCCTTTTTTAGATTTATTGTTATTATTTTTTAAACTTTTTTATTGATTTTTATTGAGCTCTACATTTTTATCTTATTTTCAATGCTAATAATGCTTGCCAAAGGACACATTAGTCAAGATACAGCTTGTAAAGTTATTCTTCTAGTTTCAAATCCACCAAAATGTTTGTGATACTTTGATAAGGTAGTAGAATTTTCTGAATATTGAAATAGCAAGAACCATAAGCCTAAAGAATAAATAAAACTGTAGCCGGCAGTGAAAGTATAAATCTCTAAGTGAAGCTCCATGTTTTAAGAATGGCTATCCCAACCCTAAGGAGTTTGAGTGAGATGTGTGGAGTTTGGAAGTGGGTAAGAGTTTGACTGGATTCCTTAAAATGTGCAATGTTTTTAGCATGTATGAATTTGTTAGAATGAAGTGATTTTATTAGAACAAATATATAACTTCACTTACATATGTATGCTATCTAGATTATGTCCACTTTACACTAACCAAGAATATTAAATGTGTAAGGAAAGTATTTCAGTTCTGATGGAGGAAGGTCATTGGTTAAATAATAAAGAAACTGCTTGACCCTCATAGGTTAGAACATAGGTGGGTGGAGTAAACAGAACAGAATGCTGGGAGGAAGAGGAAGTGAGCTCAGATGCAGGGCAGCTCCTCTCAGAGCCAGATGCGATGCAGCTCCTCTCTGGGGCAGACGTGATGAAGCTCCAACCCAGGATGGACGTAGGCTAGAATCTTCCCAGTAAGTGCACCTTGGGGTGCTACACACGAATAGAAATGGGCCAAGCAGTGTTTAAATGAATACAGTTTGTGTGTTGTTATTTTGGGGCATAAGCTAGCTAGGCAACCAGGAGCTGGGGCAGCAGGAACACAGCCCACAGCGTCCATATTCCCAAATATTGTTTATAAATGTTCTTTTACATTTAAAGGGGGATATGATATAGGTATAAATAATTTGCATTGATATGGATTTTGCCTTAGTGATTTAAATTTAAGGTCAATTTTGTTATATGTAGATGTATTTCTGATATTGATTAAGGTATTGTGATTGTGTAGCTCGTGTAAAAATGTTATGTATATAAGTTGTTAATGAATAGTTATCTATAATAGTCAAGTTTGTAGTCATATTAGATTTTCTAGATGTACATAGATATATTATAGATAGGCATTCTTTGTATCTTTCAAAGACTACGAAATATACTATTTAATGTTTTAATAACTTAGGACTTTCCATGACAATGAGACACTCTGCTCCTGGCAGCACCAATCTACTTCAAGAAGAAGATGGGCATCGAAGAGGATCCTTATGGAGTTTAATAGCCATTTGGGCAAGAAACTGCTCTTGCCTGGACAGTTGCATAAACTGGACACAAAGAACCCACAGAGAGAGGACTGCTGAACTTGCCTAAAGGTGAGATGATCTTTCGGGGTTCCTGATTCATGAAAGAGTCTGCGAGACATTCTGCAGGACACAGCAGATAGTGACTGAACTGCCTTTGAAATTTCCTGCTTCATGGAAATGTCTGCTGGAAACTATGGGCCTGTAGGCCAAAGATGGATGCCCCAACGGTACAGAGAAACTTTGGGTGACTGTCAAGGCAGCGAGATGTCTCTGTGAGTTCTAGAGTTTTGTAAGTTTCTTACTTCTTGTTTACTTAGGTAATATTATATCCTTCTGGAGTCTTTGATGGAGTTGAAGAATGGTTAGTTATAGTTTTCCTTTGTTATGATAAAAGATAAAGTAGATGTAAATATTGTTACCATAATTCTTGCTTTATAACTGTTTTGTTATATGTAATTTTGCTATGTTAAAGTTAAAGCCTTCCTTTTTTTGTTTAAACAGAAAAAGAGAAATGATGGAGGAAGGTCATTGGTTAAATAATAAAGAAACTGCTTAGCCCTCATAGGTTAGAACATAGGTAGGTGGAGTAAACAGAACAGAATGCTGGGAGGAAGAGGAAGTGAGCAGATGCAGGGCAGCTCCTCTCAGAGGCAGATGTAATGAAGCAAGCCACCAGGTCAGACATGCTGAATCTTTCCCGGTAAGCCTGATGCTACACAGATTATTAGAGATGGGTTGATCAGGATATGAGAAATAGCCAGTAAGGGCTAAAGCTAATGGGCCAAGCAGTGTTTAAAAGAATACAGTTTGTGTGTTGTTATTTCGGGACATAAGCTAGCCAGGCGACCAAGAGCTGGGGCGGCAGGAACACAGCCCGCAGCTCCTTCAACACAATTCTTCAAAATTAGTTCATATAAAGAGGTACACTGATAAAAGAAGTACAACAACTTCCATGAGATTAAGGAAAAGTTTTCCATTTTCAGCAATAAATTTCATGGAAACTATTAGGATTTTTTGTTTATTTAAAGATACTAATCATAGATTGAAAAAATTCTGTTTTTTCCTTACATTTTGGGTGTTTTTTTTATTATAGATGTGTGATCATTTGTTAATTTTCTAAATTTATCTCAATGATTATTTTGTTTTGTACTATGTTTCCATATCTGATGTAGTACTGAGAACAATTAAGTGACTTAACTGAACAAAAATTTATTTTCTTATAGCTGTGGAATCCAGAGGTCTGAAGACAATATCTTGTTAGTGTGCTTTCCTAGAGTCCAGAGTTCTGAAGTCAGTGTATGTAGGGGGATATATCGCTCTGGTCATTTTGCAGGAGACTCTTTCTAGCTTCTGGTGTTATTGGTCTTACAGAAACCACCTTGTCTGTACCTCTTTTTCAAGTGCAGAATACTTCGGTGTGAAATGCTTTGTGAAGTATGTGAACACAACTGATGCTGCCCCATATATATTTCTCTGTTTCTAAGTTGCTTTGTTTTCCCTTCTTTTCTCTTCTAACACCAGTCATTGACCATGGGCTCAACCTAAGTCCAGGAAAGCTACATTGTTAGAACATTTTATCATATAATGGCCACAGATATTTTTCCTAAATTTTGTTAAATACTAAAGTTTTTGATGTGTATGTATACATGGGAAAGAGCTTGTTTACATGCAGAATGAAATGCATTGGTTTATTATAGCAGTTAAATCCACTATGTTTTCTCTGGATACAATATCCCTGATTCAGATGATTGTAGATACAATAGATATTTCTCTCTGGAAGATAGCTTCACTGAAAAACTCAACCTTATTCCTGACTATAGGAAATATATAGGATCAGGAAGCCTGGGGGGAAACCCTATGGCATGCTTCTATCCTTAAGCTGGATTAGTGGCAGCACAGTCTCATGAGAATAACTAGAGCATGTTACTTAATTACTATGTGGTCAGAGGGGAAGAGCATTTGCAGGGAATATGTTAAGGGTCATTCTTGAGATAAGCCAGGCTTCTAGGACTACAGCCATCCCCCAGATAAGGCTACGCAGAGAGCAGAAAGTCCTTTTCAAGAGAAAGTTCATGTTGCTGAGCTTGGAGAAAGCTGCCGGGCCATAGTAGACTGCAACCTCTGACCAGCAAGGTCCTCAATATAATGTTGGATTTAAATATTAATAGATTCCCTTAGAAAGAGTGTTTGCATCAATGTTTATAAATAATATTATTTGGCAGTCTTGTGTTAGAGTAATATGTTTCTCTGGTCTTGGCATCAACATAAATCTGATATCATAATAAATTGTGTCAAGTCATGATAGGCTCTGTCACCTGTGGTTACTAAACTGGTGTATGTAGTTGCCCAGTCCTTTCAACCGTGTTCACCATGACTAGAAATGCCTGTTCTGCCTGGTCTTACCACTAAAATACAAAGCTGTCTGTCTGTTCTATATTTCTACATTTTGGGGGTCTCCGTTGTTGCTCCTGGTTTCCAGTACAGAGGCTGAGAATGAAGCACTGCCTGGTACTTTACACAGTCAGGTCACAGGCATTGCTTTTCTAGAGGGGGAGTTTCTAGGCAATGGATTCATACCTGCATAAGCCACTTACCACTTAGCAGCTCAGGACAGCCATGCTTAGTTATCTGAAGCCCCTTCTCTGTGAAGCCCCCTACCATGTGTTCTGTTGTAGGAACTCCACCTTTACCAGCTACCATGGTCTGTAAATGGTCTCCTCCTCAGAGTAAAGGTTCTACTCACAACTTGACTGGTCAAATGAGAACCTGCTAAATAATTTAAGAACAAAATCAAGTGATGACCTGGTTTTCAACCACCAGACCTCTGGAATATGAAATTTCTTAAAGTCTAGAAATTAAATCATTTTTCGAAAATAAATGTGGGTTTATGATGAAGGTATTGGCTTGGGAGCCAGAAAGTTGGCCCCTCTCTAAGTGTAACAGAGTGCAAATTGTGCTCTAGTGTTTGGAATCTGGCCATCTTGAACAGAACCCTACAGCTTCCCCTCTGTTCTCAAAGCACCTACTACTTATCATATATTTTACCTATCACACTATGCCAGTTTTCGACACTAGTTTTCCTCCATAAATTGCTGCTTGAGATGTTTTATTTGATTGGAGATTTTTAGTGATCCACAATAGAAATGAGAATAAAAATAAATAAATGAACAAACACATCATTCTCTATTGCCAAGAAGTAGGCTCTGGTCATTCAAAGAAAAGAGAAAAAAACATGCCAATATATATACACATACATACATACAGCTGGAGAATCTCTAAGCATTTCCCAGGATGTGGTATCCTTCAGGAAAAATGCAGGTAAATTGTATCTCAATTGGAAGGCAATATCCACAAACCACGTAATAAAATAATAACACACTTAGAGTAAGCATTGAGAATCTAGTGTCCTCTAAACCAGCACTTTAGATGATAGATCTAAATGATTTTGGTTGATATGTGATCATTTTATCTCCAAGAGATCCTCTAAGATGAGAAATATTGAAAGGAACAGGATAATCTTCTACAACGTGGTTCAGGACCTCTATACTCACAACTGTGTCTATTCATATTTGGTAGCAGTAAAGATAGATCCAGGCAGCCATTTAATTGATAGTTATAATAAAACTAAATTAATGATTTCATTGGCAGTATTAACTCTTAACTCTATTTTTCTCTTAAAATTACTGACTGATGGCTGAAATACAGATGAGATATTTACAGGGATTTCAATTTAATGTGTCTTCTCAGTGTAAATACAACATAGAAAATTCAGTCCGTCAGGATTAAAAGGTTTGGTGACTTGCTTCATGATTTTTCTTCCTAATTCATATAAGAAAAATGGAAGTTAATATATTCTAAATGTTAAGACCATTAATAGATAAACATAAATTAGTATAATAGTCACTGTGATTAAATGGTTTAAACTTAATGGAACATGCTGATTCCACACACATCTTTAATTTCAGCACTCAGGAGACAGAGACAGACTTCTAATGTGAATCCTGATGTACATAATGAATCCCAGCCAGAGTTACACAGAAAGAGATGTAGATAAAAGATAGATAGATAGATAGATAGATAGATAGATAGATAGATAGATAGATAGATGGATGGATGGATGGATGGATGGATGGATGGATGGATAGATAGATAGTCTCATTATCTAGCTCTGGCTAAGACTTTGGGAGAAATCAAAGTAAAGTTGTACTAAAATAATGATTTAATCAATACTGTAATTCAATAAAGATTAAAAGTAGACAAAACTTATGCTAAAACATGGATTCATAAAAAAAATAATTTGATAAGAATAAAAGCTCTTAGCTTATTACGTAGCTCTCTTTGACACTGTGTAACTACTACCTACTATAGACATACCCTCTACCCTACTAAGACCTTATTGCCTGTAATATAATGCAGCGTAAACATTTATAGGCCTAGATGCATCAATGTATAAAAATGAATGGATGTAGTTGGTATTTTATTGGTTGTAACAGTTCCCATGAGGAGTATAGAGCTTGTTCATTTGAAGGAATAGTCTCTCTCAGCAGCATGACTGTGGTAACAGTGGTCTGGTTCTGTAATTTTATCTCATCCATTGCCAATCCTAAGATTCACATAAGGAAAGAGGGAGGCTCAGAAATCCCATGCATATCACAAGAAACTCTAACAGTGCCTGCTTCCTCTCTCTCAGAAAACACAGACTGTGAACAGCTACTGTTAGAAAGGAGACTACTTACAGTGCAGCAATTTTTTGACCCTCGCTGATGCTGAGACTAGGTTTTTTTGTCATGCTGTTTTCAGAGTTAATCACAATTCTGTACAAAGTCCAACAAGCCCATTGGTTTACCACATTGTAATTCAAGCCAGTTCCTGGTGCTATTGTTTTCCCTTTCTTATAAGAGTGAATATAAAGAAAGTGCAAGCAGGGAAGCAGTGTGATTGTGCTTCTTTTGTTCTAGAAATGAAAGCAAGGTCCATAAGAAATTACAAAAGTCGACCAAATCCTCATAGGACTAATCCACACTTTAAGTGACTGAATATGAAAACAATATATTAAAAACTCAATAGTTCTTCAATATACAAATAGCATCATCACTATCAATATCATCATCATTCTAAGCATGCATGGGCAGCTCGTTTATGGCACTTCTTTAGTTGTTCCTATCTGGGCAGTCCTAGATGCTTATGTCATTGTCCTACCCAGGGTTCTACAGTCTTCCTTTATGCTGCCCCTCCAGTGGGTTTGGGACCTTTCTCTTCACCTTATCCCATGCACTGTTCCAAGCAATGTTGTCTTTGGGTATCTCCTATCATTCATTCTTATAGCATGGTCAAAGTATCTCAAGCACCATTTTCATATTCTGTAGTCTACTTCCTTCTGTAGTTGGAGATGTTTCTTAATGTCATCGTAGCACAACCTATCTCTTTGTGTGACACCTAGATTCCTCCTGAGACAAGCCATCTCAAACACATTTAGCCACTGTTCGAGGGAGCATTTTGATTGTCCAGGACAATCATAGGATTGTTGCAGTGATGTGTCCTCTCACTACTGATTCCTAATATATTTCTGGAATTAATTATGATAGTCCTGGAAAATAAAGACATAGGCATGTAGATAGGTGGTGTGTAAATCAATAACGTGCTTTTTGCTTACAATATAGCACTACTTGCTGAAAGCCCAAATGAGTTGCAGTTCATGGTAAATAGAGTGGTGGAAGTAAGAGAAAAACCTTGCTATAAAAGTAAACATCAAGAAGACTGAGATACAACACATGGGAAGAGTGCACAAGGATTTTAACATTGTAATAAAGAATCAGAACCTCAAACAAACAGTCAGATATGTTTATTTAGGAAGAAACCTCAGTTCAAAGGAGGGAATTTTTTCAGACATCAAGAGGGGGATAGGGATAGTGAAGGCTGCATTCCAGGCACTAGGAAAGGTTTGGTCAGCAAGAGTCATAATGACAACAAGAAAATTATAAGTATATGAGACACTTGTTTTGTCTATATACCAATAGCAAACATAGGATGATTAAAATCAAAGAAACATTTCCATTCACAATTGTGTTAAACCAACAGAAAAACTAGAACAAACTTAATGCAGTAAATCAAAGACTTCTACAATGAAAATTTTAACTTTAATTCCCTGAAGAAAGAAATGGAGGAATATGGAAGATTGAAAGAATTACCCATGGTAATAGATTGGTGGAATTAATCTGTGAAAACCACCCTTCTGTCAAAAGAAACTTATAGGTTGCCGGACGGTGGTGGCACACGCCTTTAATCCCAACACTCGGGAGGCAGAAGCTGGCAGGTTTTTGTGAGTTCGAGGCCAGCCTGGTCTGCAAGAGCTAGTTCCAGGACAGGTTCTAAAGCTACAGAGAAACCCTGTCTTGAAAAACCAAAAAAAGAAAAAAAAAAGAAACTTATAGGTTTGGTGCAATCCAGTTCAACATTCTTAGCCATTAGGGAATGTGAAGTAAAAATATTTTGAGATTTTATTTTACTCTCATCAGAATGGCCATGATTAAGAAAAAAATAATAACAATTGCTGAGAAGCATATGAGAAATTAGAACCTTTATGTACTTTTTGTGGGACTTTATATCCTACTGTAGAGATACCTACTCATCCATATTCAGTGCTTCTCAATTAACAATATGTAGGAAATAGAAATAGCCTACATGTCCATTAACTGATAAATGAGTAATAAAAACACACTATATAAGCACAATAGTATTTTATTTAGCTGTAAGGGAAAACTGACAAATTTGAAGGTAAACTGGTGGAACTGGAAACAATCATTGAGTCAATTAACTCAGACACAGAAGGTAAAATATTACATCTTTTTTTCTCTTCAACTTTTACTTTAGAACTTCAGGTTTTTCCCACATACTGTTAAGAGTGCTTTAGACTTAGCTAATTAAGATATCCCCATAGGCAGAATTTTCTATTTAATGAGAGACCTCAAATCATTGTTCACTACTCAATGTGCTGGGAAATATGCTTGTTCCTAAGATCAAGCCAATTATGATCAAAGAGTTGAGTGAAATTTTTAAGTGATACATAGGCCAATTTCTCTCCCCAGTATAGCTCTGGGTAATGTTCATGAGAGAAATTAATGCAAAGTCATAATAATCTTACAAGTGTTTCTATTTTAATACTTTTTATTATTATTCACGTTGGATGACCTAGAGTGGGATATTGTGGATTCTGTTAGCTGCATGCAACACTAAATTTTAATATCACCAGGGTCTTTTTGACTAAATAATTTTTATTCTATTAAATGAATTGAAGAATCTTATAAAAGAAGTTGAAGAATCTAAGGTGATAGAGAATTTGTCTTGTAAGTATGGCCTTGAGTTCAGTCAACCAGAGCTTACCTTAAAAAAGCAAAACCAGGCATGGATGTAAAGGAGTTTAAACTGAGCACTGGTTAGACAGAGACTGCCAAATCATAGTGGCTCATTTAGGAAACCATTCTAGCCAGTTTAGGGAATTGCAGGAAATTTAGAGACCCATACTCAAATTCCATCTTCTTTACATTTTCTAAGAACAGCAGCTGAGGTTGGTCTCTTGCTTCTGGTCAAGCATACACACAATACAACTATGGGCACAGAAACATATGCACGTGCCCATAGTGCGCGCGCGTGCACACACACACACACACACAAAGTAGATGAGAACTAATTTTATTAGTGACTTAACCCTAACCACACTGCCATAGGACCAAAGCAGCTTCTTTATTATCAATGGTAATAAAACATTCACAACATAAGAGGGGAATCCCACATCAACTTTCTACCTTTGACCCCCAAATTCTGGGATTTGTTAGTGTATTCCAGGGTACAAAGTTTTGCTATATTTATTTCCTAGATCATCAATATGTCAATTTTATCTGACTCAATGGTTGCAAAATGACAGCTGACCTCCCACAGCTCAGGAAGACTTCCATCAGTATGCCTCCTGTGACATAGGAGAGTCATATTGTAGACTAACGTGGTGAAAATGCAATATTCATTTTTCCAGTTAAACAAAAATGTAGAAATTCCTGTGAAGGTGTTTTTTTATGTAATTAACATCTATAATTATTTAACTTTATTGAGTAGAAACTTGACTGTCTGAGTGGCTATATCCCACTACAGGAGGGCCTCAAGGACATATAGGGGATGGTCTGAAGAGAAGTAAATTATACCTGTGGAAAGTTGCTTCATCTATAGACAAAAGAGGCTCCACTCTCCTGTCCTATCTTTCCCATAGACATTTGACTTTCCAACATGGCTCAAATTATATAAGTCAAACTTTTTCAAAGCACCTTTACTTCTTTGTTTTTATGGTTTGCCCATATTTCTTTCATTGAACTTGGTGTGAAGCACTGATCTTATCTTCCCATCAGGAATAAAAACTTTACTAAAACGAACCTATGCAAATTGTTCTTTCTCATTAGCCTGAGCAGAATTAACCATGTGTTTCTTTCTACAGTAACTTATTTAAAGGAAAGGAGTTTCTATTTATTGATAGGATCACAAGATAAACGTAGGACAGAAAAAAAAATAAATGCAGGGGTTTGAATTGTTAATAAAGAGGAAATAGAGCCACAATCATAAACATTTCTACTTCACACACAATTATAAATTTGTAAAATTTTGCAATGAAATGTTCATTAATGCATGAATAGTACTAAGTAGCAATCCAAAATCTCTCTTAGCATGCTGATAAGATTTGGATGAGGTTCATAGCTCCTTGGACCTTCTGTTGAATCAGTATTAAAAGTAAAAAATCTAAAAACAAGTGAACTCAGCTTGATCTATCATGCTCTATGATATATGCTTAATGGTGTCCTCTGGAAACTCCTTGAAATGAAATCCTTTCTTCTACCCACCCCATAGTCTTCCCTTTGAAGCAGATTGTGTCAGGTGGGGAGAACATGAATCAAATAATTCCACAGTAGTTCTGAATATGGTATACAAAAACTTTTTTTAATAAAAAAGGTAAACTCATGGATGACAACAAGGGAACAGAAACAGGATCCAACATCCAGGTGTGGCAAGTGGAAAAGATTGAGAGGGAAGTCCCTTTGGCTTTTGGTACCCAAAGCCACACCCCACGTGGTAGAGCCTCTCAAAGGCCTTTGGCTGAAGGAGGTTCCCCATCACCTCCCCCTTTTGTCTAAATAAGAGAGTTTCAAACCCAATACAAAACTATACATAGTAAGAACAGATATCAAGTAAAAAATTAATATTACAATCAGTATAATTAATATATTATTTTATGTAGGGCTAGATTTGTTTTCTGTGTTTCTATTTTGTTGATTTCCGCCCTCAGTTTGATTATTTCCAGTCTTCTACTCCTCCTGGGTGTGTCTGCTTCTTTTTTTTTTCTAGAGCTTTCAGGTGTGCTGTTAAGTCCCCAATGTATGCTTTCTCCGTTTTCTTTAAGTGGGCACTTAGTGCTATGAACTTTCCTCTTAGCACTGCTTTCATCGTGTCCCATAGGTTTGAGTATGTTGTCTCTTTATTTTCATTAAATTCAAGGAAGACTTTAATTTCTTTCTTAATTTCTTCCTTGACCCAGGTGTGGTTCAGTAGTTGACTGTTCAGTTTCCATGAGTTTGTAGGCTTTCTGGGGTAGCATTGTTGTTGCCTTCTAACTTTAGTCCGTGGTGATCTGATAAGACACAGGTGGACACTGATACTTTTTTGTATCTGTGGAGGTTTCCTTTGTTTCCGAGTATGTGGTCAATTTTCGAGAAGGTTCCATGAGCTTCAGAGAAGAAGGTATATTCTTTCCTATTTGGGTGGAGTGTTCTATAGATGTCTGTTAAGTCCATTTGCTTCATTTTAATTCTCTATTAGGTTTCTGTCTGATTGACCTGTCCATTGGAGAGAGAGGTGTGTTGAAGTCTCCTACTACTAGTGTGTGTGGTTTGATGTCTGCCTTGAGTTCTAGTAATATTTCTTTTACATAAGAGGGTGCCTTTATATTAGGGGCATAGATATTCAGGATAAAGACTTCCTCCTGATGAATTGTTCCTGTTATGAGTATAAAATGTCCATCTCGATCTCTTCTGATGGATTTTAGTTTGAAGTCAGTTTTGTTAGAAATTAGTATGGCCACACCGCTTGTTTCTTGGGTCTATTTGCTTGAAAACCCTTTTCCCAACCCTTTACTCTGAGTAGATGCCTATCTTTGTGGTTGACATGTTCATAGCAGCATTGTTTGTAATAGCCAGAACCTGGAAACAACCTAGATGCCCTTCAATGGAAGAATGGATGAAGAAAGTATGGAATATATACATATTAGAGTACTACTCAGCAGTAAAAAACAATGACTTCTTGAATTTTGCATGCAAATGGATGGAAATAGAAAACACTATCCTGAGTGAGGTCAGCCAGACCCAAAAAGAGGAACATGGGATGTACTCACTCATATTTGATTTCTAGCCATAAATAAAGGACATTGAGCCTATAATTCGTGATCCTAGAGAAAATAAGTAGGTGAACCCAAAGAAAAACATGTAGGCATCCTCCTGAATATTAACCTTCATCAGGCGATGAAAGGAGACAGAAGCAGAGACCCACATTGGAGCACCGGACAGAAATCTCAAGGTCCAAATCAGGAACAGAAGGAGAGAGAGCACGAGCAAGGAACTCAGGACCGCGAGGGGTGCACCCACACACTGAGACAATGGGGATGTTCTATCGGGAACTCACCAAGGCCAGCTGGCCTGGGTCTGAAAAAGCATGGGATAAAACCGGACTCGCTGAACATAGCTGACAATGAGGACTACTGAGAACTCAAGAACAATGGCAATGGGATTTTGATCCTACTGCACATACTGGCTTGGTGGGAGCCTAGGCAGTTTGGATGCTCACCTTACTATACCTGGATGGAGGTGGGTGGTCCTTGGACTTCCCACAGGGCAGGGAACCCTGATTGCTCTTAGGGCTGACGAGGGAGGGGGACTTGATTGGGGGAGGGGAAGGGAAATGGGAGGCGGTGGCGGGGAGGAGGCAAAAATCTTTAATAAATAAATAAATTTTAAAAAATAATCTCACCACCAGCTGAAGACTGTTGGCATTTGATAACTTCTAGGAGAATCAGTTTTCTTTAATGTTGTGACCCTTGGTAGGTCTACCACATGCCAGGGCTAGCCCCACTGCCAAGACCAGTTGGACAACACAAACTGGACTTGATGATATGAGGGAAGAAACCTCAAAAGTATGGTGGGAGGAGAGGAAATGTGGAGATGATAGTTGAGGGAGGAGCTGGGGTGAATATATTCAAAACAGTACATGAAATTGTCATATAATAAATAAAAATACTGTTTTTAAACATAGCAAGAAACAAATAAATCTTTATCCTAAGCTTTATGTAGCCACTAGATTAAAACTCAAGAACAATGGTTCTCAACTATGGCTTAATTGTAGGAGAAGGAGGCATAGGCTGTGCCATGTGTCTCCATTTTCCCCCATGCTCTTTGAAATCCAGGTTATGTTTTTAAAACAGAATTGAATTTAGCTAACTAACATTTTTCAACTAGAAACATGAAACTTGTGGCATATAAAATAATCATGGCAGGTGCTGCTTTGAGCATCTCGCAGGGTAGGTCATAGATTTTTCACTATTCAGGGAGCATTGTTTCACCTTTGGAACGTTCTAAAAATACCGTGTTGATAAATCATCCTGAAACTCTGATATCTACTCTCCAGCAATATTTGCAGTCAAAATCACTCACATGAGGAGTGAAACAGAGATGGAGGGAGGAGCTACACTCCCAATTCTAAATTCCAAGTGTGCCAAGAATCTGCTGGAACTTATTCAAGTCAAGATACTGCTTTAAGCATTGGTTTAAGGCAACTTTGAAGCCAAATAGGCTAAAGATGTCATGTCGCTGAAAGTCCCCTGAATGAGGAGCTTGTCTCAACACATTCAACATAATTTTTCATGCAAGTAAATTGGGGTACAGATATAACACTTGTAAAATAATTTAGACAAATATTTAGAAAGAGAAAAATTTTAAAATTGTATAATCTCACCATGCCAAGATAACTAGCTAAATGCTACATACATTGTCTTCTAGGCTCTTTTCTGTGTATTTGTAAGTGACATTTGTAAACTTTTCTTAAATTCAAAAAAATACACAATCCTCCTTTGTGCTTACACTGTCTACCTAACAATGCAATCACAGAATTCTTTTCATGCCAATAACCACTGACTCAGAGAACTGGTGTTGAATAAGCCCTTGTAGATGAGTCGTTTGATCGATTTTATAAAATGCTATCTGACAGTGACTAATGTAATGAGTTTCGTGATGATTATTTCCTAAATATAACTACTTGAAAGAGAAGTAGTTAAAGAAAAAATTCATAGGATAGACTCAAAGTTTAGACAGCTCTACATATTTTGTTCTAAAGGAAACCCATATTATTGAATGCAAGCTATATGAAAGCAGGGCTAAATTCTCCTTAACAAGAGATATGTATGAACTTGCATGTTGCTGAAAATGTCCTCCAGAAAGATTAAAGAGTGATAATTAAAATAGAAGAAAACTGCATGTCCCCAGTGTTCAAGTGAAGGAATGTGATGTAGATGGGAACATTTTACCTTTTATCATTATATGTTTAGGTATGCATAGAGAATACTTTCCATGGGAAACTGCAAATTAGCTAAACAGTTCAGAAAAAAATCTCACACCCTACATTATTTTCCTTTCATTTATGTGCATACATTCTTCAAGGATCAAGTTAGTATCTTCTCCTCTCTTTCTTGTTGTGGAATTATCTTTCTATACAATGTGAATATGTATTACTATCAGTGGTTAATGAAAAGCAGACAGTCTAGTATCTGGGCAGGAAGTTAGGCAGGAAAATCAAACTGAGAATGATGGGAAGGAAGGCAGAGTTAGGAGAGATGCCAGTCGGCCACCAAGCAAGCAGGCTGTGTAGAAAATGAGGTAGCAAGCCATGAACCATGTGGTAAAGCATAAATAGAAATATGGGTAAATTTGAATGTAAGAATTAGCTAGTAACAAGCTTGAGCTATTGGACAAGCATTTGTAATTAATAGTAAGTCTCTGTGTGGTAATTTGGAAGCAGCTATTGGGATGGGGAGTGGGAGGGCAGAACAGAAACATTCTGCTTACAGTTCCCAGGATGGTCAGTACAAAGCTTCTTAGTGAAAATGACAGTTATAACCAACCTCTTTATTTTGATTTGACCTTGGCTTTTGTTTGCATTTATTCCATTGTAAATACATATGCACACTAGGAGAAAAGCCTTCTCTGAATCCAGCCATGTTCCTGCAATCTGTTACTTTATTCACAGTGATTAATCAATCATCTCTCATAGTGTTGAAGTAAAATACAGTGGTGCTTCCTTATCCCATAGGCTGCAGGTAAGTCTTTGACTGAAGGCACTGCAAACATTTTGAGACTCAGTTTCCCGCTCTGAAGAACAAGTGATGGCAGGCTGGGAGACTACACCTCCCTGTAAGTAACACAACATATCTACTGCCGAAACCTCCTTCACACTGTGAACCACACTTTTGTAATGTCCCAGTTCACTTGACTCAGATGCTAAATGAATAAAGCCGGGGATGCAGATAGTCATGGTCACCACACCAGACTACAAGACCAAGAATCTCCAACTGTGGATAACAGAATCACTTCCCACCACCTGCAACCAATTTCCAGGATCTCTTCATGGGAGGTGGATGCCATGCCTGCCAATCAGAAAGACAGCATGGATTAGCTGTGGGTCACATGGCCCCTGCAGAAGGTCAGTGCTGACAGAAGGCATCAAGTGGCTAACCTGTTTTCTTCTGTGTTCACACATCTTGGATGCCCTTAAAATATAGCTAGGGCTTTGCTTGTAGTTTATTGTGGATTTTCTGTATAAAAATTATGAAAATTACAAGACTGTCATTTTACCTTATGCTTTTGCTATTATTATATATCTTTTTGTGTTTTGTTTTGTTATTTTTGTTTGTTTTGTCAAGACAGAATTTCTCTGTGTAGCCCTAGCTTTCCTGGAATTCCATCTGTGCTCTAGGCTGGCCTTGAGCTCACAGAGATTGATCTGTCTGCCTGCACCACTTCTCAGAGTGTGTGTGTGTGTGTGTGTGTGTGTGGTTTTAGATTTTTGTTAATATATGACACAGGCAATGTAGAGTACACAAACAAAGTGAGAGTAGGAAAATATCAATCACTCCTTATCAAACTTAAAGCAACTTTATTAAGACATCCATATCAAAAGTAATGGGCATCAAAGCACATTTTGTCTACAGCACTGTTTTAGGAGTAAGGGCAATAGTTTCTCATTTTCTGCATAGTTTGCAGAATTACCAGGGTGAGTGTGTGCATGCTACCAAAACTTAACTTGAAGGAAAAGCATTTCTTCAGCCCTCAAACGATGACAGATCTTCATTGTGAGAAAATTTAATAAAAAGATAGCAGTAATGAATCCCTGGCACCTGGCACTGCTTAGTATTAAAACTGTGCTCTTCAATTTTGAGAAAAACTGGTTCAACTTTGCTGGCAAAAGGTTCCTTTTTGGTAACAGAATAGTTTAGGAAGGAGATATAATCGAATAAGAGAGAGGCAAGAGATAAGACAATATTTAATAATCATTACATTGGTAAATGTATTGATCTTGTTAGTTTTACTATTAGTTAATTAATTAAATGACTCAGAGAAATCTCTGAATCTTTCCAGAATTAATTTTATTTGTACCTAGAATGAGCAGTTTGGACTTGATGTCCCTTTGAAGAGACCATGTTCAAGAGTTTATCCACTGTTTCTACCAAACACAGAGACTCACAAGGATGAGCTTTTCATGCCTGGGTGAAGCTATGAGACACATATTGTCTAATTTCAAAGACTGATACTCTTTGCTTTGAATGAATGGTGAAAAAATAAATGAATGTTCATTATCCTTAGGTTTTCAAGCAGGGGTGCAGAATGACTCCATAAGAGTCCTATTGCAGCTGCATCATTCATTTCAGAGGTGCAAACAATAAAGCCAATTTGAACATGAATACCAAGGTATTAGGCCATAATACCCAATGTCAATATAATTCTCCACACTCTCCCAAATTGTCTCTATCATGAAATCATGAGGTTTCCTGTAAATTAAGAGACTATGGGTTATAGAAAATTCAATTCAAGACTGTTAGGATATATATAGTATATGCCACCATTCCAATTCGAAATCCAGCCTAATCCTCTAACTGTGAAAAGCTGGAGAAAGCAATTTTAGAAGGAATATTTAAAAATTGTAAAAATATATGTTGTCAGGGTTTCTATCCTGCCTGCTTACCACAGTCATTAATTAAGTCCCAAAAAATCACACAGGGGTCTACATTGTAAACTGATTGGCCCATTAGCTCAGGCTTCTTATTCACTCTTGTAGCTTATATTAGCCCATTATTCTTTTTTGTGTTAGCCACATGGCTCAGCACCTTTTTCAGCGAGGCAATCACATCTTGCTTCTTCTGTGATGGGCTCACAACTGCAGGGGAATAGGCTTCCTTCTTCCCAGAATTCTCCTGTTCTCATTGACCCACCTCTGCTTCCTGTTCGGCTGTCCCACCTATACTTCCTACCTGGATACTGGTCAATCAATGTTTATTAAAAATATAACTGACAGAATATAGATCATTCTTCCACACTAAATACATAATAAGACAGTGGTTAATATATCTTAATCTAAATCTATTTCATCTTTTATCTACAGCATTGTACAACTACCTAGCTGAATACCAATAGCCACTTTACTGAATGTGAATCCATATAAGTTTGTACTGTTTGATCAGCCATGCCATGCCAGCTTTCATCATTTTCAGAAGTAAATTAGATTTTCCAGAAAATGCTGAGTTGAAAAACTTATGGAGAATAGTGAAAATCCTGCTTGTCATTTTCCGCAGTAAGTCTCATCACTCATATTTCAGCATTTTATGGAAGGTTCCAGAATTCATCCTGTATTAAATCTTGACTGCATGGAAATTGGGAGGCTATGAGTTTTACCTCAGAAAAACCTTTGAACATGAAAATGATTTCCAGAAAATAACTCCAAGATGGTGAATAGAAATTCAGAAAGAATAAGGGCATAGCTTAATATTAACTTTCAAATACTTAGATAGATATGCAGATGTGCAGATAATACATTCATTCATACATATATACACATGCATACATACACACATACATACATACATACATATATACATATACACATACATCATTTCCCCCTTTGGAACTAAAATTATTCATGACTGTCATGTTAGTATTGCTTGGCCCACAAAAACTACAGAATTATGGCAAAACATCATAATGAGGTAATTAAAATGTTAATTATTTTCTTTCTCACTGGTAGTATTATTTTCAGAGAGAACCACAAAATTATTTAAATAATAAGGAAATAATCATCCAATGAAGATGTAATAGCTTAGCCATCATGAGAAGTCAGTACAAAATGCTATGCATCTAACACTGCACATCATTCTATCATATGAAGATTCTGAAATTCAATTGGGCAAGAATTAAAGATTTCAACATTTTGGTTTATTTCTAGCTTGGAGTTTCCTTTGTCATCTAATAAAGACATTCATGGTGTGAGTTTGAAATCCTCCTACAGGTTTGCTTGTTTGAACATTTCATCCCAAGCTAGTTCTTTGGGAAGGTTCTGTAACCCTTGGGAGGTGGAGCCTTAATGATGGATTTCGCTGTGTTGTGCTTTGTGGTTTTATAGCCTGGTTCATTTCTTATTCTGTCTCTCAGTTCCTATGTATAGATGAAACGTGGTCAGTGTGTTTTCTGAATGCTAAGCATACTCAAAACTCAAGCTGCCAGACCATCCCCATAATGGAGGACTGTGTCTTTGAAAGTGTAAACCATAATAGACTGTTTCTTCCCTAAACTGTTTTACTCATGGACTTTTATCATAAAACAGAAAAGTAACTAAGATAGACATTAAACCGTAGACAGATGCTTCAGTGTGTGAAGTGTTAACTAATATTTCAGACCATGCTCCCACAGTTTCTGTCAAATGCTGGGTCATGATCTGACAATAAACAATAGAGACAAATTGAGAGCTGATTTGTATGTTATAACTGTTAGACTGGCTTTGAAAATAACTATGATTAGTTTTTGAAACTACCAAGTGGAAAGTGTTATTCTGAAAAAGAAGGATGAATTTGAGGAGGGATAGAAAATTATAGACCAGTGGATTTTCAAAATTAGGAAATTGATCGAAGGGATGAGACAATAATGAAAACTGCAGAACTAAAGAAGTGGAAAAAATAAAATACTGAAAAACTAACAGTAAATGTGGTTCATAAGTAACAGAATAAAATTCTAGATTCATAGTCAATCATCTGATGGGCATGGGCTGCAACAGCTCTGTGTGCAAGGAGTGGAGAACCTTAGAAGACACTAGACAAAACTTCCAAATGTCAAAGGATGATCAAAGTAGAGATGGAAAGTTTCAAACAACACATGCAACACAAATGTTCTTTCCACTCTGAATCTGGGGTGTCTGTCTCCAGAAGAGCAAGCCCTGTGCACACTCAAATCTCTGCACATGATGATACTGTGCTTACATGTACATGTTCCCTTGTGTGCCTCAGTCAGTCATGTGTAGATTATTACCCTTACACCACACATCCAGTACAGAGGTCCCTACACAAAGCCTAACTTAGACATAGATGAAACTATTCAGATAAAACACTAAATGATGAAAAAGATACAGCAAGTCAAACACTCCTGAGAGTGGGAGGATCAGTTTTCTTCAGGGACTGTCTCCTTACTAAGATATCCAATCCCATTTGGTCTGCTTTAAACTCATACACAAGAAACAACACTAAATGAACTCAGTAGATTGCATAGACTTACATATGTGCATGTGTGTGCATGAGTGTATGTGTATATAGGTATAATGTGGGTGGCCCTGTCTGTGTGTTGCTTTTATTGGTTAATGAAAAAAGAAACTGGCTTGAACTGATAGGACAGAGTAGAGATAGGCAGGGAAAACTAAACTGAAGGCTGGGAAAAAGAAGGCAGAGCAAGGAGACACTATGTAGCCCCACTGGAGACAGACGCTAGAACATTACCCAGTAAACCACAGCCTCGTGGCATTTCTACCTCTGATCAAGATACTTCTACATTGTTTACATTTTGAGGTCATTGTACGCATTTGTTGCACAGTTGTTTATTGTATAATATTGTAATATAAATTCTTAGTCTTTAAGTTATATAGGTATTCAGAATTATAGATCAATAGTCATCTATGTTTGTCATACTTATATTTAGACTAATCAGGTTCTTTAGCTACACAGAGATTGTATTTTACATAGATAGGTAATCTTCAACCACTTCAAAGAGCTGTAGAATATGGCATTTAAAAAACTTAGGGCTCTGTTGAAAACACAATTGTTCCTGGCAGCATCAATCTATTCCCAAGAGAATGTTGACCACAGAAGACAATCCACTTGGAGCTTGTTTTCTTCTTGGCAAAACAGGCCTTTGGTCAAGGAACTACCCATACCTCAATGCCTCAACCAATGACAAGGTATATGTTATCTGGAAATGGATAAGCAGGACACAAGGAAAAAGACTGTCAAATCTTGACAAGACAGGGTAAGATGGTTTTCAAAAATGTCCTGCCTCTGAAAATGGTCTATCAGTTACTTGCTTCAGCGTTGCAAATGAGACTTTGGGTGATTGCCCAGGTAACCAGTTGTCTCTGTCATTTGTTGCACATTTTCAAAGATGCTTAATTGGACTTTCTGCTTACTCAAGTAATATTATTTCCCTTCTCTGATCTTCGACAGGATTGAAGACTAGTTAGTTGTAGTTACTTTCCTCTCATGACTTGGCCAAGGTATTTATTATACAAGAATTAAACACATTAGGATAGGATAATCATTGAATATATTTATTCTTATTGTATATAATTTTACATTAGGCTTAGAACTTTCTTATTTAAACAAAAATAGGAGGTGCTGTAGGAAATCCTACATCCAGTAGCCTTTAAGTTACCTGCCCATTGGGACCTGGCCTCTTTCCTGGCTGTCGGATTTGGTTGCTGTTCTCCATTCCAGCAGAGGATATTGATTTGACTGATTTGTGAGTCTACCCCTAAATAAATAACCCTCTATTATTCTCAGTTCTGAGCTAGTGTGGAATTACTTTTAAGCATCCTTCTTCATACAGATTAATGGATATCGGTTAATTTATGAGTTAGCCAGAAATATGTTTAAGCTATTGGCCAAACAGTATTGCAAATAATACAGTTTCTGTGTGATTATTTTGGTGCTGAGCATCCAGGAACAAACATGCAGCCTCCATACTATACACATGTTTGTGTGTGTGTGTATGTGTGTGTGTATGAGAGAGAGAGAGAGAGAGAGAGAGAGAGAGAGAGAGAGAGAGAGAGAGAGAGAGAGAGGTCATGAATTTGTAAGGAAGAGTAGGGTCACAGGATTGGAACTGCAGACAAGTGATGCATGAGATTGATTGAGATGCAGTGTTCATTTATGAAGTGCTCAAAAAGAGAGGAAGAATGGAAAACTTAAAGTGTGTATTATATAATTTTACCATAAAATAGCTAACCAGAAAGTATTGAAGTGATGAGATATACAATAAAAATTAACATCAACCTAGACTATCATCTCAAGAGGTATAATTTACAAATAAAAGAAAAATAAGAACTTTTCAAATTGACCAAATAAATCAGGGTGAAAGTCCGAGGTATGCACATACATGCTGGAAATTCAAGCACTGTATAGAGGTATATAGCACCATATAGAAGGAGGAGAATCAGGAATTCTACACTGGCTTCAGACATGGTTTTTGAAGTTATCCTGGGCTTGGGATATACAATATGTTGTTTGAAAAGGTAAATTAATTAATTAAATGAGTAGTTAAATATAAGCAAGTATCATGGATTCTTAGAACACACAGTATAAGAAAGATTCTATCAAAAGGATTTATGACACAAGACAATTAGATGTATAAAAATGAGCATATGGCTTAAGGAATAACCAAGTTTAAGATATGCACAGATGCCTGACTATAAAACTGTCTTTCATTTATTTACTTATTTATTTGTTACTACAGTCTAAAAGCAAGTTACATTCAGGAAAACTAGCCTTCAGTTTAAATTTTATTATTTTATAGCCAAATGCCATGCAAACAACTGATACATAATTAATGCTAGGGAGGTAGTGAGATAGACATTTAGAGTCTGGGCTTAGGGAAGTGAAGGTTACTTGGATTTGTGTGAGGAGCAGTGTCAGTCTTGGATTCTGGTGGACAAAGGAAAGTCCTATTGGCTTTGTAGAGGACACTGGCAATGACTTCTGGGTTCTGGGTAGGGCGGTGACCCAAAGCATACAGCATGTCAGTATTCACATGAACAGCCAGCCTGTATTCCATAGTAGAATGTCTTTCCAGCATTGTCTGGATGTTCTGCTCTATGTTCCAGACCCCAGCATGTCCCAAAAGCCAGTCTGCATATCCACAAGCTATTATCCTGTGTTCCACTTAGCCCCACTGTTAGATACTGTAAGAGTTCTTAGCAAATTTGAGTAAGGTTAGGCTCAACTTGATGGAAAAGAAAAGTAAAATCATTTTCAATTTTGGGTGCTTTTTATTTTAAAATATGTAATTATCACATAACTCCATTGCAATTTGAGCACCATCCGTGTAATATATTTCTACAGTCTTAATTATTCTAAAAAGATAATTGGATCCCAAGAGCCAGATGAACAAAAGGCTGCATTCTTACATACTTTATTAGATTTTTTCAGATGTACATAAAGTAAAATAATTGTTCCTTATCAGAGATTATTGCAAATTGAAAAACATTTTTAACAGCCCAGCAAAAATTAAATAAAGGTAAAGCTGGTAGAATTAATAAACATTTGTGGAAATATGGCAAAATCACCCTTATTTGTTTTTAAGAATTCACGGCACCATTCCTATAAGAAGGGTTAAATGAGGCTGCTTGGGTAGAGGAAACATTAGTCATCTTGAAAACATAAAACTTCAATATATCATGATTAAAATAAGAAAAAAATCTAATTAAGAAATGTCAGATTGAGTGGTTCATATGCACACTTAGTAAAAAAAACAGTTTTGTGGGTAGCAAAAGAGAATGTTGAAAAGATGCTGAAACTATTCATCATCACGTTAATGGAATTCAAGCCACAAGATATATTTCTACACAATTACTACAATGGCTAAAGCTGGAAATTGACATGACATCTGACAAAAGCATGGAAAGATGACAATTCTGAAATGTCCCAGGATATGTAAAAATCATAGGAAGACTTTGAGAAACAATTAGTCAGGTCCATGAAAATCAATAGAAGAGACAATGCACATTGAAGTAAAAATAATCAGGTAAAAATTACATGTCTACTAATACATATGATACTTTTCACAACATTGTTAGGTGGACTGTCAAAATGAACTACCTGTATTATAGAGAAAGCTCATGGACAAATTGTCTGACCATCATATGTTGCAATTCTAAGTATTATTGCAATGGACACAATGATGTGAGTACATATGTCAGACACATATGCATATGAACATACATACATAACAACATGGGTAATTTAAAAGTAATTTATTTAAAAGAAAGATGTTGAACTCATAATAAAGAAGATAATAATAATAGTTTGTTAATTTTATCATGTAGAATCTTTAATGCAAATTCTCTTTGTAGAGACAGAATACAGATAGGCATTGCCATGGGACAAAAGGAAGCAGGAAAATATTTAAAGTTCTATTCAGATTCTTCCTTTCAATTGTACAAGGCATTCATGCATATATATATACACTTTTCAAATATAATTATTTCTAAATTATATGAAATTTGTTGCATGTCAAAGTTTACTTAAATATGAAAGAATGTTTGTCATAACTCTGGTAATCCAGTACACATATTGAGGCACTGCCTTACACAGAACTACTACTCAGTGAAATGAGCTATATACAATAATTTACAAAGCACACCTAAAGAGCTATTTATTATTTTAGTAAAAGAAAGAAGACCCAGGAGCTACAAAATGTGATATCACATGCAGGATATTCCTGAAAATGCTGAGGCATTAAAAAAAGAAAGAAAAACAGTCTAATGACTTAGAAAAAGAGAAGTTAGACTACTTTAAAATAAAACTTAACACTTTAGGATGGTGGGGAAATTTGTATGGCAAGGCTTACCTAACTACATGTGATAAGTGTCATAGACCTTCCCCTAGAAGATGTGAATTTTGTCAATGTAAATTTCACCATAGTAAATCTGACATGGAGACATAGTCTATATTTTTTTATTTATTTTTATTGTTTTATAAATAATACCATTCAAAATTTCCACTTCCTCCCCTCCTCACACTTTCCTCCTGCTCCCTCCTTCCCCTCCCTCCTTCTCCAGTCTTAAGAGAGGGCAGGGTACCCTGCCCTTGGGAAGTTCAAGGCCCTCCCCCCTCCATCCAGGCTTAGAAGGTGTGCATCCAAATAGACTAGGGTCCCAAAAAGCCAGTACATGCAGTAGAGACAAATCCCAGTGCCTTTATCATTGGCTTCTCAGTCGGCCCCAATTGTCAGCCACATTTAGATGGTCCAGTTTGATCCTGTGCTCCTTCAGTCCCAGTCCAGCTGGCTTTGGTGAGCTCCCATTAGCTCAGGAACACTGTCTCAGTGGGTGGACTAACCCCTGTTGGTCTTGACTTCCTTGCTCATATTCTCCCTCCTTCTGCTCTTCAACTGGACCTTGGGAGTTCAGTCCAGTCCCCCGATGTGGGTCTTTGTCTCTATCTCTGTCTGTCGCCGGACAAAGGTTTCATGGTGATATTCAATATATTCATCAGTCTGACTATGGGACAAGGCCAGTTCAGTCACCCACTCCTGCACTGTCCAGGGTCCTAGCTGGGAACATCCCCGTGGACACCTGGGAACCCCTCTAGAGCAAAGCCTCTTGCCAGCCCCAAAATGGCTCCCTTAATTAAGATACCTTCTTCCCTGCACCCACTTTCTAAACCTGCACTAACACTGGTCATTGAGCTGGAGAAATGGCTCAGTGTTTAAGAGCACTTGCTGTTCTTGCAGAGGATCCTGGTTCACTTCCCACCACCTACATGGCCACTCACAACTGTCTGTAATTCCAGTTCAGGTGATCTGACACCATCTTTTTACATGTTCAATCTCCTACATGCTTGTGGTATAAATACATAAATCTCTATAATCAGAAACACACACCTGTTTAAATTTAAATTTTAAAATTAAATATAAATTTTAAATAAACAGCACCTACAATGACTTTTTTTTTATCCATTTAGACTCTGCTGAGTTCAGGTTGAATATTGTGTAGCTTCAGTAAACAATAATTTAAAAAAATATCTTATCTTCTTTTTTATAGCATTGTATTCTATTGAACTTGTCTGAGAGGCTCTGTGGAGACTTTTGTTGGATTTAATTGCTCCAGCATAAGTTTTCCAAATGTACAAAGAGAAGAAAAACAAAATTAACTGAGGGAGATTTCAATCAAATGACTTACTTATTATTTGATAAAACATTCATATTCTATAAATAAATAATTCTCGGTTTTTTTAACCTTCAAATTTTAATGCATGAGAATTTCTCTGAGCTATGTATTCATATTTTAGTAAAAGGGTTCATTTAAAGCAGCTCATATATAAAATCATATCCTAAAATAATAATACTTTAACTTAGCAACAATTCTGAGGCAGAGGCAGGAGTGTGAGGGATTCAAATCATCCTTGTCTTCCTAGAGTGTCTGAAGCTGGTCTGTAGAAAAAGATCTAAGATCTCTATGGTAATGCTGAGTCACCACGTCATCACTTCAAGCAGCCTCCCTGGTCCTGGTTTCAGGTCCAAGATAACCTGCTTCACCCCAGCTTTGCACACATGCTCTTTTACTAATGAATCTCATGGTCACTATGCAGAGACATATAAATGATGGACTTTCCGACTTCTATGCCACCCTCATTGGTAGTTTCTGATATAATTATTACAGTTACCACAGTAGAACTCTAAACTAAATAACGAGGCCCCACAGGGCTCAGACATCAAATGCCATTCTCCTTGCTCTTTTTACGTCAAGAACAGCAGCACCATGCCAGTTGTTCTAATCAAATCAATTGAGTCTTGATAGAATTTCTCGAGTTACATCCTAGGAAACCGGTGCAGCCTGGTTTGCTTTGCTCAGAATAGCTATCTAAAACTGTAATTAGGTAAGCCTACCTTGAACAATGAGCATTATCAATCAAGGAGGGCTGACTCTGAATCCCCCAAGGATATGAGGATCTTTCAGAAATTGACATATTACTAATATGGAAAAATGACTTTACAGTAGTTACTAGGGTTTTTAAATAGGCTCTAAATCATATACTTAACAGGACTATCTGGCAGTATATTTATCTTCTTGTAGCAAATTATTCTTTATCATTGCCTAAGTCACTGTTCTATTGCTGTGAAGAGACACCATGATCAAGGGAACTCCTCCAATATAAAATATTTAACTGAGCTTGCTTACGTTTTCAAAGGGTTAGTCTATTGTTATCATGTCAGTGAGCAAGGTGGCAGGCAGCCAGGTGCTGAAGCAGTAGCTGAAAATTATTTCTTGATCTATAGGGAGAGACAGAGAGAGAGAGAGAGAGAGAGAGAGAGAGAGAGAGAGAGAGAGAGACGGGGGGGGCGTCCTAGCATGGGTTTTCGAAACCTCAAAGCCCACCTCTAGAAACACACTTCCTCCAACAGGGCAATATCTTCTAATCCTTTCTTTCTTTTTTTTTTATTTTTTATTAAAAACTTCTGCCTCCTCCCCGCCTCCGCCTCCCATTTCCCTCCCCCTCCCCCGTCCCCTCCCCCTCCCCCTCCCTCTCCAGCCAAAAGAGCAGTCAGGGTTCCCAGCCCAGTGGGAAGTACAAGGTCCTCCCCCTTCCATCCAGGTCTAGGAAGGTGAGCATCCAAACAGCCTAGGCTCCCACAAAGCCAGTACATGCAGTAGGATCAAAACCCAGTGCCATTGTTCTTGGCTTCTCAGCAGCCCTCACTGTCTGCAATGTTCAGAGAGTCTGGTTTTATTCCCTGCATTTTTAGACCCAGTCCAGCTGGCCTTGGTGAGTTCCCAATAGATCAGCCCCATTGTCTCAGTGGGTGGGTGCACCCCTCGCAGTCCTGACTTTCTTGCTCATGTTCTCCCTCCTTTTGCTCTGCATTTGGACCTTGGAAGCTCAGTCCGGTGCTCCAATGTGGGTCTCTGTCTCTATCTCCTTCCATTGCCAGATGAAGGTTCTATGATGATATGCAAGATATTCATCAGTATGACTATAGGATAGGGCCATTTCAGGCTCCCTCTCCTAAACAGTCCAAGGAACTAGCTGGGGACATCTCCCTGGACACCTGGGAACCCCTATAGGGTCAAGTCTCTTGCCAACTCTAAAATTAGCTCTCTTAATTAAGATATATACTTCCTTGCTCTCATATCTACCCTTCCTTTATCCCAACCATCCCATTTCCCCAAGTTCTTCCTATCCTCCCCTTCTCACTTTTTTCTCCCCATCTCCATTTTCCCCCATCCCACTCCACCCCCGGTTCCCAGTTTTTGCCCGGTAATCTTGTCTACTTGCAATATCCAGGAGGATAACTATATGTTTTTCTTTGGGTTCACCTTCTTATTTAGCTTCTCTAGGATCACGAATTATAGGCTTAATGTTCTTTATTTATGGCTAGAAACCAATTATGAGTGAGTACATCCCATGTTCATCTTTTTGGGTCTGGGACACCTCACTCAGGATAGTGTTTTCATGCAAAACTCAAGATGTCATTGTTTTTTACCGCTGAGTAGTACTCTAATATGTATATTTTCCACACTTTCTTCATCCATTCTTCCATTGAAGGGCATCTAGGTTGTTTCCAGGTTCTGGCTATTACAAACAATGCTGCTATGAACATAGTTGAGCATATACTTTTGTTGTATGATAGGGCATCTCTTGGGTATATTCCCAAGACTGGTATTGCTGGGTCCAGGGGTAGGTTGATCCCAAATTTACTGAGAGACCGCCACACTGCTTTCCAAAGTGATTGCACAAGTTTGCATTCCCACCAGCAATGGATGAGTGTACCCCTTCCTCCACAACCTCTCCAGCAAAGGCTATCATTGGTGTTTTTGATTTTAGCCATTCTGACAGGTGTAAGATGATATCTCAAAGTTGTTTTGATTTGCATTTCCCTAATCGCTAAGGAAGTTGAGCATGACCTAAGTGTCTTTTGGCCATTTGAACTTCTTCTGTTGAGAATTCTCTGTTCAGTTCAGTGCCCCATTTTTTAATTGGGTTGATTAGAATTTTAAAGTCTAGTTTCTTGAGTTCTTTATATATTTTGGAGATCACACCTTTGTCTGTTGCAGGGTTGGTGAAGATATTCTCCCAGTCAGTGGGTTGCCTTTTTGTCTTAGTGACAGTTTTCTTTTCTTTACAGAAGCTTCTCAGTTTCAGGAGGTCCCATTTATTCAAAGTTGCCCTTAATGTCTGTGCTGCTGGGGTTATATGAAGGAATTGGTCTCCTGTGCCCATATGTTGTAGGGTACTTCTCACTTTCTCTTCTATCAGGTTCAGTGTGTTCAGACTGATATTGAGGTCTTTAATCCATTTGGACTTGAGTTTTGTGGATGGTGATAGAATGGATCCTTTTTTATTCTTCTACAGATTGACATCCAGTTATACCAGCACCATTTGTTGAAGATGCTCTCTTTCTTCCATTGTATACTTTTAGCTCCTTTATCGAAAATCAGGTGTCCATAGGATTGAGGGTTAAAATCCAGGTCTTCTATTCAATTCCATTGGTCGACTTCTCTTTGTATTTATGTCAATACAAAGCTGTTTTCAATATTGTAGCTCTGAAATAGAGTTTGAAGTCAGGAATGGTAATGCCTCCAGACGTTCCTTTATTGTATAAGATTGTTTTGGCTATCCTGGGTTTTTTGTTTTTCCATATAAAGTTGATTATTGTCTTCTCCAGGTCTGTGAAGAATTTTGATGGGATTTTGACAGGGATTGCATTGAATCTATAGATTGCTTCTGGTAGAATTGTGATTTTTACTATGTTGATTCTCCCAATCCAAGAGTAAGGGAGATCCTTGCATTTTCTGGTGTCCTCTTCAATTTCTTTCTTCAAAGACTTAAAGTTCTTTTCAAATAGATCTTTCACTTCCTTGGTCAGAGTTACTCCAAGATATTTTAAGCTATTTGTGGCTATCGTGAAAGGTGATGCTTCTCTTATTTCCCTCTCTGCTTCCTTATCCTTAGTGTATAGGAAGGCAACTGATTTTTTGGAGTTGATCTTGTATCCTGCCACATTACTAAAGGTATTTATCAGCTGTAGGAGTTCTTTGGTAGAGTTTTTGGAGTCGCTTATGTGTACTATCATATCATCTGCAAATAACGAAAGCTTAACTTCTTCCTTTCCAATACAAATCCCTTTGATCCCCATATTTTGCCTTATTGCTATTGCTAGAACTTCAAGCACTGTATTGAAGAGTTATGGAGAGAGTGGACAGCCTTGTCATGTTCCTGATTTTAGTGGGATAACTTTGAGTTTCTCTCCATTTAATTTAATGTTAGCTGTCAGCTTGCTATAAATATCTTTTAGTATATTTAGGTATGAGCCTTGTATCCCTAATCTCTTCAAGACCTTTATCATAAAGGGGTGTTGAATTTTGTTGAATGTTTTTTCAGCATCTAATGAAATGATCATATGGTTTTTTTTCTTTCAGTTTATTTATATGATGGATTACATTGATAGATTTTCATGTGTTGAACCAGCCCTGCATCTCTGGGATGAAGCCTACTTGATCGTAATGGATAATTTTTCTAATGTGTTCCTAGATTCGGCTTGCCAGTATTTTATTGAGAATTTTTGCGTCGATGTTCATGAGTGAGATAGGCCTGTAATTCTCTTTCTTGGTTGGGTCTTTGTGAGGTTTTGGTATCAGGGTAACTGTAGCTCCATAAAAGGAATTTGGCAATGACTCTTCTGTTTCTATATTGTGAAATACATTAAGGAGTATAGGTATTAGCTCTTTTTGGAAGTTCTGGTAGTATTCTGCATTGAAATCATCTGGTCCTGGGCTTTTTTTGGAAGGGAGGTTTTTGATAACAGCTTCTAATTCTTCACGACTAACACATCTATTTAGATTGTTCACCTGGTCTTGGTTTAACTTTGGTATATGGTACTTATCTTAAAAAATGTCCATTTCTTTTACATTTTCCAGTTTTGTGGCATACAGGCTTTTGTAGTAAGATCTAATGATTCCCTGAATTTCCTCTGTGTCTGGGGTTATGTCCCCCTTTTCATTTTTGATCTTATTTATTTTTGTGTTCTTTCTCTGTCATTTGATTAGTTTGGAGACAGGTTTGTCGATCTTCTTGATTTTCTCCAAGAACCAACTTTTTGTTTCATTGATTCTTTGCATTGTTTTCTGTGTTTCTATTTTGTTGATTTCAGCCCTCTGTTTGATTATTTCCAGTATTCTACTCCTCCTGGGTGAGTCTGATTCTTTTTTTTCTAGAGCTTTCAGGTGGGCTGTTAAGTCTCCAATGTGTACTTTCTCCGTTTTCTTTAAGTAGGCACTTAGTGCTATGAACTTTCCTCTTAGCACTTCTTTTATCGTGTCCCATAGGTTTGAGTATGTTGTCTCTTTATTTTCATTAAATTCAAGGAAGAGTTTAATTTTATTCTTTATTTCTTCCTTGATCCAGGTGTGGTTCACTAGTTGACTGTTCAGTTTCCATGAATTTGTCAGCTTTCTGGGAGTAGCATTGTTGTTGCCTTCTAACTTTAGTCTGTGGTGATCTGATAAGACACAGGTGGTCACTAATATATTTTTGTATCTGTGGAGGTTTCCTTTGTTACCGAGTATGTGGTCAATTTTCGAGAAGGTTTCATGAGCTGCAGAGAAGAAAATATATTCTTTCCTATTTGGGTGGAATGTTCAATAGATATCTGTTAAGTCCATTTGTTTCATTACCTCCATTAATTCTCTTAATTCTCTATTAGGTTTCTGTCTGATTGACCTGTCCATTGGAGAGAGAGGTGTGTTGAAGTCTCCTACTATTAGTGTGTGTGGTTTGATGTCTGCCTTGAGTTCTTGTAATATGTCTTTTACATATGTGGGTACTTTTATATTAGGGGCATAGACATTCAGGACTGAGACTTCATCCTGATGAATTGTTCCTGTTATGGTATAAAATGTCCATCTCGATCTCTTCTGATTGATTTTAGTTTAAAGTCAGTTTTGCTGGAAATTAGTATGGCCACACCGCTTGTTTCTTAGGTCCATTTGCTTGAAAACCCTTTTCCCAACCCTTTACTCTGAGTAGATGCCTGTCTATGTGGTTGACATGTGTTTCTTGTAAACAGCAAAATATTGGATCCTGTTTTCATATCCAATCTCTTAGCCTGTGCCTTTTTATAGGTGAATTGAGTCCATTAATATTAGGTGATATTAATGACCAGTGGTTGTTGACCCGGTTATTGTTATTGTTTTTGGTAGTAGAGTTTGTGTGTTTCCCTTCTTCGAGTTGCGCTGGTGAAGGGTCTCTAGTTGTCTGAGATATTGTGGTCAATGTTGGACTCCTTGGTTAGTGATTTTCTTTCTATTACTTTCTGTAAGGCTGGATTTGTGGCTATGTATTGTTTAAATTTGTTCTTATCCTGGAATATTTGTTTTCTCCATTGATAGTGAATGATAGCTTGGCTGGTATAGTAGTCTGGGCTTTCATCCATGGTCTCTTAGTTTCTGCAGTACCTCTATCCAGGATCTTCTGGCTTTCATGATTTCCATAGAGAAGTCCGGTGTAAGTCTGATAGGTTTGCCTTTATAAGTTACTTGATCTTTTTCCTTTCCAGCTCTTAATATTCTTTCTTTAATCTGTATGTTTTGTGTTTTGATTATTATATGGCGAGGGGATTTTTTTTGATCCAGTCCATTTGGTGTTTTGTATGCTTCTTGAATATTCATAGGAATATCTTTCTTTATGTTGGGAAAGCTTTCTTCCAGAACTTTGTTAAATATATTTTCTGGGCCTTTGAGCTGTGATTCTTCTCCTTCTTCTATCCCTATTATTCTTAAGTTTGGTCTTTTTATTATGTCCCATATTTCCTGAATGTTTTGTGAAGAGAATTTGTTGGATTTGCTGTTTTCTTTGATCAGTGCCTTTATTTTCTCCATGGTGTCTTCCAAATCTGAAATTCTTTCTTCTATCTCTTGTATTCTATTGGTTATGCTTGTTTCTGTAGTCTCTGCTCATTTACCAGGTTTTCCATATCCAGCCGGCCTTTGGTTTGTGTTTTCTTTCTTGTTTCCATTTCAGTTTTCAATTCTTGAACTGTTTCCATTACCTGTTTGGTCGTTTTTTCTTGGTTTCCCAGGGTGTCATTTATGTATTTACTTATTTCTTCAAACTTTTTGTTATACTTCTCATCCATTTGTATAAGGGCATTTTTTACATGCTGTTTAAGAGACTCTATTGCTTTCATAAAGTCAATTTTTTCCACTTCTTCTGGATTAGGGTGTTCAAGTTCTTCCATTGGGTTCTGGTGTTTTCACATTGTTTTTCAGATTGATGGAGGAATTCTTGCCTTGGCGCCTGCCCATCTCCTCCTACAAATGCTATCCAATGGATCTTCTGAAACAGGATCAGGTTCCCTTGCTGGCCAGGGACCTCTCTGACAAAAGGCCTACCTTTCTGCAGGCAGGCTACCAAAGCAAAGGAACTCCCACCTGTCCTTTGCCCCCAGCATCTGTCCCAGTGCCCAAACAGGCTGAGCTGGCTGATCCTGTGGCCTCACAGAAGGGAGAAAGAAGAAAGGAGGTTCCAGGGTGCAAGCTGGGATGGGCTAGAGAGAGAGAGGTCCTAGCAGAGGGGAGCAGCCTCAGCAGAGGGGAGCAGCCCCTGCAGAATGATGGGGGAGCCAAGGGGGTCGGGGAATGTCCCGTTCCATTTCCTGGCTCCAGCCAAGGGTCAAGAACACACTCACCACTCAGATGGGTCTTCTGGAACAGGACCAGGTTCCCAGTTCACACTTCTAATCCTTTCAAATAGTGCCAATCCTTGGTGACTAAACATTCAAATATATGAGCCTATGGACCATTGGTAACCAAACCATTACAATCATTTTAATGTAGTTCTTTTGAGGTTTCTAGAACTTGATAAATTATTCCCCTTTTAAGAATTTTATGGACATCTTTCCTGTACATGGCTTTTATAAACAGCCATGACAATACTTGTGGAATACATTGTTTTGCTATTTGATGCAGGGGGGTTGCTATCTGTTGCTTTCATTGGTTAATTAATAAAGAAAACTGCTTGGCCTGATAGGTCAGAACATAGGTAGGTGGGGAAGACAGAACAGAATGCTGGGGAGTAGGGAAGTGAGGCAGATGCCATAGCTCTCCCCTTCAAGATGGACGCAGGTTAAGATCCTTCCCGGTAAGCCACACCTCGTGTGCTACACACATTATTAGAAATGGGTTAATCAAGATGTGGGAGTTAGCCAGTAAGAGGCTAGAGCTAATGGGCCAAGCAGTGTTTAAAAGAATACAGTTTCGGTGTAATTATTTCGGGGCATAAGCTAGCCGGTGGCTGGGAGTTGGGTGGCAGGAACACAACCCCCAGCTCCTTCTACAGAGTGGCGTCCAATGTAGTAACTAAATCCACTTAAAAACCTGAGAGAGCTTAATTTTAAACACATTTTAAACTGGAATGTGTATGCAGCAAAGCAACATCCAGCTCAGTGAGATATGTCCATGGGTAAATGTTGTACTTTTAGTTTGGGAATAATGAATGTTTGTCTCACTGAACTTCAATACTAACTAAACTGGAGGGAATCATTCCTTTTCTTGTAAATCCAGCTAACCATTCATCACTACAGAGATGCTAAAACTGAGATGGAGAACTTTCTATTGTCACTCCCATAAACCAATACAATTCCTAGCTGCCTTCTAAATATTTGTCTTTATACACATAGAAAATGGTAGCTTTCACCTGTCATCAAAGGAACTTCATTTTGCAACAGATGGAGATTAGCAAAAAAGAACCAGAACTATTTCCAAATGAGGAAAAATATACCTTGACATTTCATCTAGTCTAGCTTATGACTATTTTCTCTCAATATACGTAATAGAACATATGAACATTAATTGTCACCTCAACATTTTACAAAGGAAAAAAATCAGAGAATCAACCTACTTCTGCACATGCCTACAGATACAAAGAACTTCCAATATAGCATATTCTCTATTTTTCATAGAACTTAGAACCATCTACCATAAAATCTATTTCATTCACTCACTTATTACTGTTTGTTTCCAAGGAAGATCAGCTTGACAACCATATTCCCCATGGCCTTTGGCAGACTCCAATCTCTGCATTGATGCTAGTTTTTAGACCTTAAACTTATAAACAAATAGAGTGTTAGAAAAGAAAGAAATAAAGGAAGGAAGAAAGGAAGGAAGGAAGGAAGGAAGGAAAGAAAGAAAGAAAGAAAGAAAGAAAGAAAGAAAGAAAGAAAGAAAGGAAAATGACACTTTGACCTAATTTTTGTCTTTCCATTCTCATTTACTGTACTAGCTGCTATAACTGATGTCAGGTCATAATTAACATGTGCTTCAAATAGTTTACATTCAATAAAATAAAGTGAGGTATCCTTTGCCTTACAGAAGCTTTTTGAGCTTCATGTGGTCTCATTGATTGTCAGTCTTCATGCCTTCAATGCCAGTGTTTTGTTTAGGAAGTTGTTTCCTGTGTCAATGCATGTAAAGCTATTCTCCACTTTTTCTTCAGTCAATCAAGTTTAGTGTATGTACCTAGCTATATGTTGAGATTTTTGATTCACCTGGATTTGACTTTTGTTCATGATAATAATTATGAATATATTTGCATTCTTCTACATGCTGACATCCAGTTTGACCAGCAACATTAATTAAAGATATTTTTCCTTCTAGTGTGTATTTCTGGTTTCTTTTTTAAAAATCAAGTATCCACATAGGTATGTAGATTTATGTCTTGGTGTTCAATTTTATTCCTTTGATCAGTGTGTCTATTATATGACAATACCATTAGGTGAATCTTACTCAGATATCTCAGAAACTTATTTTCTAGTACAGTATTCAGTTAACTATCATGGTTTTTTTTTTCATATGAGGTTTAGAATTGTCCTTTCAAGGCCTGTAAATCATTATGTTGGAATTTTTATATGGATTGCATTGAATCTGTAGATTGCTTTTGGTAAGGTAGCCATTTTTACCATGTTAATCCTGCTGATCCATGAGCATGGTAGATCTTTCCATCTTCTAGTATCTTCATCAGTTTTTTCTTCAAATGATTGAAGATTTTGTCATACAAATCTTTCACTTGTTTCATTAGAATTACTCCAAGATATTTTATAATATTTGTGGTTATTGTGAAGAGTGTCATTTCCCTGATTTATTTCTCAGCCTGTTTGTCATTTGTATATAGGAAGGCTATTGATTTTTTGTTTATCTTATATCTAGCTTCTTCCTTGAAAGTGTTTATCTATATCTAGCTTCTTCCTTGAAATTGTTTATCAGCTGTATGAATTCCCTTGTAGAATTTTTGGGATCACTTCTATATACTCTCATATCATCTGTAAAAAAAAAAATGATACTTATTTCTTTCCAAAGAAACATTTGTATCTCTTTGACCTCCTTCATCTTTTGTATTTCTCTAGCTAAAATTTCAAGTACTATAATGAATAGAATAGGGAGAGTAGACAGGTTGTCATGGTCCTGGTTTTAGTGGAATTGCTTTGAGTTTCTCTCCATTTAATTTGTTGTTGGCTATTGACTTCTATAAATTTATTATGTTTAGATGCTGTAGAAATTCCTACTGCCTGTAGCCATTAAGTTAAGTTACCCACCCATTGGGTGTGGCCTCTTATGTTATTTATGCCAATGTAAAGCTCTTGTCAGGCCTCTTTTCTGGCTGCGGGATACGGGTGCTGTTCGTTCCAGCAGAGGATTGTGACTTGTAAGTCTATTCCTAAATAAACAACCCTCTATTATTCTCAGTTCTGAGCCAATGTGGGATTTCTTTTAAGCAACCTTCTTCATTTAGGTATGGCCATTATATTTCTAATCTCTCCAATACTTTCATCATAAAGGAGTGTTAGATTTTTAAAAGGATTTTTCAGTACCTACTGAGATGATTATGTGCCTTTTTCTTTCAGTTTGTTTGTATGGTGAATATGTTAACTGATATTTTTATGTTGAACCATCCCTGCATATCTGGAATGAAGCCTACTTGATCATGATGAGTGATCTTTTTGATGTATTCTTGATTTGGATTGTGAGTATTTTATTGTGTATTTCTGCATCTATGATCATGAGGGAAATTTGTCCATAATTCTCTTTCTCTGCTGAAACTTTATTTTGGTCTGGGATAACTGTTGCACACAATCAATAGGACAAAAAGTCATGGTACAGAATGGGAAAACATTTTCACCAACTCCACATCCAACAGTGGGCTAATATACAAAATATAGTAAGAATTCAAGAAATCAAGAAGCTAGATATCAACAATACCAAATAATCTAATTTAAAAATGAGGTACAGAGCCAGGCACTTATGGTGCACGCCTTTAATCCCAGCACTTGGGAGGCAGAGACAGGTGGATTTCTGTGAGTTCAAGGCCAGCCTGGTCTACAAGAGCTAGTTCCAGGACAGGTTCAAAAGCTACAGAGAAACCCTGTCTCAAAAAACAAAAACAAAAAACAAAACAAAAAAAAATGAGGTTCAGATCTAAATATAGATTTTTTAACAGAGGAATCTCAAGTGACTAAGAAACACTTAAAGAGTGGTTAATATCCAGAGTCATCAGGGAAATGCAAATTAAAACTACTTTGAAATTACATCTTATACATAACAGAATGGTTATATGATGTGAAAAGTCCTTCTGTATAGGTGTTGCTTTTATTTGTTAATGAATAAAGAAGCTTCTTTGGCATATGATAGGGCAAAGTAGAGCTAGGTGGGGAAACTAAACTGAATGCTGGGAGAAAGAAGGAAGAGTCAATGAGAAACCACAGAGCCACCACCAGAGACAGACATGCTGAAACTTTGCCGGTAAGCCACAGCCACATGGCAATACACAGACTAATGGAGATAGGTTAGTTTAAGATATATGAGTGAGCCAGAAATATGCTTGTGCTATTGGCCAAACAGTATTGCAAATAATATGGTTTTATGTGATTATTACAGGGTCGAGCAGCTGGGAACAAACAAGTGCCCTCCTATAGTTATGATCAAAACCACAAGTGAGAGCTTATGCTGGTGAGGATGTGTAATAAGAGGTAAATTCCTCAATTTCTGGTGGGAGAGCAAACTTGTTCAGACACTAAGGAAATCAGTACAGCAGTTCCGCTATAAATTGAAAATCCATCTACTTCAAGACCCAACTATACCTCTCCTGGGAAAATGACCTAAGGACACTCGATTCTACCACAAGGATACTTGCTCAACCATGTTTATAGCAGCTTTATTCACAATAGCCAGAAACTGGAAACAAACTAGATGCTCCTCAACAGAAGAATGGATACAAAAAAAAAATGTACATTTACAAAATGGAGTATTACTTAACTCTTACAAAAAAAAACTGACATAAAATTTGAAGGCAAATGTGTAGGCTGAGATTCCTCTTTCATTTCCTGCCTGCTCAGATCCAAATAATCACATGGAAACTCTATTAATTACAACACTGCTTGTCCGAAAGTTTAGGTTTATTATTAACTAACTCTCATATCTTAAATTAATTCATTCCTATTATTTTATATTTCACCACGAGGTTTGTGGTTTATCAGCAAGATTCCTGGGAGTCTGTTTCCATCATCAGCTATATGGCATCTCTCTGACTCTGCCTTCTTTTCTCCTCTATCTCTGCTTGGATTTATCATCTTGCTCTATTCTGCCATGTCATAGACCCAAAGAGACCTCTTTATAAACCAATGGTTATAAAACATATTCACAGCATACAGAGGGAAATCCCACATCACAAAGGTAGTAAAAGAAATCATTCTAATTGAGGTAACTTAGATACAGAAAGGCAAACATAGTATGTACTCACTTATAGACATTAACTCTTAAGTAAAAGATAAGTGACAATTCACAGACTCAAAGAGTATAAGTAACAGGTTTCAAACTGGGACACATAGATCTTCCTGGAAAGCAAAAGTAGAATAGATTTTGTGGGTAGATTGGGAGCAGGTGGGATTAAGAACAGGAAGGATCATGTGGGGGGATGGAGGGAGATAGTACTGGGAGATACAACTAGAATTGGTGGCCATTGGGGAGCAATGTGGAAACCTATTGCAGTAAAAATTTTTCTGGCATCAGTGAGGGTGGCTGTAGTAAAGAATCCTACTACTAAGGGATTACGAGCATGAATTGGTCGTCTCCTATAATCAGGTAAGGCTTCCAGTAGTGGGATCATAATATCAACCTGGCCTCAAAACCTTCAAAGTACAATTTTTCCTGACTGCTAGATGTGCAGGGATAATAGTGGCATAGCACTTGTGGGGATTGCCAGCCAATTATTGGGCCAAAATGAGGCCCATTCCATGAGAGAGAGAGAGAGAGATCATGCCTGATGCTACCTGGATGGCCAGTAGCCAGACACTAGATAGCCCAAAGACCAAGGCTAGCACCACACAGAATTGGCAAGAATAAATAAATCAATCAAATAAAAAGTCAATGAAATAATTCATAATGATATTCAGCTATACTGATACATCAGTGACTAGCCCCATCATTACCAGAGAGGCTTTATCCAGAAATTGATAGGAGCAGTTGCAGAGACCTACAGATAAACATTTTGTAGACCTTGTGAATCCTGTGGAAGAAAAAATTATAGAAGCCAGGTGTTCAAGGATACCACAAGAAAATCACCCACAGAATCAACTATGCAAGGCATATAAGAGCTCACAGAAACTGAAGCAACAATTGCAGAACCCTGTATGGGTCTGAGGTAGGTCCTCTGCATTATGTTATGGTTATGTAGCTTGGTGTTTTTGTGGGACTCAGCAGTCAGAGTGGGGGTGTTTACTCACTCTTTGACCTGTTCTCAGGACCTGTCCTTCTACTGGGTTGCCTCTTCCAGCCTTGATATGAGTGTTTGTGCCTAGTCTTATTGCGCATTTATGCCATGTTCATTTGATATCCTCGGAAGGTTTGCTGTTTTCTCAAGAGAAGTAGAGGAGGCGTGGTTCTGGAGTAGAGGCTAGGTACGGGGTAACAAATGGAAGGAGTGGATGGAGAAGAAACTGTGTTTCGGATACAACACATGAGAGAAGATTAAATCAAAGAAAAAGAAAATATAGTAAGGTTAATTTCTGCTTCCCTGGTTGTCTATGATGCACTTCCATCTTTGGGTTAGATTGCAGTTTCAGTCTTACTTCATTCATTGTTTTAACTATATGAATGGTAAAACATATTCTTGAGTTAGCCATGGTTGTCAGGAGAAGGAAGAGTCTCTCTGACCACATATTATACTGTCAATCCAAGATCCAAGGAGGAAAATTGTTTCTAGAAAAAAAAAACAATTAAACAAAGATTAATTAGAAATTTGCCTTCAATATAAAATTATTCAGTTTTTAAAGAGAATGAATAAAACAGTCAAACTAACAAAACCAATTGTATCTGGATGCTTGTCTAAAAAGTCACCATGCAATGTCATTGTCATTACAATGATATACAGGCTGATTCAGGACAATGATTTCAACTAACTTTTCATCTTATCTATGACACTTCTTCTGAAAACTTATATACAAGCAACATTGAATTGTTATCCATTCTTTAAATATTCTAAAACCCCTGGTCTCCTATTTTCTATTCTGGATAATCTTTTTGTAAGGAGCTAGCTCACTTCACTTCACTTCAAGGAAACTTGCACTCTTAACAAGAAACAACCCTTGGCCCATAAAAGTACTTTTTAAAAATGAAATTGTACTCATTTTTCAAGCATAACTAGTTGTTATGAGTTTTGTGCACTAGTTGTCCAATAGTGCTATGCTCCCTTAGAATGTTAATTGTTTTGTCTTGTAACTTTTCATTTTGAGTTCTGTCTCATTTGTGACTTATTAAATTCATGGTTTAAAAGGCTCATCAACACCCAACTACTCTCTTTCTTTCTTTTTATTTTAAGGCTTTAATCTTTTTTCCCAAGCCTGCATATATTTTTAACACACTGCAAACCATTTAGAGTTTTTTTTTCATCTTTGAATCTCTCTTTGCTGTATATTTCTCTTTTTCTGACGACATGAGTCTTTAATTTGCCAAGCACTATGGCTAGGATTAAAGCCATGGCTTTGATGGCTAGATTCAGCCCATTTCTTAGCTTTCTGAGATTTCAGCCTCAAGGCTGGAGTACCATCAGAGCCATGTTTATTGCCACAACTCTATGGCATTTCAAGGTCCTTGCCAGCAAGCAAGCTACAACAGTGTGTCCACAAACAACATTCAAATGTTCTCTCTGTAGCCGAATCTCCTGCCTCAAAGAGTCAGCACTGGCAGGATGGTCCAGAAAGCTGGCATTTTAAAATGGCGCAGCTTTTTTCCTGCTACGACTGAAAACCAAAAAGCATGCATTCAGTTTTTCATCAACACTATGTAAGTGTTTCATGGCAGGGCCTCTTAAAAGAGCTGCAAGGTTTTGCAGCAAAGCTAAATGAGGAAGCCTTTCTTAAATAGAGTGCTTGCTTGCCTCTAGCAAGCAGAGCAGACTCGAGAAATTGCTGCTACCAAGAAGTTATGCTTTATTGTTTTCTGTCTAGAATTACTTCCCAAGCTCTTTCAGGTTTTATGTGTATGCAGTTGTCCACGTGGGTGCAATTCTGTAACATTAGGTCCTGCTTGTTGGGTGTCATTCTGTAACCTGAGGGCCAGGCTTGTTGGGGTTTCTGTCCTGCCCAGTTCCCACAGCCAGTAAGCCCCAAAGAAAATCACACAGAGATTCTATATTAATGATAAACTGAATGGCCCATTAGCTCAGGCTTCTTATTTGCTCTTGTAGCTTATATTAACCTATTATTTTTATCTATGTTAGCCACATGGCTCAGTACCTTTTTCAGTGGGGTATGTCACATCCTTCTTCTTCAGTGATCTGGGCAGGACTCCTTTATACTACAATTTCCTAATTAAATCTTTGACAAATTAACAATAATATGGGTTTTTAGTTTCAATCCAACCAACCTCTTCTTGTAGATTTTTTTTAAAAAAAAATAAGGCCTTTTTAGATTGTTTTTATAATAAGCAATATATGTGCTGCTCAATGAAGCTTCTGATGACTACTAAACAGAGCACTTATCTATGAGTATGGCAGAGCATCATCAGGATTTTTTTTGCCACTCATCTTTTGTTCTCTTCTAGGTCTCTGGGTTACCCAGTATTAGATATCTGCTCATCAAAGTAGTGTTGGACATGGGCTCCCTCTCACCAAATGAATATCCAGTAAAAATAAACTTTGGTTGGATGCTCCCACAAGTTATGTACCACCATTGTCCCAAAAATTCTTGCAGTCAGGACAGATGGTAGATTGAGTATTTTGTGCCTGGATTGGTGTCCAGGTTCCTCTTGAAACCTGAAGAGTACATTCTAAGTATCTCCTTCAAGAGTACCTTCAAGAATATCTCATGAAGAGTATCTTCCTGCACCAGAGACTAGAATATAGATGTACATCACTACATGGATGTTGTCCTTGGCAATGAGGCCCCACTCTGAGTATTCGGAGAATAACCTTCTATTCTGACATCAACCAGGGCTGTTTAGGGATCACCACAGGATCCCCTTGGCCAACAATTTAACTAAATGTAAAGTAGTGCCACCACAATAAGCTTTGTCTCTGGCTATAAAAGGCAGAATCTTACTGACCAACATACCAAGTGAGAGTCTAAATTGGAGGTCTCTGTGTGGTCCCTCCCCTAGGAGATTAGGGAACTCCATCAAAGGGAGGGAGGAATAATTAGAGGAGTCAGAGGAATAGAAGTAAACAAGGAGAACATGCACCACTGAATAACTAAACAGGGCTCACATGGATTCACAGAGACTGAAGCAGCAAGCTTGGGGGCCTGCATGTTCTATACCCGGTCCACTTGGTATATGTTATGGTTATTAGCCTGGCATTTTTGAAGGACACCTAAAAGTGACAGTAGATGTTTCTCTGACTCTTCTGCTTGTTCTTGGAACTGTTTTCCTCCTACTGGGTTGTCTTGTTCAGCATGGATATGAAGACTTTCAACTTGCCTTAGTGTATTTTCTTTGTAATAATTAAAACACTGCTTGGCCATTAGCCTAACTTCTTATTGGCTAACTCTTACATATTAGTTTAACCCATCTCCATTAATCTGTGTATCGCCATGTGGCAGCAGTTTACAGGAGATTCTAACCGGCATCCATCACAGCTGAAGGATCCATGGCTTCTCTGACTCTGCCCTTTTTCTTCCTTAGTGTATTTTGTTTTGTCCTGTTTGGTTGTCCTCTCTTGGAGATCTGTTCCTTTCTGAAGAGGAAAGGGAGGGTTAGTGGATTTGGGGAAGAAGGGACTTAAGGTTGGGAGGAGTAAAGGGAGGGGAAACTGGTGGAGTTGTATTGTATGGAAGAAGAATTTATTTTCAACTAAAAATAATAGCAATGATTTCTTACTGAGATTGGGAACAAGGCAAGAAAGACATCCCTGTCCATTTGACTTATGTATATGTGTAGCTATGGCTGCAGTTAATGCAATGAACAGGAAAAGTAAATGAAAGACTTACTGCCTTTTTAACTTAGAAAATTATATAGAAACTATTTTATTCATAAAAAATAATCAATAATTAAAATCATGAAACACTTTCATACAATAACTAGTGAATTTGTCTTGAGAATGAACATTTAAAATTATATGTGTGACAGGCCAGCATTTCAGCTGTCATTTACGTGAAGTTCTAAGTCCTAGGCACAGGGACCCTGGAGAATGCCTCCTGAACACCGTTCCTCTCCTTTCCCTCTTTCTGGATGTGTTCTCTTAATTTCTCCTGTACATTTTTCAGAGAAAGAGACCTTATATACCAAGAAAGTTGACACAATTTGTCAACCACCTAGAATTCTGCCAGCAGGAAGTCTACTGTTGCCAACACAAGAAATGTCCTCTTTACATAAAGTGATAATCTTGTATATTATACTGGCTCTTGTTTAGCTCTCTATTTGTGTCCAGAGAAAGAAAGGAAGGAAGGAAGGAAGGAAGGAAGGAAGGAAGGAAGGAAGGAAGGAAGGAAGAAAGAAAGAAAGAAAGAAAGAAAGAAAGAAAGAAAGAAAGAAAGGTGGAAGGGAGAGAAGAGAGAGAAGAAAGAAAAAAAGAGAGAAGTGGGGGGAGGGAATAAGGGAAGAAGAAAAGAAGGAAGGAAGGAAAGCAAGAAAGAAAAGGGGAAAACTATATCACATTCATGGGGCATTTTGCTATTTGCTGATTGATACAAGAGGGCCCAGCCCTCTGTCAGGGGTACTATCCCTGGGCAGATGATTGTAGTTATGTTTTAGGGTATTTGGGGGGAGGGATTTATATTTGTTTTGTTTTTACTCTTTGAGGGGCCTGCAACCCAGTTTTCAATTAAGTATACAGAGAACTAGTCTTACTTATGAATGCCTAGCCTTAGCTTGGCATGTTTCTAGCCAGCTTTTCTAACTTAAATTATTCCATTTCTCTTTAATTACATTTTGTTCCTTGGACTTATTACCTTTCTTCATTCTATATATCTTTCTTTTCTTCTTACTCTGTGGCTGGCTGTGTGGCTGGGATGCTGGCCCCTGAAATCCCCTCTCCTCCTTTTCTCACTTATTACTCTCTTCCCTAGATCTTTTTCTTATTTAGTCTCTCTGCATGCCAGTTCTATTTATTATCTCTCCTGCCTAACCATTGACTGTTCAGATCATTATTAGAGCAATTAGGTGTTATAGGCTGGCAAAGTAACACAGTTTGATCGAGTTAAACAAATGCAACACAAAAGAATGCAACACATAAGACTGCAACACATCTTTGCATCATTAAACAAATATTACACAGCATAAGTGAACACAACACATCTTAAACTAGTATTCCACAGTAATTGGGTCTACGATGTCAAAGAGAGTTAGTTGAGTAAGGCAGTGGGAAACAAGGTATTAAGCAGCATTTCTCAATGGTCCCTCCTTACCTTCTGCCTCCAGATTCTTGCTTAAGTTTATGCACTGGCTTCCCTCAATGTCAATAAATCATTTCCTTCTCACATTTCTTCTCAGTGCTTTATCACAGAAACAGAAAACAAACTGGGATAATATGTGTCAAATTGTGAGGTTCTCTTTGATGGCTTAAATTAATATTATACCTCCTGTCTTGGCATGTAAAAATAAATGAACTCATGGAAGAGCCCTTGATAAATTCTTCTTCAGTATTTACATTCACTTTATGTGAGTCATGTGTGATGTCTGTCAGTTACCGCAAACCCAATAGTGTTGGCAATAGCATTTCCAGTTTACTGAGCAACTAGTCAATTTGTGATAAGTAGTAATTTATTTCACACCGTCTGCCTTTGTCTAGCATATTTGATGAGAATTCCCTTAGTACATGTTGGGCAGACACTGGATAAAATGCCAGGTAGAGCAATTTCAAGCCTCAATGTACTTTTCTCAAAGTGATAAGGTTATCGTTGTAAAATGTAGGGCAGGAATGAGCAACTAAGTAAAATCTGTATGTACAACATAAAGTCAAATGAGAAGTACCAGTAAAAGTGTGAGTGTAAGTCTAATTCACATACTGGTAAGACATCAACCGCTTATATAGCCAGACGTTGGCTTAAAAATACAAGCCTTACACAGAAGATAGCTGGAAACTCTTCTTAGAAAGGTCCTTCCCCAAAACCACTGATTTTTTTAGTTCTTCTTTAAAAAGGTATATACATATGTGTACGTCTCTGTCCTCCTATGTGCACATGAGGGTAGGTGCCCACTGACGATAAAAGAGGACAGAGCTGGAGATACAGGCTTTCAAAAGTTATTTGCAATTGGTTCTGGGAAATCAACTTAGGTCATCTGCAAGATCAGAAAGTGATTCTCTACTGAGCCATCTCTACAGCCCTCAGATTTGATGGGTTCTTAGAAAAAAGAATTTTCTTTTGTCTTCTGCAGCTTCCATCTTCTCCACATTCTAAGTTGCTAACCTGGGCATTATTTTCTTCGTTTCTAATAACATTTTTATTTGTTTAATGCATAATAAAAATACATCAATAGTTTGAAGCACTTGTAGACAATCTATGCAATAGTTGATAACTGAAGAATTAACTAACAGTCTTTAACTCTAAGATACCACAGGCTTTTTTGCTGGAGTTCTGGAGAGAGAGGTGATAACCTGGGATCCTGCAATTTAGATTATTTCCATTTTTTTTGCTTTTTTTATTTCTTCTAACTTGATATTTTACAATTTCTTATCTAAAAATGTGTTAACCATTATTCTGTCTCATCCCAAGATTATTAGATATACCTACCCTAAATACCTAAATTTATTTATTCATAAATTGCATATTCAAAAGGAAGTTTTGAAATATGTAGAGCTAGCATGGAGTGGATAGCAGAACACAGGCTGTTTGGAGATGGGCAGGGGTGATGGTTATGATATGTAAATTAATGACTGGTTTATATTGATTTAGTCTCATGTATGAATTAAAATTTACCAAATCAAATGCCCAAGTTTAAACATCTTGGTTTAGAGTAATGGCTCAGCATTCAAGAGCACATGCTGGTTTTCCAGAGGAGCAAGATTAGTATCCCAACGCCCGTTAACTACAACTCCATGGGATATGGTATGCTCTTCTGACCTCTACTTATATAAACACCACACACACACACACACACACACACACACATACACACACACACACACATGCACACGCACAGCCATAGCTGCTGGGAAATAACCCCGATGTGTAATGTATTAGTGTCAGTTAATCTAGGCAAGAAACCCTTCCAGGATCTTACATTCAGACCAGCTACCTACAACTGCCCAGCACTAACTCAGAACACAAAAGTCCCCAGTCTTTGCGTGTGCTGCAGCCCAAACAGTTCAAACATGCTCGAGCATAAGGCTCTCTTTAATTGTCTAGATTGTTGGGACCCCCCAACACTTCCACAATGTGCTCAAATTGCTCTGATGCAGAACACTTCTTTCTGCATTCAACAATATTCCCCTAGAGAAAATGAGGAATATTTTAATGTATTTCTTTAATTTTCAAGAATAAGAAGATAATTCTGTATATTTTTAAAAGTCTTTTGGTCATGTTTTAGTTGACAGACTATCATGTTGGCACCTGATTTACAATTTTCAATGACACACTCTTGAGCGAATTGATTTATGATGATGTGGATTCATTAACTTGAAGTTCACATTTCTGTAAACATAGTCCATTAATAGAACTTTATCCTTTCATCTTGCTTCACTCTGGGGACTCTTACTTATTCCCACAGTCACTGCTAGGTTCATCATGAGCTTGCAGAAAGCTGCTCCCATCTGTTACAAACATATTCCCAGTGACTGCTGTCCACTACTTCCCAAGTACCAGCACTTTCTGTCCATTTGTCTGTTGAAGAGCAAGTGTCTTTTCTCAGACTGATATCATGTTCTCCTTTATGGCTTTGTCCCATCGTTTGTCATAAATGTTGACCCTGCTACAATGTCCCTATTGGAGATTGCTTATTTCTTAGATACCAAGACTAAATGGAGAAGGGATTAATTAATATCTTGTCAGAGAAAAATAAAAAGCTCAAGAATATGGCCTCATCTGTCTCCTCCTTACAAAGAACACTATTTTCAAACAAACCAACAGACAGGAAAAGAGTGACTGAAAGCTCCACCCAGCCCTGCTGAGGACATCCAGCAACCCAGACTCTCAGACATTATCAGAGGAGTGGTACAGCTACATGGAAAACCAGTTCACAGTTTTCATCCTGCAGCACAGCCTGACATTAATGTATAGTGTTTCTGTGCAATTGTCACAGCCTAAGTACTAAGGGATGATCAGTCAAGATACCAAAGGTATCTAGTTTTCCCTTTTTTCTAAGATAGGGTTTCTCTTTAGCTTTGAAGACTGTCCTGGAACTCACTCTGTATGCCAGGTTAGCCTCTAACTCACAAAGATGTGCCTCCTTCTGCCACCTGAGTACTAGGATTAAAAGCATGCACCCCCTTCTGAGTATTTAGTCTTTTAAGGTCAAAGTCAAATTGGTAGTTGGGATGAAACCCTTCACTGTCTCTGGAATGGAATATTCTTCCAGGCTCCTTCAGTGTGTACCGGGGAGGTAAGAGAACAATTGAGTTGTATGAAGTTTCTGTAACTAAGGGCACTGATTATGATTCAGGGGGGGTCTCCAGTATTATACAATGGCTGATTTCTTTTATCCAGCTACTTCTTATGAAGTCTCATTCAAATTCAAAATCCTCTTAATCCTTTTCATACTCACCAAAGAAAATGTTATTTTTTTAAAATATTTATTTATTATGTATACAATATTCTGTCTGTGTGTATGCCTGCAGGCCAGAAGAGGGCACCAGACCTCATTACAGATGGTTGTGGGCCACCATGTGGTTGCTGGGAATTGAACTCAGGACCTTTGGAAGAGCAGGCAATGCTCTTAACCTCTGAGCCACCTCTCCAGCCCGAAATGTTATTATTTTTAAAGATTTTATTTTAACAAAAAAACATGGAACTACATGCTTCAGGCTTCCCAGGTCCAGAAATCCTGCTGATACTGGGCATAGCCTAGCCCAACGTTGATTGGCACATGACAGTGATGAAGAGGATGGGTGGGGAAACACAGCACATTGATGAGTAGAGGATCAGGTGTGGGTTGCAGTGGAGACATGCAGAAAGACATGGAATGATAGCCTATGTCTAAGGTTTTGTGCTCTCTAAGGTACAGCTAACAGTTTTAACCTGACCTTTAGGGTTTTAGCTCATTTCATGAGTTCCAGTGGCACCTTTATCCCACACTTTACCATTTGATCTTTACCTACCTGACTTCATTGTGTCTCTGCCAATATGACAGCTGATATATCCCCCAGAAGACTAATACACACACACACACACACACACACACACACACACACACCGTATTTGCCACTTTTCTTTTGTGTGGTAAAATACCACAAACAAACAAGGTATAAAAGAAAAAGTTAATTTTGACTTAAGGTTACAGAGGGTGAGTTCATCCTTGCAGGGAAGCATGGCAGCAAGCAGCAGGCATCACAGCAGGAAAAGGAAGCTGAAATCTCTATACATCTTGGACTGAATATATGTAGCAGAGAGAGTGAACTGAGGGGTGGTGCAAGGCTTCTAATCTCAAAGCCCTTTTCCACTGGCATTCTCCCTCCAGCTAACCTACACCTCCTAGACCTCCGAAAGCAGGGCCAGCAGCTGGGGACTCAGTGTTCATATGCCTCAGGCTATGGTTGATATTACTCATTCAAAGTACCCCATACTCCCCAACAACAGCAGTACTTAGAAATAATTTTCCTACAACTGAGTCAGGCTTTCAACTTGCTTTTAAACATTGCTCTCTGACACATCTACTTAGCTCTGCACAGCTGCCTTGATGACTGCCTATCTGTAATCCTTCAGCAATGAATAACATCGGGTTCTAGGCAAAATGAAACAAATGTGGCTTTGTCTAGTTAATCAATCCTAATAACTTTACCTTTGTGCACACTTCTGGCTATCTATAGCCTACTAATTTTTCTATGACCTTCTTTACTTCATACATTAATTACAATTGTCTTTGCTAAAAAGAAAATCATTACTAATCCTCTTTATTCCATGGATTCAAGATAAAACCCATGTCTATCAGTGTTTCACTTTGACCTAATTTCTCTCCTAAAAATAGGTGTTAAGAACCATCTTGATTATTATGGCAGGTAGAATAACACAGAAGCCTGATAAAGTCATTAAACTCATTCCAGGAGCACATTTACCAGAATTAATGGGACTTTCACTTTACCATTTCCTGGCCTCTATAATATTGGCTAAAGAGCTGCTAATAAAGAACAAGCCAGGCAAATAACAAAGACAGAAGAATGTTAAAAACTCATTACAGCTGTGAAGGACTCTTAGCTGCTCAGATACCCAAAGCTCTCATTATGCACACTGATTCTTAAATTTCTGCAAATTTTCTGTGAACACGTGGGGAAAGTTTCCTGCCTCACTTTAAGTGGGTCATTTGCATGGGTGTCCTTGGTCTAGGGAGATGCAGAGTCCTTGGGTCCCTCGAGGCAAAGAGATGAGATTACTGAGGTAATGGCAAAAATGTCAAAGCCTTGACAGGCTCGACCTGCAGATTTAAGGGTACTTGTTCAGTTCCCATGGTTAATGTGCCATCTCTTCAATTAAATTACCCAAATGCACTTTATGAGTCTTCAGATTTCCTGCACCGTGGTTTTATTTTGCCAGATCTAGACTCTGATCATCTCTGCTTTGCTATGTATCACCACTGTGGACAAGTGGACTACTTCATCCCTTTATGTCTGACTCCTTTAAAACCATTTAACAGCTGAACTCCCAAACTCTCTGGATTCCCATAAAATGCTGCTAAGACAACAGCCTTTGAAAGTGAATGCTAGACATGTAATGACAAGGAAATATGAGGAAATTTTTTGATTCTTAGAAGAATTCTGTGAGAATCTTGAGAGATGACAATTTGAGATAGGTGGAGGACAGACATAAAATGTTTGCTGCTGTAACTGAGCTACAGAAATGGCATGACTACTGGGCAGTGGTGGTGCAGGCCTTTAACACCAGCACTTGGGAGGCAGAGGCAGACAGATCTCTATGAGTTTGAGGCCAGCCTGATCTACAAGAGCTAGTTCTAGAATTGCTCCGGCCGTTATACAGAGAAACCCTGTCTCAAAAAACCAAAAAAAGGAAAAAGAAAAAAAGAAAGAAATGGCATGACTGAGGGACAAAATGAACTTCGGACATCTTGCCCATTTACTCCCAAGGAAAAAGAGATATCCAGATTTTCTGTGAGAAAACCTGGCGGTAGTATTCATAGACCTTAGGAGAGTGATTTAGCAGGATGAAGGCAAAAGATGGATCCTAAGTTGTTATAGAACCATATCCCCAGAGATAGCAATCACCAGCTCAACTGGGGGGAAGAGGTAGACCAAGCCTCCCTCCCAATACCTCCAAGAGAAAAGATGTTTCCATCTTCCTGATCAAGGCACAGGTGCCTGAGAGGGTAAAATTTCAAACCCCAACTAGCATTGAAATGTTACGATTTTAATTAAGAATGTAGCAATACTGGATTATAAAAATGTTACTACAGGAAAATCAAACCAATGTAATTATTACATGTTGTAAATAAATTTCTTAGAGGAAAAAAATCCCAAGCCTGAGTCATAGTATGAAAGTGAAATTTACAATAGAAACTTCAAAATTGGAAGATACAAATTCTCTCTGAGATCAAGTTTTCTCAAGCAGGTCTAAATATGTTTTAATTTTAACAACAAAAATGAACTCTAAATCATTGAAATACCCAAGAACAGAAGGGTTGGTTATATATTTACTTGGTAATTCACCTAGTATTTCTTCTTCAATGAATCTAATTTTAATTGACATGTATATATCTGTGGAATACGGTATGAGGTTTGTATATACATACATGCCATGTAAGGAGAAAAACCAGATTACTTACTATGTTTTTTACTTCAGTTTATCATTTCTTTGTTTTCAAATGTCTACAGCCTACTGTGTGGAGCTAGAGGATGGATCAGTGGTTAACAGGTTTGATGCTCTCCCAGATGACCTGGTTTCCAAAACCCACATTGGGTAGCTCACAGATGCCTGAAAGCCAAGGTCTACAGGATTTAATATCCTCTTCTGCACCCAGAGGGTACCTGTACTCACATATATCTATACATACACATACACACACAATTAAAAATCAATAAAAACTTTAAAGGAAATACTGTCTTGGATATTTTTAATTGCACAGTTGCACCTTGATGTCTTAGCTGTAGCAGTCTACACCTAAAGAACAAGCATAATCCATCTGGCTGTAACATTTTATTTACTGAAGGAAACTTCCCATCTACTCCATCTACTACCCATCTATTGCAGCACGACTTAGAAAAAATGATCCATATTTGTTTAAAAAGTAAGATTTGTAATAAAAACTGGAAATTCTAGACCAGAAATGGAAATTCTTGACAAATAAGATTATAATTAAATAAAACATTTGCATAGCTCAAAGGACAGTAACAGGCACAGGAGACAGACTTCAAAACAGAAGGAAACATTTACAATTTACAAATCTGTTGAATGGTTAGCATGAAGTAATTTTAAAAGTCTAATTAATCAATTAGCAAAAAAACTTTTAGAAATCCATTTTAAAAAAACAGACAAATGCCTTGCCTAGACACTATTTATAGAGGAAACGCATGACATCAAATTTTACATATTCAGTCTCTTTAAACAAAATCCACAATGAGTCACATTGTGTGCAAAGCAAAATGACTACCATTGATCCAATCAAAGATTTAAAAAGCATAATCTTGTTTGGTTGAAGACTCTCGAAACAGAAGTGTTTTAAACTGTTGGTGCCAATGTTAATTAGCAAAACCATAGCAAAAGCAATGTGCAATTTCCTCAAACTTTAAATTGTTACTCATACTTTTTTTAGCAATTCTTTTCTAAAGAGTCATTTGCTTATTTATTTATGTGTATGTCTGTGTTCTTGTGTGTTGTTGTGTTTTCTATGCTTGTGTTTGTAGGCAGAAGACAGAATCGGGCTCCTAGTATTTCTTCCACTACAGTCCACTTGCTTCTCTTAAACAGGGTCTTTCCCTTAACAGATGAGTATTTTCTCAGTTAGGCTGAAAGTGAGCAAGCCTCAGGTGCTCTTGTGCCAGCATCCCTTAGCACTGGAATGATAATTTGATTGTTATCCAGGCACTAGGATCTAAACTCTAATCTTCCTGGGGGAAAAGCATGTACTCTTAACTACTGTGTGATCTCTCCAGACTCACTTTTCTAGAAATTCGTGTATCAAAAACATTCAATGGAAAATAAGGATTTCAAAAAGCTACCTATCCTCCATATTAACAACAGACCAGATATGCAACCTATTGAAAATGCTTATGAAATTCTTATTATCTACAACAAAGATGAAAATCAGTTACTAAGATAGATGATAATTAAAAATGTGTTGGATGTTTAGTGATTTAAAATAATTATCTTCTTGTTCATGTCAAAACTGAATAACTTTTAATCTAAAATAGAATGTAGAGTGCAATCATGAAAAATGGTTCTAATATACTGTATGAAAAGAACACATCTTCACAATGACCTGGACCACCTTAGATTTATGCGGGTGCCACAAGTGGAAATGATTCCATTTGAGGCTCATAAATATTATATCTAGTTATATTTTCCCTTAAATGATAGGACTGAGGACTTTAAGAAAGATGTCTTAAATTACCTTTATCAAAGACTCAGTTGGATTTGTGAATTTGTGTTTTACTGAGTGGAGAAAACCACGTGATTTCTGAAACACAGATTTTCAAAAGATTGTATCTGCACTGTATCATCAAACAAGACAGGTATGGTCCAAGTCCAAGATTTTTAAAAGATCTTTGATTCCAAGATTAGTACAGGCAGAAACAGCTTCACCTTGGAAACTTGTTCTTCCTTATAGAAACCAGAGAATTGTGTGGGAAGAAAAGACAAGGGATAATAAAAATGAAGACAAATCATTCAGAAATCTTTCCCAGCAGAGGTCTGTTAAAGAATTTCAAGTGCTATATTTTGAAAAGCAAACCAAATCTGAGACTTCTGGTATCTCCAATTATCACTAGTATAAGCACACATTCTGCAGATTCCTAGCTTGTCCCCATCACTGTGTGTTGGGGGACATACAAAAGGGGTGAAGGACGACTGTTCCCTTGGCTCATTCTTTCACTCCCTGAGCTGATCTGCAGAATCCCTGGACAAGTCTCATCTACACATCATCTTCCGTAGCTCCTGACCTCAAGTCTGATCCTTGTGTAAAGTGCTGCAAGATCCTTAGCTGTACTTCACTTCATTTAACTTGCATGAGGAATGTACTTTAACTTGATTAGAGTAAATTGTTGTAACGGTGTAAATGAATGCAGACAGATTATAAAAATATATACAGTTTTAATGGGGAAATAGACTTACAGGACCACAGGTTCCCGTGGAGAACAGGAAAGCAGAAAAAGGGGCTGCTGGGATCACGCCCAGCAGATTTATCAGTAAACATTAGCCCGAGGCGAACACGCCCCCTAATGGGCGGGGCTTATCCCTACAAATTGTGATATATCATATTTTATAAAAATCACCATGGAGGTATATTCATTACTGGTCTGTCTCCCTTTCATTCTCCACTGAATCTACTGATTCTACTTCTCTTCCTAAAATGGAATGGATCTTTTTTTAGTGAACATGGAGAAAATGAAATACAAATAGCAATTAATAATCAAGGCTAGAGATCAAGGTGGTTTGGACAAGATTTGCTCTTCAGACATTCATAAATTCTGAGACAACAATGGCAGTAGCTCTTGGTTTATCACTGACCACAGTAATTATTGAGCATCCAGTGAAGCTGACCTGTAGACAAGGGCTGGGAACAGGGGACAGAAATACTGCATTAAGTCAGTAATGAGAGTGGACACTGGCTGTGCCCACTTTGCTGGTATCTGAGTGAGAGGGAAAGACACAGCATAAAAGGATAGTAGCCTGCACACTTGTACAAGGAAGTGTAAGGAGGATGCCACATGCTAATCAAAAGTGTGTCGTGGTCATGAGCAACATTCCTTAGAGGTGATCAGGGCTTCCTTGCATATCTTAAATCTACTCACATCTGCCCTAGAAATTAGTACCAAATTTCCTATATGAAAATATACATATACACACATGCACTTGCACAAAGTCTGGCTTTTATAAATGATAATTCAAAAAATCATTCTGGGCCAAGATAAAATGGCAATAAAAGATATAAGTGCATGTTCTCCCTCCTTCTGCTCCTCATTAGGACCTTGGGAGCTCAGTCCGGTGCTCCAGTGTGGGTCTCTGTCTCTATCTCCATCCATCATGTACAACGAAGTCAGGACCACGAGGGGTGCACCCACCCACTGAGACAGTCGGACCGATCTATTGGGAGCTCATCAAGGACAGCTGGACTGTGACTGAAAAAGCATGGGATAAAACCGGACTCTCTGAACATGGCGGACAATGAGAGACGACAAGAGGCCAAGGACAATGGCACGGGGTGTTGATCCTACTTCAGGTTCTGGCTTTGTGGGAGCCTAGACAGTTTGGATGTTCAACTTCCTAGATCTGGATGGAGGGGGGAGGACCTTGGACTTTCCACAGGGCAGGGAACCCTGACTGCTCTTGGGACTGGAGAGGGAGGAGAAGAGGAGTGGGGGGAGGTGGAGAGGGGAGGGAGGAGGGGGAGGGAAATGGGAGGCGGGGAGGAGGCAGAAATTTTTTTTTTCAATAAAAAAAAATCCAATAGAATAAAGAGTTCTACTAAATTAGTTTTAAAAAAAAAAGATATAAGTGGACCATGGAAGCAAATTCAGTTAAGGTGGTAAGGCACTTTGTATAAAATAGAACTAGAGATAGGTGCTGAGAAGTCCCATCTGGATGGGTGAGTGTGTGCTATCCTGGGGCACACTGTCCCGGTAGAGAGCACAAACGCCCCCCCCCCCCAGCTCCTGCTGCAAGGCTTTCTTTCCTACACACCCGCCCCCCACCCCCACCCCCAAGCCTGCCTTGTCTGCAAGGTCCTTTACTGTGGAAAAGTTTCCTGCCCTTTCACTAAGGCTACCAACCCAGAGCAGTGAGGGCCTGACTAGAGGGCAGGCCTCAAGGTCCCCGCCAGGGAAAGCGGGCCCCCGCTGCTGGGGCTGCAGTCTCTGCTGTGATCTCCTGGACCTGCTCTGCCTGCGCCCTACTTCCCTTTGTCCCTGGCTCATTGGGGCATCCAGGAGTTCCTGTGTAGGTGCCGAGAAGTTTCATCGGGACGGGTGAGTGTGTACTATCCTGGGGCGGACGGTCCCGGTAGAGAGCACAAACGCCCCTACACTAAGGCTACCCAACCAGAGCAGTGAGTGCCTGCCTAGCGGGCAGGCCTCAGTAACCCCCGAAAGGGAGTGCAGGCACCTCCAGCTTGTACTGCAGTGTCGCCTGTGTTCTACTCGACCCCGCCCGACCCCTTGCATTCGGCCTTCTTTACGCGGGTCATTGGAATACCATGCATACATGTTTTGGTGTTGAGGAGTTCATCTGGAAGGGAACGGTTCCTGCCCCTACACTGAGGAGATACACGTAGAGAGTTAGTCACAGCAAAGACTGGTCCAAGACATCAGGCCTCTCCTGGCTCCATTTGAAGGAAAAGATGGGCAGGCGCCAATGCAAGAATTCCCCCAACAACTTGAAAGGCAACGTGACATCACCAGGATCCAGGAATCCCGAAATGAGAAGTGTACACCCTAATCCACAAGAATTAGAAGAATTCGACTCAAAAGTGAATTTTATGAAAATAATAGAGGACCTTAAACAGGAGGTGAAAAACTGCCACAACCAATTAGAGATTACAAACAAAAAGGTAGAGGAAATGAATAAATCTCTCAAAGATACCCAAGAAAACCAAGAGAAACAAGAAAAAGTAATCAAACAGGTAAGGGAAACGGTTCAAGACTTGAAGAATGAAGTGGAAGTAATAAAGAAAACACAAACCGAGGGAAGGATGGAGATGGAAAATTTGAATAAACGAACAGGAACTACAGAGACAAGTACCACCAACAGATTACAAGAGATAGAAGAAAGAATCTCAGACACTGAAGATACCATAGAGAAAATAAACACTCTCATCAAAGAAAACAGCATAACCAACAAATTCTCATCACAAAACATTCAGGAAATCTGGGACACAATAAAAAGACCAAACCTAAGAATAATAGGGATAGAAGAAGGAGAAGATCTACAACTCAATGGTCCAGAAAATATATTTAATAAAATTATAGAAGAAAACTTTCCCAACCTTAAGAAAGATATTCCTTTGAAGGTCCAAGAAGCATACAGAACACCAAATCGACTGGATCAAAAAAAAAACATCTCCTCGTCATATAATAATCAAAACACAAAACATACAGAATAAAGAAAGAATATTAAGAGCTGCAAAGGAAAAAGGTCAAGTTACCTATAAAGGTAAACCTATCAGACTTACACCTGATTTCTCTATGGAAACCATGAAAGCCAGAAGGTCCTGGATAGATATACTGCAGAAACTACGAGACCATGGATGCAAGCCCAGACTACTATACCCAGCCAAGCTTTCGTTCACTATAAATGGAGAAAACAAAATTTTCCAGGATAAAAACAAATTTAAACAATACGTAGCCACAAATCCAGCCCTTCAGAAAGTAATTGAAGGAAAATCACAAACCAAGGAGTCCAACAATGCCCACAATAACTCAGACATCTAATGACCCTTCACCAGCACAACTTGAAGAAGGGAAACACACAAACTCTACTACCAAAAGAAAGAAAGAAAGAAAGAAAGAAAGAAAGAAAGAAAGAAAGAAAGAAAGAAAGAAAGGAAAAATGACCGGAGTTAACAACCACTGGTCATTAATATCACTTAATATCAATGGACTCAACTCACCTATAAAGAGGCACAGGCTAAGAGATTGGATACGAAAACAGGATCCAACATTCTGTTGCTTACAAGAAACACACCTCAACCACAAAGACAGACATCTACTCAAAGTAAAGGGCTGGGAAAAGGTTTATCAAGCAAACGGACCTAAGAAACAAGCAGGTGTGGCCATACTAATTTCTAAGAAAGTTGACTTCAAACTAAAATCAATCAAAAGAGATGGAGATGGACATTTTTTACTCATAACAGGAACAATTCACCAGGATGAAGTCTCAATCCTGAATATCTATGCCCCTAATATAAAAGCACCCACTTATGTAAAAGAAACGTTACTAAAACTCAAGGCAGTCATCAAACCACACACACTAATAGTAGGAGATTTCAACACTCCTCTCTCACCAATGGACAGGTCAATCAGACAGAAACCTAACAGAGAAATAAGAGGATTAAGGGAGGTAATGAATCAAATGGACTTAACAGACATCTTTAGAACATTCCACTCAAATAAGAAAGAATATACCTTCTTCTCTGCAGCTCATGGAACCTTCTCGAAAATAGACCACATACTCGGTAACAAAGCAAACTTACACAGTTACAAAAAAATATCGGTAACCACCTGTGTCTTATCAGATCACCATGGATTAAAATTAGAATTCAACAACAATGCTATCCCCAGAAAGCCTATGAACTCATGGAAATTGGACAGTCAACTACTGAACCACACCTGGATCAAGGAAGAAATAAAGAAAGAAATTAAAGTCTTTCTTGAATTCAATGAAAACGAAGACTCAACATACTCAAACCTATGGGACACTATGAAAGCAGTGCTAAGAGGAAAGTTCATAGCATTAAGTGCCCACATAAAGAAAACGGAGAAAGCACACATTGGAGACCTAATAGCCCACCTTAAAGCTTTAGAAAGAAAAGAAGCAGACTCACCTAGGAGAAGTAGAATACTGGAAATAATCAAATTGAGGGCTGAAATCAACAAAATAGAAACACAGAAAACAATCCAAAGAATCAATGAAACAAAAAGCTGGTTCTTGGAGAAAATCAATAAGATTGATAAACCCCTATCCAAACTAATCAAACGGCGGAGAGAGAATACGCAAATTAACAAAATCAGAAACGAAAAGGGAGACATAACCACAGACACAGACGAAATTCAGAGAATCATTAGATCTTACTACAAAAACCTGTATGCCACAAAATTGGAAAATGTAAAAGAAATGGACACTTTTTTAGATAAGTACCATATACCAAAGTTAAACCAGGACCAGGTGAACAATCTAAATAGACCTGTTAGTCGCGAAGAATTAGAAGTTGTTATAAAAAACCTCCCCACCAAAAAAAGCCCAGGTCCAGACGGCTTTAATGCAGAATTCTACCAGAACTTCCAAGAAGACCTAATACCTATACTCCTTAATGTATTTCACAATATTGAAACAGAGAAGTCATTGCCAAATTCCTTTTATGAAGCTGAAGTTACTCTGATACCAAAACCACACAAAGACACAACCAAGAAAGAGAACTACAGGCCAATTTCACTCATGAACATCGACGCAAAAATACTCAATAAAATACTGGCAAACCGAATCCAAGAACACATTAGAAAAATTATCCATTATGATCAAGTAGGCTTCATCCCAGAGATGCAGGGCTGGTTCAACATACGAAAATCTATCAATGTAATCCATCATATAAATAATCTGAAAGAAAAAAACCATATGATCATTTCATTAGATGCGGAAAAAGCATTTGACAAAATTCAACATCCCTTTATGATAAAGGTCTTAGAGAGATTAGGAATACAAGGGTCGTTCCTAAATATAATAAAAGCTATTTATAGCAAGCCGTCAGCTAACATCAAATTAAATGGAGAGAAACTCAAAGCTATTCCACTAAAATCAGGAACACGACAAGGTTGTCCACTCTCTCCATACCTCTTTAATATAGTGCTTGAAATTCTAGCAATAGCAATAAGACAACATAAGGGGATCAAAGGGATTCAAATCGGAAAGGAAGAAGTTAAACTTTCATTATTTGCAGACGATATGATAGTGTACATAAGCGACCCCAAAAACTCCAGCAAATAACTCCTTCAGCTGATAAACACCTTTAGTAGCGTTGCAGGATACAAGATCAATTCCAAAAAATCAGTTGCCCTCCTATACACAAAGGATAAGGAAGCAGAGATGGAAATCAGAGAAGCATCACCCTTCACGATAGCCACAAATAGCATAAAATATCTTGGGGTAACCCTAACCAAGGAAGTAAAGGATCTATTTGACAAGAACTTTAAGTCAATGAAGAAAGAAATTGAGGAGGATACCAGAAAATGGAAGGATCTCCCTTGCTCTTGGATAGGGAGGATCAACATAGTAAAAATGGCAATTCTACCAAGGGCAATTTATAGATTCAATGCAATCCCCATTAAAATCCCATCAAAATTCTTCACAGATCTTTAGAGGACAATAATCAACTTTATATGGAGAAACAAAAAACCCAGGATAGCCAAAACAATCTTATATAATAAAGGATCGTCTGGAGGCATTACCATCCCTGACCTCAAACTCTATTACAGAGCCTCAGTATTGAAAACAGCTTGGTATTGGCATAAAAACAGAGAAGTCGATCAATGGAACCGAGTAGAAGACCCTGATTTTAACCCACAAACTTATGAACACCTAATTTTTGATAAAGGAGCTAAAAGTATTCAATGGAAAAAAGAGAGCATCTTCAACAAATGGTGCTGGCAGAACTGGTTGTCAACGTGTAGAAGAATGAAAATAGATCCATATCTATCACCATGCACAAAACTCAAGTCCAAATGGATTAAAGACCTCAATATTAGTCTGAACACACTGAACCTGATAGAAGAAAAAGTTGGAAGTACTCTACAACATATGGGTACAGGAGATCACTTCCTACGTTTATCCCCAGCAGCACAGACATTAAGGGCAACATTGAATAAATGGGACCTCCTGAAACTGAGTAGCTTCTGTAAAGCAAAGGACACTGTCATTAAGACAAAAAGGCAACCCACTGACTGGGAGAAGATCTTCACCAACCCTGCAACAGACAAAGGTCTGATCACCAAAATATATAAAGAACTCAAGAAACTAAACTTTAAAATGCTAATGAACCCAATAAAAAAATGGGGCACTGATCTGAACAGAGAATTCTCAACAGAAGAAATTCAAATGGCCAAAAGACACCTAAGGTCATGCTCAACCTCCTTAGCGATAAGGGAAATGCAAATTAAAACAACTTTGAGATACCATCTTACACCTGTCAGAATGGCTAAAATCAAAAACACCAATGATAGCCTTTGCTGGAGAGGTTGTGGAGAAAGGGGCACACTCATTCATTGCTGGTGGGAATGCAAACTTGTGCAACCACTTTGGAAATCAGTGTGGCGATTTCTCAGGAAATTTGGGATCAACCTACCCCAAGATCCAGTAATACCACTATTGGGAATATACCCAAGAGATGCCACATCAAATGACAAAAGTATCTGTTCAACTATGTTCATAGCAGCATTGTTTGTAATAGCCAAAACCTGGAAACAACCTAGATGCCCTTCAATGGAGGAATGGATGAAGAAAGTGTGGAATATATACATATTAGAGTACTACTCAGCAGTAAAAAACAATGACTTCTCGAATTTTGCGTGCAAATGGATGGAAATAGAAAACACTATCCTGAGTGAGGTATCCCAGACCCAAAAAGAGGAACATGGGATGTACTCACTCATAATCGGTTTCTAGCCATAAATAAAAGACATTAAGCATATAATGTGTGATCCTATAGAAGTTAAATAAGAAAGTGAACCCAAAGAAAATCATATAGTCATCCGCATGGAGAGGGGGAAGTAGACAAGATTGCAGGGCAAAAACTGGGAACTTGCGGGTGAGGTGGCATGGGGCAAAGGGGAAATGGGATGAGAAATATGAGAAGGGGAGGATGGGAGGAGCTCGGGGGATTGGGATGGTTGGGATATAGGAAGGATGGATACGGGAGCAGCGAAGTATATATCCTATCTAAGGGAGCCATCTTAGGGTTGGCAAGAGACTTGACTCTAGAGGGGTTCGCAGGTGTCCAGGAATATGTCCCTAGCTGGTACCTTGGGCAACTAAGGAGAGGGAACCTGAAATGACCCTATCCTATACTGATGAATATCTTGCATATCACCTGAGAACCTTCATCTGGCGATGGATCGAGGTAGAGACAGATTCTCAATTTGGAGCAACGGTCTGGGCTCTTAAGGTCCAAATGAGGAGCAGAAGGAGGGAGAACAAGAGCAAAAAATCAGGACCACGAGGGATGCACCCACCCACTGTGACAGTGGAACTGATTTATTAGGAGCCCACCAAGGCCAGCTGGTCTGGGACTGAATAAGCATGGGTTGATTCCGGACTCTCTGAGCATGGCGGTCAATGAAGACTGATGAGAAGCCAAGGACAATGGCACTAGGTTTCAATCCTAATACATGAACTGGCTTTGTGGGAGCTTAGCCTGTTTAGAAGCTCACCTTCCTGGACGTAGATAGAAGACCTTCGTCTTCCCGCAGGGCAGAGAATTTGGACTGCTCTTCAGTATCGAGAGGGAGGGGGAATGGTGTGGGGGGAGGAGAAGAGAAGTGGGGATAGGGGGAGGGGAGTAGGGGGAGGGGGCAATATTTGGGAGGAGGGGAGGGAAATGGGAAACGGGGAGCAGGTGGAAATTTTAATTAAAAAAGAATAAAAAATAAATAAAAGAAAAAAAAGTAAACAAAAAAAATAAATAAAATAGAACTAGAAAGAAAATGATGTAAAGAAGGGAAAATGAGGCCTCCAGGTGTTGAGAAATAATGAAACTGTCAATAGATAATAAAGTGGCATTTCCTAGCAAGACCTATAAAGGAGGTAACTTCAATATCTGTATTAGACATTAAGAACTGAAAGATAAATGGTTCCATAATTTAAATAAAGAGGTCAAGGTAGATAGTTTACAAAATAGAATAATGGATGGCATTATGTTCCCATGCAATTAGGTAGGAAGGTCATAAAAGTATAATTGATATGTAATAAGTTTTATGGGTCTCACTATAGGTTTGTTGTGTTCATTTTTATCAGTCTTCATCTCTGTAGCAGTTGTTGCTGAGATATAAATATTTACCAGCTTCATTTCTTAGTTCAAACTTCTAGTGACCAGGCAATTTATAAAGCACAGAAATTTATTTGGCATTGAGGTGGGATTTCTGTCTGTATGCTGTGAATGTATTTTATTACCAATGATTGATAAAGAAACTGCTTTAGACTATGACAAGGAATAATAGAACTAGGTGGGAAATCTAAACTGAATGTAGGGAAAAAGTAGGCAGAGTCAGAGAGATGCTATGTAGCTGCTAATGGAGAAAGATACCGGAATCTTACCAGTAGGCCACAGCCTCATGGTGATACATAAATTAATAAAAATGGATTAATTTAAGACATAAGAGCCAGGAACACACCTAAGCCATTAGCCAAACAGTGTTGTAATTAATATAGTTTTTGTGTGATTATTTGGGTCTAGGCAGCAAGGAAACTAAAATGCACTCTCCTTTTACAAGTGGTGCCCACCATCTGGCATGGATCCTCCTTTAAAAAAAAAAAGCTTAAAAAAAGAGGGCTTCTAGACCTACAAAAATGAGAGCCAAGTGCATCTTCTTGTTTGTCATATTTCTTTCAGACAGGCTCTGTTTGCAGGCAGCAAGCAGAGGCACGGCTCCTTTAAGAACCAACTTCCTGGTACATACTGGCAGCATGGACAGCCCTGACTTTTTTAGAAGGTCCTTCTACAGAGCACTTAGGGTTTGTGAACAGAGTCCTACAAGTTGCTAAATCATGACATAGACCTGTTATATCCCTGGAGCTGAGGTGGTGAGCATGACTCACAGAGGTGTTGAACATACCTCCGCCATGTTGGATGGAGTGGAGCCAACAGGCAAAGCTGCAGCCTTAGTCCTAGCCATGCCCTCTTAGCATTAAAAAAGAAGTGTTCCTTGTCAGAAAATGATTACAGATTCAGAAAAAATAAAACCTGAAACAGTTCAGAATCTGTTTTAAAAATGTACATTGGCTTAAGAAAACAGAAAAGAAAGTGGATATAGGCAGTTATAGAATGAAATAATTTTAAAAATAAATAAAACAAAGTCATTAAAGAGACAGTAAAAGTAATATAATATAAAATAGTACAGACAGTCATAGATTAAAGGAGTAAATATAATAAAAATGTTAAAAAGTAATAAAGTAAAAAATAAGCCATATCAAGATGGAAAATACAGAAAAATTCTGAATTATACATACTATTGTGTTTTCTTTGAATTTTTTGACTGTTAATGAGCTAACTGCAGAGAGACATTTGATTCTGGGGCTGCTAAGCTAAACAAAAGCAAAGGTATCTTGACATCAAAATTTGAGTCTAAGGAAATGTTACTTTGGAAAAGAGGTTCTGCTTTTGTTTCCACAGAAGGTGAGAACCTGTTAATTCCTTCCAGGCTAATTTTGTTTGATGGATCAAGATCCCCTGAAAGGTTTCTCTGAACCTTAAAAATATTTCACCCAACAAACAGCAGGAATCAGTTTGGAGAAAACAATACTCAAGTTTCCAAACTTATTGTTTATAAATATCTGCTTTCATTTAAAGGGGGATATGATATAGAAACGAATATTTCACATTGGTATGGACTTTGATGTATTAAAACAAATTGAAGACCAATTTTGTTGTATTATATTTCTATTCTTGTTTAAGGTATTATGCTTATACAGCTCATTTAAAAAATGTAATATATAATTACAATTTTTGGATTAATAGATGGTTATCTAAAATAGTCAAGCTTATAGTAATATTAGTTAGGTTTCCTAGATATACAGAGATGTATTTTAGATGGATAAGTATTCTTCAGTCCTTTCAAAGAACTACAGAATATGGTATTTAAAATGTTATAAGAACTTAGACTTTTCTAGGCAGTGAGACATGTCTGCTTCTGGCAGCACCAATTAATTCAGAGGGGTTGATGGGCATTGAAGAAACTCATTATGGAATTTGCCTTCTATGTGACAAGGCTAGCCATTTGGGCAAGAAACTGCTCTTGTTTGGACTACTTGATGGTATGCTGTATATTTTGGATATGCAGGACTTACAGAAAAATAACTGCTGAACTTGCCCCCCCAAAAAAGGTGAGATAATCCTGCTTCATGAAAGAGTTTGCCAGACATTGTGCGGGACACAAAAGAAAGTGACTGATAAACTGCCAATATAGATAAAACAGGCTTTCGAATTTCCTGCTTCATGGAAATGTACATGAGATACTATAGGCCTGTAGGCTGAAGTTGGATTCCCTACATGACAGAAGAACTTTGGGTGACTGTCCAGACAGTAAAATGTGTCTGTCAATTCTAGAGTTTTGGAAGCTGCTTATAATAAACTTCCTGTTTACTTTGGTAATATTATATCCTCTGTGTTCTTTGATGGGGTTGAAGACAGATAGTTAAAGTTATAGTTTTCATTAGTTATGATAAAACATAAATTAGATATGAAACTTTCCAGATGCAAATAGACTAAATATTGAAAGTATAATTCTTGGTTGATACCAGTTTTGTTACATGTAATTTTACTATGTTAAAGTTAAAACCTTCCTTTTCATTTAGACAGAAAGGGGGAGATGATGTGGGATTCCCCTCTGCATACTGTGAATATGTTTTATTACCATTGGTTAATAAAGAAGATACTTTGGCCTATGGTATGTCAGAACAGAGCTAGGCAGGAAATCTAAACTGATTGCAGGGGGTAGAAGGTAGGGTCAGAGAGATGCCACGTAGCTGCCGAAGGAGAAAGACATCAGAACCTTATCAGTAGGCCACAGCCTCATGGTGATACATATGTTAATATAAATGGGTTAATTTAAAATGTAAGAGCTAAGAAAACACCTAAACCATTGGCCAAACAACATTGTAATTAATACAGCTTTTGTTTTCATTTGAGTCTGAACAGCCTAAAAAACTAAAATCTCCTTTTACATGGCATATTTCTGAGCCCTGTATTTGTATTTTGTCAGTACTTGTCAGTCCAATGTGAGGGTCTTTCTGAGTTATTACATGGTGTAGTGTGTGTCAGGCTGAGGTGTAGCATATAGGCTAGCTTGGTTCTTCTTCATACATGACTTACTGATGTCATCCATAAAGTTCCATTTTTAGTACCTTACCTAGTCCAAAATAAATGCCCAAAACCATACAACTTATGTACATCAATGTGCAAAATTACCATTTACTTTTCCTATACATTGATTTTGGATACTCAATTAAACCATTGCCAGAGATAGGAATTGAAGGATGTAGTTAAGTGAAACCTGAAGCTGAGAAATGTTCTATCCAGTCTTTGCACTCAGTCTGGTCTCATGATTCACACACATTTCATGGTGGAGTGCCGACTTCCCTAAGTCCATGTTGTCATGACTCGAGAAAAACTTTTAAGTGATTGTGGAAGGCAATGTCTGGAAGAGACAACTTTAGAAAAAGTTTCTGAGAGACATACCGTTCATTCCAATACGGATGAAGTTTTCAAGAAACATACCTTCATTGGTTTTATAGTAATCAATAGATTATTTATCTACCTTTAATATTAAATGTTAAATGCTGGTAATAGCATAATGTTTAATAAATAATGTCTCATGCCAGGAAACAGAAAATGAACTTTAAAATAAAAGGGCAACTGGTAATTTTAAAACAAATATACTTAAAATTAGCAAATACTGGCACCGCACTAGGGACGCAGCCACCTAATCCCGCAAACAGCCCGGTCCTCCCGCTCAGCCATGCAGGTTGAATTGATCAAAGCGATGGTTATGAGGAAGCCTAGTCCCCTACTGGTCAGGCAGTAGTTTGTGCGACAGTACTACACCTTGCTGAACCAAGCCCCGGACATGCTGCACAGATTATATGGGAAGAACTCTTCCTATGCCCACGGGGGCTTGGACTCCAACGGGAAGCCAGCGGATGCAGTCTATGGACAGAAGGAAATCCACAGGAAAGTGATGTCACAAAACTTCACCAACTGTTCATCAGTATGGCTATAGGATAGGATCATTTCAGGTTCCCTATCCTCAGCTGCCCAAGGAACTAACTGGGGACATCCCCCTGGGAACCTGGGAGCCCCTCTATGTTCAAGTCTCTTGCTAACCCTAAGATGGCTCCCTTAATTAAGATATATGCTTCCCTGCTCCCATATCCATCCTTCCTTTATCCCAACCATCCCAATTCCCCAAGTTCCCCCCATCCTCCCCTTCTCACATTTCTCTCCCCATTTCCCCTTACCCCTATCCCACCCCAACCCCAAGATCCCAATTTTTTGCCCAGCAATCTTGTCTACTTCCCGTATCCAGGAGGATAACTATGTTTTTCTTTGGGTTCACCTTCTTATTTAGTTTCTTTAGGATCACAAATTCTAGACTCAATGTCCTTTATTTATGGCTAGAAACCAATTATGAGTGAGTACATCCCATGTTCATCTTTTTGGGTTTGGGACACCTCACTCAGGATAGTGTTTTCTATTTCCATCCATTTGCATGTAAAATTCAAGAAGTCATTGTTTTTTACCGCTGAGTAGTACTCTAATGTGTATATATTTCACACTTTCTTCATCCATTCTTCCATTGAAGGACATCTAGGTTGTTTCCAGGATCTGGCTATTACAAATAATGCTGCTATGAACATAGTTGAACAAATGCTTTTGTAATATGATAGGGCATCTCTTGGGTATATTCCCAAGAGTGGTATTGCTGGGTCCTGGGGTAGGTTGATCCCAAATTTCCTGAGAAACCGCCACACTGCTTTCCAAAGTGGTTGGACAAGTTTGCATTCCCACCAGCAATGGATGAGTGTACCCCTTCCTCCACAACCTCCCCAGCAAAGGCTATCATTGGTGTTTTTGATTTTAGCCATTCTGACAGGTGTAAGATGATATCTCAAAGTTGTTTTGATTTGCATTTCTCTGATCGCTAAGGAGGTTGAGCATGACCTTAAGTGTCTTTTGGCCATTTGAACTTCTTCTGTTGAGAATTCTCTGTTCAGTTCAGTGCCCCATTTTTTAATTGGGTTAATTATCATTTTAACGTCTAGTTTCTTGAGTTCTTTATATATTTTGGAGATCAGACCTTTGTCTGTTGCGGGGTTGGTGAAGATCTTCTCCCACTAAGTGGGTTGCCTTTTTGTCTTAGTGACAGTGTCCTTTGCTTTACAGAAGCTTCTCAGTTTCAGGAGGTCCCATTTATTCAATGTTGCCCTTAATGTCTGTGCTGCTGGGGTTATACATAGGAAGTGATCTCCTGTGCCCATATGTTTTAGGACACTTCCCACTTTCTCTTCTGTCAGGTTCAGTGTGTTCAGATTGATATTGAGGTCTTTGATCCATTTGGACTTGAGTTTTGTACACGGTGATACATATGGGTCTATTTTCATTCTTCTACAGGTTGACATCCAGTTGTGCCAACACCATTTGTTGAATATGCTTTCTTTCTTCCATTGTATACTTTTAGCTCCTTTATCGAAAATGAGGTGTTCATATGTTTGTGCATATCACTATAGAACCTTCATCTGGCAGTGGATGGAGATAGAGACAGAGACTCACATTGGAGCACCTGACTGAGCTCCCAAGGTCCCAATGAGGAGCAGAAGGAGGGAGAACATGAGCAAGAAGGCTGGACCCTGAGGGGTGCACCCACCCACTGAGACAGAGGGACTGATCTATTGGGAGCTCACCAAGGCCAGCTGGACTGGAACTGAAAAAGAATGAGATAAAATCGGACTCTCTGAACATGGCGGACAATGAGGGCTGATGAGAAGCCAAAGACAATGGCACTGGGTTTTGATCCTACTTCATGTTCTGGCTTTGTGGGAGCCTAGCCAGTTTGGATGCTCACCTTCCTAGACCTAGATGGAGGGGGGAGGACTTTCCACAGTGCAGGGAACCCTGACTGCTCTTCAGACTGGAGAGGGAGGGGGAAAGGAGTGGGGGGAAGGGGAGAGGAGTGGGAGGAGGGGGAGGGAAATGGGAGGCTGGGAGGAGGCGGAATTTTTTTTTTTTCAATAAAAAAAGAAAAAGACTTCACCAACTGTCACACCAAGATCTGCCACGTGGATGCTCATGCCACTCTGAATGACAGGGTGGTAGTCCAAGTGATGGGGCTCCTGTCCAATAATAATAACCATAATAATAACCAGGCTCTGCGAAGGTATGTGCAGGCCTTTGTTCTTGCTCCTGAGGGCTCTGTGGCCAACAAATTCTATGTTCACAACGACATCTTCAGATATCAAGATGAGGTCTTTGGTGGCTTTGTCACTGAACCTCAGGAGGAGTCTGAGGAAGAAGTAGAAGAATCTGAAGAAAGACAACAAACACCTGAGGTTGTGCCTGATGATTCTGGAACATTTTATGATCAGGCTGTCAGCAATGACTTGGAGGAGCATTTAGAGGAGCCTCTTATGGAGCCAGAGCCAGAACCAGAGCCAGAGGCACAACCAGAACCTGTGCCGGACATCCAAGAGGACAAGCCTGAGCCACCGTTGGAGGAAGCTGCTCCCGAGGATGTGAAAAGAGCACTTCCCCAGCCCCAGTGGATGTTGCCCCAGCGCAGGAAGACCTGAGGACGTTTTCCTGGGCATCTGTGACTAGTAACAACCTTCCTCCCAGCGGGGCTGTTCCAGGGACGGGGATACCACCTCATGTGGTTAAAGTGCCGCCTTCACAGCCCCGCCCAGAATCTAAGCCTGAGTCACAGAATCTATCACAAAGACCTCAGAGAGACCAGAGAGTTCGAGAGCAACGGATCAATATCCCTCCTCAGAGGGGACCCCAGCCAATGTGCAAGGCTGGGAAAGCAGGAGATGTGGAACCTCGAAGGATGGTGAGGCACCCTGACAGTCACCAGCTCTTCATCGGGAACCTGCCACATGAGGTTGACGAGTCGGAACTGAGGGATTTTTTCCAAATTTACGGGAACGTAGTGTGGAGCTGTGCATTAACAGTGACGGGAAATTACCCAACTTCGGTTTTGTTGTGTTTGATGATTTTGAGCCTGTTCAGAAGGTCCTTAACAACAGGCAGGCCCATCATGTTCCGAGGCACTGAACGTGGAGGAGAAGACTCGAGCTGCCAGGGAAGGCAACCGCAGGGATAACCGTCTCCGTGGACCAGGAGGCCCCCGTGGTGGGTCAAGTGGTGGGATGAGAGGCCCTCCCCGCAGAGGCATGGTGCAGAAAACAGCCTTTGGTGTGGGCAGGGGGATCACAACTCCAAGGCAGTGAATTGTTTGGCCCCGATCTCCACACAGCACACAGTCCTGGCTCCTGCAGAATGGTGATTTCTTCAACCAGCCTTTGGTGTCTCGGAGTAGTCTATTATAAACTGCTCGAGTTCGTACAATTTTCATTTCGCTTGTGTTCATGGTGTGTGCCCCCCACTCTCCTTTCCTCCCCTGAACTTTTAGTCTTTCACTTCCAGTTTTCCTGAACGATACTTTAGGAGGAGTAGGTTTTTAAAAAAGAGGAGGGGGGACTCTTTTCCTGCTCACGCAGAAGATACAGACTGGACTTTAACAGCCATTCCCCAAAGGAGTGCATCTCGCTTTTCACTGACAATGGATGTTTCATTTGTTGGAAGACACAGGATTTGATAAACATTTTGGAAGCAGGAAAAATCCATATTATCTGTCAAGAGTCATATCTCCTGTCTGGTGTGGAAAAATTACCTTTAGACAACTGCCACTGCGTCCCTGCTGGTGTGGCTAAGTGAATAAAAGGTGTTTCTAGAAAAGAAATAGCAAATACTAATTTTGTTGGGACTTTAATATTTGTGACTACATTCTTTATGTGTGATTTTATAACCTACAAAAGAAATATCAAATTATAGCAAAGGGCTAATTGAACTTTAGAATGTTCTCTAAAGAAAATGAGCAAGTGGCCCACCAAAAACAGTATTTGTCTATTGATATTAAATAAATTTCAAGAATGAAATGAATGAACAAAAACAATGTAAAAAATTTAACTCATAAAATATGCCTCTTCGCATACCATTGTTCTGAAATGATTTAATTTTATTAATACAAGCTTTAGATAAGCTTTGGAAATATAGCTATTGATTGACATAAGCTCATAGGAGACCCCTTAATGCAAAGAACACATCCATAAGCAAAGTGTACATGGTTAAAGAAGCAGGGTAGTCTCTTAACACCTTCCATTTAATATCTTCCTCTAATGCAGCTGGTCACAGAGGAAAGAACAGGAATTGACTTTCCAAACCCACAAGGATTCAATTACAATAAATACAATGGATCTGAATGGTTTGACATGTGAAATTACATGAATGGCATCAAATTAAGAAACTTTTCTCACAGCTATACATATTTCTAAAATTAAATGAATACACGTGAGAATGTGTGTGCCAGATTCAGATATGTTTACAAGAATACTAACTCCCTCAGTCTAGTGTTTACAGTAATAAACTGGGTTGTTGTACAAACAACAAGCAATTTTACTGGAAGAGTGTGTCATACAATCACAGTGGTAAGTTAAAATACATATTTATTTGTATTTTTGTGCAATATAAATCAGTCTGAAAACTCCCTAATGTCAATGTCATTGACTCCGTTCAGACTGTCATCCAAATTCAAGTACAGTTATGACCTAACAAATAGTCTTCCCTTGGGATGGCAATGTTCGAAATATATATTTCATATCTGCTTCTCTCCAGGTCTATATCATGCTGATTGTAATTTCTGAGTTCAATTATAAGCAGTTTTCTCAAGGAAGGAGCAACATTTCCCAAAGTTTCTGGAAATAGAAGAACAATTACCATTCATGACAGAGAAAATCTTTAAATAATTTTTCAAGAAAATCAATTTGCTAGTTCACGAATATAGCTTTTTATCTAGTAAGGAAGATCATAATACTGCCTTTCAATGAATAGAATATGTTCAGGTAAGTGTTGGGAGTTTTCACTACTTTTCTAATGAAGATTTTACATTATGATTCTAAGTTCAGTAGATCTTAGAGAAACTGTATTATGAGATTTTATAGAATAGTCAATGATAACTCAATTCATCCTCGGATCCTATTTAAAAGACCAGCTCAGAGAAAGCTGAGTGCACCTGTATGTGTTTCATAAAAACCTGATGTTACTCAGGCATCAGAGAGAATGCTATCATTTTTCTTAGAAGAATAATCCTTTATTTATGAATTTATAAATGTCCACCTTTTCAACACATCTCAAAACTATTGGACTTTAGACTAGATAGGTCTACGGAAAACCAAATATTGTTCCACCAAAGATCTATAGCAATAAAATGATACCTGATGTCATTCTGCTATATTCATAGGTCAGTGCCCTATTCAGTCATCATCAGAGAAGCTCCTTCCTTCAGTAGATTGGAACTAATATGAAGATTCACAGCTGGACAATATGCAAAGAGTGAGAGACTTTGGAAAACTTAATCCTAAATGTGATGTCTACATAAAATCTCTTTCCTCTTTGGGTCTCAATAAACTGAGGAAGAAGAGGTGAAAAGATTGTAAGAACTATTGGGGATGGAGGACACTAAGGAAATAAGATCTTGTAGGAAGAACAGGACTGATACAGATATGAATGCACAGGTCCTAAACAAGTCTAACCCAGATGGGAACCCAGGACTGTGAGAGGAAATGGGCACAAACGCCATCCCAACCCAGATACTGTCTCCAAGTGCTATTTTCTCACAAAGAAAAATTAGTTATCACTCATAGAGTCTCATTTGGTATACAAACTACACATAAGAGTGTGTCCCATGCTCTGAAGTAGATTTCCAACACAAAATGAACTCAGTAGTATTTTTGGAGGGTATTTTATTTTAATTTTTTGTTTTATAGTGTTTTTTTAAATTTTTATTTAGTTTAGTATCTTTTTTATTAATTAATTAATTTATTTAATTATTAAAGATTTCTGCCTCTTCCCCGCCACCACCTCCCATTCCCCCCCTCCCCCAATCAAGTCTTCCTCCCTCCTCAGCCCAAAGAGCAAGCAGGTTTCCCTGTCCTGTGGGAGGTCCAAGGACCACCCACCTCCATCCAGGTCTATTAAGGTGAGCATCCAAACTACCTGGGCTCCCACAAAGCCATTACGTGCAATAGGATCAAGAACCCATTGCCATTGTTCTTCAGTTCTCAGTAGTCCTCATTGTCCGCTATGTTCAGCGAGACCGGTTTTGTCCCATGCTTTTTCAGACCCCGGCCAGCTGGCCTTGGTGAGTTCCCGATAGAACATCCCCATTGCCTCAGTGTGTGGGTGCACCCCTCGCAGTCCTGAGTTCCTTGCTCGTGCTCACTCTCCTTCTGCTCCTCCTTTGGATCGTGAGACTTCAGTCCAGTGCTCCAATGTATGGGTGTTTTTTATTTTTTATTATAAATTTCGGGTTTTTTATTTGTATGGGATTTTTGTATGTGCGAATTCATGTATCTCTGCATTTACATGTATTTTTTGTGCTTTTTCTTTGGCTCTATTTTCTTCTGTTGATTAGTGTGTTTTGTTCTATTCAAGTATTTTTGTCTCCCCCACACCTCTGTCTCTTACATACCTGTTCATTTCCTAATGAGAGAGAACAAGAAGAGGTATGGATTTGGATAAGTGGAGAAGTAGGGAGAAGTTAGTATTTGGAAAGTCCCAGAATATATTATATGAAAAATATTCTATTGTCAGTAAAAAAGAAAAAGCTAATTATGATGTCTCAACAAAAACACTGTAAAGGTGAAATAAATACCTAAGCATCATGTTATTTTAATACAAAATTTTAAGGCAACAAAAAAAAAAAAGAATTGGCATTCATTTACTAATCCTATTTATCCCCTAAATTTTTATCTGTATGTGATATTTGCGGTACCAATTGTCAAGTCTAACAGTGGGAGGTGACCAAATACAGACACAGTCTCTATTTTTATATCTTCTTGTGCCCAGCTCTTGGACTCTAATGCAGTTGTCTTTGTTACTACCGTGAGTCAAGTTAAACTAGCAATTTAAATTAAATATATAATGTCATAATACCTACTTTAGTCTAGTCAAGCTGCTGGGACAAACTGCCAAACACCAAACAGCTTATGAACAATATGGTTCTTTTTTGTTCAATGTTAGAGGGTTCCATGTAGCTGGACCCTCATGAGACCAAATAAACCTTCTTGGTCTTTGAGAAATACACTAACTTCATGACTTCCACCTACAATATCATCAGCTCAATTTGGTTATTAGTTTACAACATATTGTCAGGGAATATGGAGACCAAAATGTCCACTGAATTTATTCTATCAAAACTAAAAGACTCAGTAATACAGTTAAAGCACCAATAAGAATTGTCACATAAGCTAGTCTGAGTTTCCAATTTTAGAAAGTCAGACCATTGGTAGAGAGGCTCATGCTGATTCCCCTTTGGGCGGTTTTAATTATTATTTAGTATTTTTCACATTCTTAATGAGGTTTCTGCCTCTCTTCTGCAGTCATTAAAGGTGGATAATGATTTGAAACTTCATTCCTGAATTCTGGCTTCCTATGAGCTCTAGACACTGACTCCCCTGTCCCTTTCTGCTGTTGCTCTGAGGCTCTGCTTTTGCCCATGGAGTATTTTACTTTGCACAGGATGTCCAAGCACACTCCAGAACAATATTCAGAGCAGTTTCATAGCAGTTTCATATCCAAGAAGATTCAAAAGATTGAGGAAAAGGCAAGCAACTTCTGCACTAATGTAATAAGAAACTGGAACTGAGATTAGATATAATAACGTACTGCTTTATTCGACCTAGGCTGAGTAACCAGCTTGGAGCCACATTGGCAATTAGCACACCTGGAAATGGATGAAGCTGGATGGGTGAAACGGTCTTTAAAGATTAACTCACTCTAAGCAATACTGTCATTTCAGACAGGCCTCAGTTTGCAGGGCTCATTACCACTCATTGCAAACACCGAAGTCATTAATATGACATCATGGCTAATTTGACAGGATCTAGAATCATCTAGGGGAAGAACCTCAGGGAACAAACAAGGGGCTTTTCTAAATTTTGCTGCTTGAGGTGGGAAGAGCCACATTAACTGTTGGTAGGAGTATCTTGTTGTTGGAAATACAGAAGTGAATGGAAAAGACAAAATCAAGCGCCAGGATTCATTTTTCATGGTGGTCTCACTCTGGATGCTTTTTCCTGTTCCTGTCAGGAATGCCCTAACATAACAGGCTACATTCTTATTGTATCTAGAAAGCAAAATAAATGTTTCTTTTTAAAGTCACTTTGGACAGGTTTTGTTAGAGTCAGAACAATAACTGATATACATGTCTTAATGAGGGACTATCATGGGCAAATATTTGCTTGTTAACTTTTCATGTCTGCAATTTAGTCTCTATATGGAGGTTTAGGCTAAAGTGGGAAATTGGCTGCTACTCCAAGAAAGTAACAGTTAGGGTGTTCTGGGTTCTAACCATGGCTATAGCTGATATGCAGACTGTAGACATGTGTTCCACACAGGTGATACCTCTGTAGACTGATCATTCTCTGGTCCTAATTCACATGCCATGATGAGTCAAGATGCTGTTCATGTCTTTGCACAAGTATTTTGAACAAAACTGTCCCCTGAGGGAAACAAAGGTTAGAGTGATTATTGAAAAAGAAATATATGAGTCAACTTTATTGCTCAGCAGATTTTAATTATGGGTTCTTTACATGCTGGCTTTTGTAATGGCAGGGAAATATGAACATCCTTGGAGTCTGCAGATGCTAATACACATTTAGAGAATTTCTAAATCTTGCCATTTTTCAAATTCTGACTGCATAATATATTTCAGGCTGACAATTATGATCTAAACATTACAACAGAAAAGATCATAATGAATCCAGTCTATTTAACTGATGTATTTGAACTCTCTGTGTAATAAGGAACTATATTTAAACAAAGAAACTGATTGTAAAGACATGGGAATAAATGCTGTTTGGGGAATAAAACCACAGATGAATACTCTACAGAGGCAAAGATATTTTCTTCTCTTCATGTGTAATTTACAATCTAATTTAAACAAATAATCACATACAAGTAAAATCAGAATTGTGGCTCTTTCAAACTGCAGATGTATAATGTCTCTGTTATTACAGAAAAGAAAAATATTTCTTCCTGAAAATACAGGAAAGATATTAGCAGGAGTGTAAGCCTTAGCTGAAAACAAAGGAACATCATTGATGAGAGTTAAAGATAAGCAAGAAGATTAGAGTGAGGAAAGTTGAGTCTATGATAATACCGGCAACAGAAGTGCAATGGAGGACCACAGGGAACAAGAATTCTGAAAGCCTTCTACCACATGGAGTGGGATGAGGTGTTTCAAAAGAATGGTACAAAATATAGGCCCAACCTTCTGAGTTCTAAGTTTCTGAGGCATATTTTGTCATCTTGACAACTCAAGCACTTTTGTTATCTTTCTTAATTTTACTTCTAGCAGAAGGGTACATTAGAACACAAGATAAAAAATATAGTATTAATATTATTATCACATATGGATTTTCCTCAGTAGTAACATTTGATGCTATTTTCCTCATAAAAGTACAGATTTAATATGTTTCTTCCTTAGGTCTATAAAGTTGTGAAAAGCACATTCTAGCATGGCATCACTACCAGTTAAGAACCCATCCCATGCTGATCTAACACAAAGAAGTGGAAAGGCCAATGGGTGGTACTTTTTACCATCTCTAGTCACATCATCATTATTGGCATCCTTTCCATATTCACACCAAGTTAATCAACTGGTCAAATGTCATGCTGTATTTCCTTATACTTGCTTTCTGTCCTAATATTAAAGGAGAAATAATGACTTAATGAGTCAAAGCTTGCTGAGTTTTCTTTACATCTATTTCCTTAACACTCAGAGTAAATCTGGGGATGTGAAAGTCCTCAGTATTTGGTGAAATCCAATTTGAAGCCCTTCAACGTATTTCATTCCTGGCATGTAAGCAAAACATATCAAATAGTTGAGGTCTAGTGTTAGCTTTTCTTCCAAACATTTTGAAGTGTTACATTCTGCACTTCACTTAGTGACCAGATTCGTGTAGGAGGGAAACTATAAAATCTCTTTCTCAGCAGTGTACTTACTGCCTTGATATGGGATTCCCCTCTATGTGCTGTTATTACCATTAATGGATAAAAAACTGCCTTGGTCTGTTGATAGGGCAGAACTTAGATAGTCGGGGAAGACTGGACTGAATGCTGTGAGAAAGAAGGGTGGAGTCAGGGGACACCATGAATCCGCCACCCTAGATAAGTGTGATGAAACTTTGTTGGTAGGCCACGACCTCGTGTTGATATACAGATTAATATAAATGGGTTAAATTAAGTTGTAAGAGTTAACCAATAAGAAGCTAGGGCTAATGGACCAAGCAGTGATTTAATTAATGTTATTTCGGTTCTGGGTGGCCAGGATGAACAAGTGATTCCTTGCAATATTGCCTTGCATTTCTGCTGTTTACAAGAGTTCCACTATGTTTGAGATTATATATTATTTTCTTTAATGTGTTTCTGTCACCTCAAAATGTTTTAGTTGGTATGATCACCATTCCAAAGGATAAAACAATCACACATTGATGTTCCATACAATAAGTCATCATTGATGGCCCTTCCTCCACAATATTCACATACTCTGCTCTAGTGTTGACAGCTCCTATCTCTTCGCTCATTTTCTCCAGTAGAGACTGGCCTTGAAAAGTTTTCCCCTAATCCAAATGGCTGACTCATTTTTTATGTACTAAGATTAAATCCTTAAAGTCAGGGAAATTCTCTCTTAAAATATGTATAGTTTCTTTCTAGCTGAAGGTTGGGTCATATGACTGAGAAATTTATTCTTCATACAATGTTCAGACTTCTACCTGTGCATAGCTTAAAGTTATGAGTAACAAAATAAATTAATAGAAAACATTTTCTCCAGCTATGGCAACCCAATAGAACACTATACTTTAGGTACACAGAAAATTTCAGAGAGAAACTCAAGAAACTCTTGTGGACTATCTATTTTAGATATAAAGAATGAAAACCAAAATAATAATAATAATAATAATAATAATAATGTTCTACTTTATATCTACTTATTTTAAAAGATAAAAGGAGAAATCCGGTGTCCAGTTGTTTAAGGATTTTGAACTCTAGGAAAACATAGCAGCCCTTCCTTATGGGGCTCCAGCAACAAACCCAAGCATAATTCTAGAAAATTCCAACCTAGGCAGATAATGAGCTGTAGAAGGAGCTATGGGCTGCATTCTTGCCACCCAGCTCCCAGCTGCCTGGCTAGCTTATGCCCCGAAATAACACCACACAAATTGTATTCATTTAAACACTGCCTGGCCCATTATCTCTAGCCTCTTACTGGCTAATTCTCACATCTAGGTTAACCCATTTCTCTTAATGTGTGTAGCACCACGAAATAGTGACTTACCAGGAAGATTCTAGCCTACGTCCATCTTGGTTTGGAGCTTCATCATGTCTGACCCACTTTCCTTCTTCCCAGCATTCTGTTCTGTCTGCTCCACCCACCTAAGGGCTGGCCTATCAAATGGGCCAAGGCAGTTTCTTTATTAACCAATGAAATCAACAGATTGACATATGACCTTCCCACATCAATGAGCTGATTTGGTTTACTTGCAAATCCAGGGCAAGGGATTACTTACAGAAATTTGGCAACACCAAGTCAGCAATAACAATGACCAGCATTATCCCAGCATGGATGATGACTTTCCCATAGCTGCATAGACCAAGACCCTTCCTGGTAACTCTTCCAGTTCTTATATCTGACACCTTCCAAGATCGTGAGGTCACATGAAATCTGGGCAGATTGACAAATGACCAGGAGGTGCAGAAGGAAGAATACCAGGGGAGGGACCAATGATCTTTGCATGTTGTTGCTCTATAAGGGAACTTCCACACTCAACAAGCCCAACCATGGAGGTCTCTTGAAGTAGTCACAGATGTTCTGGTGACACTGGAGGCTCTTATGCTGAGAATCTTTATGTACAGAATATTTTGCAACTTTTCAGTCTTCTCTGGAAACAGTCACAAAACTGACACTGTCCTTCAAATTGAAGAGCACGTTTAGCAAAAGAAATGGGAGTCTGGAAGGCATATTCCACTTAGAATGATCAGAGAGGTAAGTAGTAGATGTAGATCTGATGAAAATGAAAATAAGTATAGTTTCTCCACATTTAATATTTCTCAGTGGGACTAATAATCTTATGTTGTTCCAACTACAAACATCAGTCTTAGATGCTGCCACTCTGAATTCTATCATCATGACCATTAGCACGTGTGAGTCAGAACTATGACAGCTCTGAAACATAGTACAGGACAAAATAGAGGTTTTTATCTATTTAAGAACTGGTAATATTGACTTTTATCATTAGATCTAAAATTGATTTAAATTTTTTTTGTCTCAGATACAGTCAGGGTAACAAATGTAACAAAGAGAATTCCTTAAATCAGTAATTTAAGGAGAAATGGAACATTTGCTGTGTAATCACAGGCAATCAATGAATTAATAATAATAACAAATAGCCTTGAACAGATATACCGTCTGTTTCTCTAGTTACTGTGAATTCTTGTAACAGCCTTAAATCTCCTTAATTTAACACCAAAGTGAATTTTCCTTCTGAACTTATAAAAATTTTAATGATTTCATTTACCACCCAATATGTGGTCTTAACTTTTCCCAAGAAACTTATTACAGTTTGAATATGAGATTTACCTAACAGGCTCAGGTGGGGAACAGATGATTGGTGGAAAGTGTTGCAATCTTAGAAGCTCTATCTTGTTGGAGGAAGTGGGTCACTGGGGATTTGCTTTGCCCTGCAGGGACCTTTTCAGTCATGTTCTTTCTCTCTCTAGCCTCTCTCCTACCCTTCCTTCATCACCCTGCTATCTCTCTCATCTTACTTGTGGACGTGAGCTGAGTAGCTTAACACAGAACTCTGATTCAATGTATCACATAATGTAGTCCCCAAAACACAGAACTATTTTCTCAGATTATTATCCTCAAATAATAAAGACAATTGAAAACCACACTCTCTTTAAGATTTTCCTCTTAGTTGTCTGTCCCAGTAAATAAATATCTAACTAAGACAGTAATATTTGACTGAAAGAAATATATCTATGTTGGCATAATGCCTATTCTGTGGAACACTTTTGGAAGAGAAAAACTAATTGTCACTGCAAGGTTAATTTTAACATGATGAATATAAACACAAAATTTTATATACTAGTAGTGTATTTTGGTAGTTGGCTATAAATTTCAACTTGCAACAATCTGTAATTACCTAGGAAAAGAGTCTCAACTGAGTAAAATTTTTATATCATATTAGCTGTGGACAAGTCTATGGGAAATTTCCTTGATTTGTATTTGACCCATCCTACTCTTAGTGGTACAATTCTCTAGCCCTGGAGCTGTATAAGCAGTAAAGAAAGCTCAGTGAGCAAGGAAGCAAGTGGCAAGGGTGTATTTGCTTTTCTCTGTTCTTTACTGTGGATGTGGCATGATCTTTTGTCTCAAAATCCTGCCTTCATGTATCCCCCCAAAAATGATGTCCAGTAACCTTTTCCTCCTCTATACTGCCATTGGTAGAAATATTTGTTACAGCAAAAGAGAAGAGGTTGGGACTGGTCCCAGGAAATGCTATGGTATGCAACATACTATATACAGTTTAAATGGGATCTCAAACATTTCTCCTTGAACATCTGTCATTCCTTTATGGTGAAAACTTTCAAATTCCTTTATTTTAACTTTTTGATTATTAACTCTCTTCATGTCCTGTGCAAGAGCACACCAATGAGTTTGAATTCTATATTATCATAATTTGATCCCAGCCATCACTTTTAGATCCCACATGTAAGTGAGAGTACCTGAATCTCCCCTGTGTGTGCCTCACCTATTTCTCTTAACAAGATCTCCAGTTGGCCATGATGATGCAAATGACAGGACTTTCCTCCTTTCATGGTGAGTAGTATTTCATAGTGTATACATACCACAATATTTACATTCACTTATTAATAGATGCACACATGGATTACTTTTTTTTCTGGGCTACCAAGAACAGTACTGCAGTGAAATGGGAGTCCAGGTGCTGGTGTCTGTTGAACATGAATGGGAAGAACAAGAAACATGTATTGAATTCTCTTAACATCAACACTTAACACTATGGAAGGATATTGTTGGCAGTGTGCTTTTATTACCATAACCTACTACCAAAATTGGAGCAACTTATCTGAAAAGAAGTTTATTTGCTTTACAACTTTGTAATCTGGAAGCTAATCCCAGGCTTGACTGGGAATCTGGAGAGTATTCCACAGTGCAAGGCTTACATCAACGAAGAACACTTATGGATCTGCCCTTTTCCCTCTGTCAGGCCACCATGATTTAATGACTAGTCCCCAACCTAATGATCCATTCTCATTAATTTTCCAATGCATTACCTCTGAATGTCACATTTATACTAACTTTTCACCATTCAGTGCCATCGTTTTGCGATTTGGGTGACCGAGCTCAGCGTAACTTCATGGAGTCAACTCATAAACAAATCAAGACAAAACTGTCCTTGAATGAGTGTTAATTTTGGCTTCAACAAGACACGAGGTCCTACTGAATGAGAATTGTTAGCTGGGAAAAAAAATTAGAATCTGAAGTCTGGTTGCTGCTGAATCTTTATCTGTTTATACCAACAAACAGGTGAAAGCTTGTGTGTCAAATCATATGACCATCTGTTCCAATACACTAAACTAGCCATGATTTTAAGATACTAAATGCTCCCTTGAAGGGTACAATTTAAACAGTCTTCAAGGCATAGGATGCAACTTCACTATAACTTCGTATTAGCTTTTCTGTTGTTCATGTTATTTTTCTCTGAATGCCATGCTACATTGCATTTCACATCTCCAATTAATAACATGCTTCCTCTTCTAGAAGCCTGTTTGAACACACTCCTATTCACTTTTCTGTAGCCATTTTCTCCTCTCTGTGATTACATTATTCTAAATATATAGCCAAACAAGAGCTTATATTTAACCATTTCTGCTCCAACTTTGACCTGTGATCTCCTCTATGTCCTATTGAACTGTTATAGTACAGGACAACAATAACTTATGACCAAATGTTATAAAAAAATTATTGAAGGAAAAGTTGACCTATGAATTTAGTTTGCAGTATTTTACATATTTTAGTGTACCACCTAATATAAAACATGTGACTTTGAGACAAATTAGGAAAAAAAGTCTTTGAGAACACACTAGATAATTCTGCTCAAAATGATAGTGTAGAGACATTAGGAATGAGGGCATGGGATTATCCTTGGAAGCAATTGCTGTGGAGGTTTTCATTTCCTTAAAAATATTACAGGGTGTGATTTAGGTACCTTGGTTAACTTATCCAAGTGAAGGTTTCTGAGATCTAGTATGCACTCCAGATTTTTACTGTGATCTGATAAAAAATATGTTTGTTGACAGAGACAAAATGCTTTATCTCTTTATTTTCAGTATAAAAGGTAATCTATTTCAGAGAGCAGGATACTTCCTTCAAGAGAAAATGATGGAAGCTACCACATAACTTATTGAAGACCGTTAGATGGGTTTCTGGAATTGGATTCCATATTTTATGTTGCTCTTTGTAAATACTACATAAAAGACATTGAGACAGTCTGCAAGTGCTTGAAGAATAAGAAAGCAGCCTCAACCTTAGAAATCTGAAGTAATCAAGTATTGCAGAGATCGAGAAGAGAGGTCTGTTACACTCCCTGGAACTAGTACCTAGACATACACTAAAAGAAACACAGTACCAGACAGGAAATAGCCATCATAGTAAATTAGGTTTAGTCTGTCATCATACCTGAAGCTGTTGGAATCCTTTCCTGTGCAAGATGCACATTCTTGCTGTTTTGAACACCAAAGACACTGGTAGAATTAATGCCTGTGCTTTATGCCGGGGTAGTCATCGAAACCCAGGTACCGTATTCCAATATAGGAGCATGAAGCCCAGGAGCTTTGTTATCTCACTAAATGAACATCTGTCTGTCAGATCCGTGGACTTACCTTTTCCCTACCACCACTAAATCTGTCTCACAAAGTTCATTTTGCCCTGGATTTTTAGATAAAAACATGGCATTTTATGATAAACAATAAAATATGAATGATAATATCTCCTACATTATTTGTTCTTGTATGACACAAAAATGATAGACTATGTACCTGAAGAAATGACGATCATATCTTCCTTCAGGGATCTAGACTAGGGTGTGATATTTTATAAGGATTATAGGACGCAGAATGTGGTCACTCTAAAAAACCATTATAGGGTGATTTCTACAATTCATTCCTCAGCTGGGGGAGGGGGACAAGTAAAAACCTTCAAATTGCTAAAGAATTTTTTTAGTACTTTCTAAATCAAAAAGAGGCTGCAGAGATTATCTAATTTAGTGTCCCACTTGAATTTTTAGCCCCATTTAAATGCTTTAAGTTGTAATGCAAAGCTTAAATATCTTGAGGGACCAATTTCTCAATGAATTTTTTTTGTTTGTTTGTTTGTTTTTTGTTTTTTTTTTTTTTTGTTTTTTCGAGACAGGGTTTCTCTGTAGCTTTGGTGCCCGTCCCGGAACTAGCTCTTGTAGACCAGGCTGGCCTTGAACTCCCAGAGATCCGCCTGCCTCTGCCTCCCAAGTGCTGGGATTAAAGGCGTGTGCCACCACCGCCCGGCTCAATGAATTTTTATGTTGCCTATTATATCAGGATCTTTGGTTGTAAAACGGTGTATTTCTCTTGAGCCTCCCACCAGCAGGAGGAAAGCTCAGGTCACATACAATGCCTTCTGCATTCTTCTTCCTGAGGCTGCACTTAGCCTGACTCATTCATATGTCTGCTCTAGTCAATTTTCTTTAAATAAATATCATTTAACTATACAGTTGCTGAAAAAATGTTTCCCTGTAAAGATACCATTATAGCAAAGATATTCTTATCACTGTAGAGTGTACAATGGCTCTGCTGGATAGGTTGAGTCTTTAAGTGCTCTCAAAACACTCCTTGGTATCCCAAGCTGAAGAGAGTTGGGGGAAGGGTGAGAGGTGACTGGGTCACAGAGTTATTCAGTCACTTTGTCAGGGAATTAGGGACCCTATACCAAGAACCATGGCAGATGCAATCGTTTGTCCTGTGAGAACATAAGTGGACAGGTTACCCAAACAGGAAAGTTTGCACTCACTATACTCCAAGTCTGCCAGTGCCTCCATTCTGGAATCCCCAGGCCCCAGAACTGTAGAAATGCTTGTTTTCTAAATACCCCATCTGTGGCATTTGCAAACACACCACAATCACATCCTACATCACCTCCACTGAAACCCTTCTCCCTTCTCCCATTAGCAATGAAGCCAGGCCTCTGCATCCCAGAGCTAATCAAAAGCTGTAAACACTCAGACTGTCGCGGGATTTTGTCTTTATCTACTCACTTTATTAACCATAAATGCTGGGGAATGTTATTTCTGACTGCTGTTTTGACTTTTTTTCTCAACATTTCCAATTCTCTTCTGTCAAGTCACTTGCATACACGGGGGACCATGAGAGCGGTCAACAGCTGAAATAACATGAATTAAGATTTGCTATTAGAGTTGTTTACCTTGGTGCTTCCGGGCTAGATAGAACACTGTAATTGCAAACCTAGGATGGTTTCTCTTGAAGACTCAATCACAAGAGCAGCTATGTCTTCTTGCTCTACCGTACCGTGGAAGGGTCAGAAGTGGCCAAGCCCTTGCAGGCCCTCCTTTCTACCTTCCAGATGACGTTTATTCTGTTGTAACAAGAATTCAGTTCACTCTTCACTGATCGAAATGGTCTGCCATGTTTTGTGTTGCTTGAACATCTGAGATAGTCCTAAATAGCAACTGTGTAAGTGAAACAAGCACAGGCACCAAGTCAAGAGAGGGACAAACACATTCTCAAAGTCTGCGTTGTGGTAGAGGATTGGCAGAAGTGCTGTAAAGATGATGACAGGAGCTGTGGAAGAGCTTAGTGGAAACTCAGCCAGTGAGTCTTCATGTCTTCCCTGTGTCAGTGGCTAACTGACCTTGAAGAGTCCAACAGCTTCACAGTGCTTTAGTTTCTTAACTCTGACACCAATTAGAAATGTCCCTATTCTTCTGAAAGTTGGTCCACAGTGAAGAGTGTTCGGTATAATAAATTCTGGTTTAGTGTGTTTGTGTGGGTATGTGTTAGGGGAAAAATGCAAGTATGGGAAAGAATTCTTGTCATATATACTTGCATATGTTATATTTATTTATTTATTTTAGTGTTATATATATATATACATATATATATATATTTTAGTTTTCATTTTAGCTGTGTGTATGTGTGTATCTGTGAAGGTGAGTGTAAGTTCCCCAAAGAGGCATTTGATCCTCTGGAACTGGAAAGAGACTATTGTGAGCCAATTGACAAGGGTGGGTTCTGAGAACAAAACTTGGGTCCTCTGAAAGAACAGCATGAATTCATAAGTGCTGAGCCATCTCTCTGGGCAAATGCCCAAAATTTTCTATATCATTATCTGCTAGCTACTTCATGTGTGAGTGTGTATGTGAGTGTGCTTATGTATGTGCTTGGGATTAGATGGTTGCAAGGAAAGGAAAGTGTGTTAGTGAGAACCAAGACTTATACAGTATATTTGAGAGTCTGGAACACGCACACACACTAACACCCCCCCCCCCACACACACACACTGCTCTTCATCTGTACAAATGAGAAACAAATGTTTGTCTATGACTTGAAGAAAAATGAAAATATAATTTCACATCCCGTTCTAATTTTCTTACACTACATTTACCTTCAAAACACAAATTACAGCATATACCCGTCGATTACTCACTTTTCACTGAGACTCCAGAAGCATCATCTTCTGTCTGATTCAATTTCACAGCCTGGCTCACACGGGAGGATGCTGTGCCTTGAGGAAGGAAGCTCTAAGTGTGAAACTTCCTGAGAGGGGAAAATAATGACCATGCATGTCACAAGGGCAGAGAAAGAGTTACACCTACAGGTTTCATAAAAAAAAAAAAGTGTGATATGTTCTGTTTCCTATCTGCTTGGGAAGCCAGCAGCCACAGCTAGAAGACGTTGTCTTCTGTATAGTCAAGTTAAAAGACAAGCTAAGACCAGCCTGTTTATATCTAATTTGCAAATCTGGCTATTGTTAATAATAAGCAGCAGGCAAGGTGGGACGCCCCATAATCAACAGCACTTAGGAGCAGAGAGAGGAGAATCTAGAGTTTAAAGCCAACCTAACCTACATGAGATCCTTTCTCGAAAACCATTCCATCAGTAAAAACAAAATACTACAATTATGAGCAAATTATTTTTATTGAACTTGCAAGCTCCTTGCTTTCATATCTGGAACTCTAAAGAGACATATAGTTAGTCGTACATCAGGATAATTGTGAGGTCAAAGTAAAATTATGAATGCAAGTCCTTTACTTCATAGCCTAGAAGGAGATTTTTTCCAGTTAATGCAGAAATGGTATTTTAATTAATGACATTTATTTTCCCACATAGTACAATCCTATTTTCTCCTTACAATTTACCAAAACTTTATAATTAAATGGAAACAAAATAAACAACTGCTTTGAACATGTAGGTAAATTTTCATAAACACATCTCAAATATTTAAGTGTGCTCTAATTTTAAAGGCACACAATCCCATGTAGAATGAATTGTACTTCCAGCTTTTGATGTGCTGGGGTATCAAACCCTACATTGTTAATGGACAACGAAGAATTTCCAGACATCACTTGTTCTTTTCAAGGTTCATAGTTCCAACTCGATAGTCTAATTCACTAGACACAATAGCAAACCATGGAAAAGGGCTATTAAGTCAGCAGCTCCAGTCTTCTGAGGTTACTAGGTGGCTGAAATATATTACTGTTTTATATGTTGTGATGATTTGTGGCTAGAAATGACTCCTTTAGAAGATCAGGTGTTATCAGCCAGAAAAATAATTTAATGTCAAATGTATATACATACAGTGTTGGGATCTTCAAGTGTATATAGATACTTAGATATAGAAACATATGTAAATACAAAAAAATTAACAAACTTTTATCCTATTTCAAAGTGAATACTGATTGGGAAATTTCATTCATTCAGTATGATAAGAATTACCTAAATTACATTGGAAATTATGTTAAGACACCAGGCTCACTGGCACAAAGCTACTGAGATTCTCCTGTCTCTGACTCCCATCATGTACTGACTTTATGTGGGATCTAGGGATTTGAACTCAGGGTTTCATACAGGCATAGCAAGCATTTTATCCACTGAGTCATCTCCCTTATCCAGCCTTCCGTATCTATGAATACTATTTTCTTCTTAATCAATAACCTTCAGACACAACCATAATAAGTTGAATGAAAAGAGAAAAAAGTGATTAAAACCTACCCACACATGAACCAGTCTCTGAAGTTTTCAGAAATGAACATTAAAATACCAGAGGTAAAATCTGAAGAAAAACAAATGGTAAAATTTAAGATTTCCTATGAGAATAGAAGTTACTTCTTAATAAGTATAGTCATACCTTAAAAACATATAATGAGCATATTAAATAAAAACAGATTAAGTGTTTAAAAGAACATTCAGTAAAAGAGTAGGACAATGCACTATTAAATAAGTCAACTGAAGACAAATAGCAAACAAGTGATGATGTGAAATATGCAAAAACTTACTAAAGAACTACAGTCAGATGGGAGAGGTGTTTCCAAAGCACTGACTTGTCCTAAGAGAAAGCAAAGGAATAGCGGGGTGGGGGGAGGCAGGGAGCTATTTGAGGAAGTACACAGATGCTTCCAAAATACAGAAAATAACTCGTCAGAAATCCATGAAGGTATAACAAATGTAAGTCAAATGAACCCAAGAAATCACCACCCACCTGTTGTAACAAATACTCCAAAACTAAAACCAGGGAAGGAATTTGGCAAAAATAACTCTTCATAAAGACATCCTAACATCAAGGAAAGTGGGATTTTAACATACTGGTCAGGAGAACTGAGGGAAATGAGACTAACTTGGGAATAGGCTTTAGAAAACCATTTTAAACCACCAAAAATCACCTACAAAAGTTAAAATGTTACTGATAGCTTAATTGAGCTTTAATTATATAGAATAAGTAGAGTGACTATTTTCTTGACAGAATAACTCTGAATGGTCACATGGTCACTCCATTAACTCACATGTTATTAAAAGCCCTAACAGTGAGGCCATTGCATTATCATCTCTACCCTTTTAATGTCTAACTATACAGCATATGGCAATGGATAGTTAAGTTTTCAACCCACCAGACGCTGATGGAGATAATACTCTTTATTAAGACTATCAGGACTACTAACTCTAAAAACGGTTTATCTCTGTCTGTAATTCCTATCATGTGCCACTTCATTTCTTCCCTAAGAATAGCCTTGCACATATTCCCAATGCTTGTGTGTTTATCTCATGGAAACATTCCATCTACTGGGCACATATACATCTATGTGAATGGTGAGGAAGATGACTTTTCATTTATCTGTATAGTTTTGATATACAGAATATATACTAAGACATGTTTCATAAGTAGAACTATTTGTCTCATGAGGACAGTAAACACTTAAAAGCCTGTTTTGCTCACTTTTACCTCAGAGCAAATTCAAACTACACTAAAGCCATTTTGTAAATAGATCATAAGTTCAAAACTTTACAGCTATGCACAAGGTCGGAGTCACAGGTGTCCAATCAAAGTTGCTACACAAAGCACACTAAGAAAACCATGCCAAATCTCCACTTGCCAAGTCTGCTGACAATATACCTATGTGTCAAAGTTTGTCATTAGGCTCTGTGTCCCCTGTCTGAACACAGTCTTACTCCTGAAACCTTGAAATCCTTGTTTTCCATGGTAAATGGCTTGTCTCCGTATTGCTTACCCTAGGAAAGTACTTTTGACCAATGAGAGGTAACTGTTAAAATGTTTTTATTGCTTCAAGTCTCTTGAAAGAAAGACAATTTTTAGGCTAGAGGGGAAGAATCCAGGAAGAATTAGAATTAGGGCAGAAGAATTAGAACAGAAGCAAAAAAAGAAAGGAAGAGACTTATTTAGAACAACAGAGTGTGAGAGAATTCATTTGCCCTCAGATAATTCAAGAAAAGAAGTTCTGTTCACCTTCTATAGCATTTGATCTGAACCCTGAAGAGAACGTTGGGACTGGACCCCAAAGACCCTTGGTACTTTAATGTCTATCATTTGAGATGGAAATGGCTACACAGGGGTGGGCATCCAGTCCCCTTGAAACCTTTTTGTTTCTGCTTAGTGGCCCACAAGGTTGAACCAGTGCTTTTTGTAGGCGTGGGTGTGATGATAACCACTGGAGCATGAGAAATATCTTTTATTATCCATAATTATTTTATGTAGAGTACAAGATTGTGGATTTATTCCATACACATAAAACCTACACTGCGCTGTGATCCACCCCAGCCATCCCTACAGGTTCCCTTATGATATCTAAGTAGTGCTAATATTTTTTTTAACTTTTAACATCTGTAAATTTAGTTCAACATTTATGTTTGTAAGAAGTGTTGACAAAGATAAAAGGCACCAAAATAATCTCAGCAAATGAAAATACTTATAGATAAAAATTCATTAATATAAAAACATGCTCAGAATATTTAATCTCTAGGAAATATTTAAAATCTCAAGGATATAACACTAGAATCCACAAGAAAGTCCCCAAATTCTGAATTAATTGAACCAATAGAAATAAAGCTGGAACTACCATGTGATGCAAGAAGATTGCTCAGTAGGAACACTCTCATGGACAGAGGAAGTCTAAGTAGATGCTTTAGTCAGAACTCTTACTCCAGGAAAAGAACCACTTTACAAGTTTTTAGATACCTATGGTGGTAGCAAACATGTTCATGATCACTAGTATTGTTTACTCATAGCTCAAATTATAATCTAGATACAATAAATATATGTACACCAGTGGTTCAGAGGAAAAGTCACAGATCCTGATTTTCCCCGTATGTGTTTGAGTTCTTATATACACTAATAGTACAGGATTTACTTATATCCTGAACGAAAATTATCTCCTTTTCCTCTCTCTCTGTCTCTCTCCCTTTCTCTCTTTATCTCTCTCTCTCTTTGTCTGTCTGTATCTCTCTCTGTTTGTCTGTCTCTCTGTCTCTGTCTCTCTCTTTCTCTCTCATCTTTCCTCACCATTCTTCTTTCCCACCAATCAATCAGCAATAGTGAACTGTTGCTAATAAAGGGGTCATATTATTTTCTTTGTATATCATATTTCTAAACAGAGACCATTACTGAGATGTTAAAATTTTGTACAAGTTCATGTTAATTACAGATGACAGTAATTGGTTTTAATTACTTCTTATCCACTGTTATGTCTGACACAAAACCATTCTATTTATCTCATTAAAAATAAGCACATAAAAATATCAAATTGCTTATAGTTGTTCATATGTTTAGTTTCTAAACTGCTGGTATCATTTAAATTAATAACAGATATATGGAAAACATATACAGCAACTGGAATAGTAAAAAACACCAGTCCCATTCTGTAAAACAAACTTCAAGCTACTTTATAAGAATAAAATAAAATTTATGTTAACTTTGTCATTTTCTGTGGGTGTAAGAATGGTGCAAAGAATTGTCTGTATTCTGTCAATCATGTTTTAAATAAATGCTGATTGGCCAGGCAGGAAGTATAGGTGGGTCAACCAGACAGGAAGTAGAAGCTGGGCGATGAGAACAGTAATATTCTGGGAAGCAGGAAGCTCCCTCCACAGTGCTGCCCAGACCACAGAAGAAGTAAGATGTGAGCTGCTTCACTGAGAAAGATACCGAGCCATGTGGCTAACATAGATAAGAATAATGGGTTAATATAAGCTACAAGAGCTAATAAGTAGCCTGAGCTAATGGGCCAGTTTTATAACATATGGAGATCTCTGTGTGATTTTCTTTGGGACTTGCCAGCTATGGGGAACTGGGCAGGACATAAACCCCAACAAGCCGGCCCTTCATGTTACAGAATGGTGCCCACATGGGTAACTGCATCCATAGAAAGCCTGAGAAAGCTTGGGAAAAAATAGAATAAAGCATATTTTCTTGGTCGCAGCAATTTCTCAGGTCTGCTCTGCTTGCTAGTAGCAAGCAAATACTCTCATTTAAGAGAGGCTTCCTGACTCAGCTTTAGCTGCAAAACCCTGCAGCTCTTTAAGAGGTCCTTTCACGAAACACTTAAATGGTGTTGACGAAAAGCTGAACTCATGCTTTTTTTTTTTTTTTTTTTGGTTTTTTGAGACAGGGTTTCTCTGTGGCTTTGGAGCCTGTCCTGGAACTATCTCTGTAGACCAGGCTGGTCTCGAACTCACAGAGATCCGCCTGCCTCTGCCTCCCGAGTGCTGGGATTAAAGGCATGTGCCACCATAGCCTGGAAAAAAAGCTGTGCCATTTTAAAATTCCAGCTTTCTGGGCCATCCTGCTGGGGCAAACTCAGACTCTTTCAGGCAGGCAGTCCATGTGGTTAAGCACACTGCTGCAGCTTGCTTGCTGGCAGGGACTTTGAAGAGCCACAGAGTTGTGGCAATAAAAATGGCTCCAGCGGTATCTCCACCATGAGGCTGGAAAGCTAAGAAATGGGCTGGATCCAGCCACCAAAGCCACAGCTTTAGTCCTACTGATATTGCTTGATAAATTAATGACTCATGCGGTCAAAAAAGAGACATATACAGATTCAAAGTCAAAGAAAACATCTAAATGGTTTACAGTGTGTTAAAAATATATGCAGGCTTGGAGTTCTTAAAGTAAAGAAAGAAAGAGAGTAGTTGGGTGTGGCAGTACACACCTTTAATCCCAACACTTAGGAGACAGAGGGAGATTGACCTCTGTGACTTCAAGGTGTGGCAGGACACACCTTTAATCCCAATGCCTGGGAGGCAGAGACAGTTGGATCTCTGAGAGTTCAAGGACAGCCTGGTCTACAGAGTTATTCCAGGACAAAGACATACAGAGAATATAAAATAAAAGTAAAAATAAATGAAATAGAGGTTAAAATAAAGCTGCACAAAAATGGAAAACACACAGAGAATCTTGATGCTGTGTGCTATTATACTCTCTTTGAATTGTTTGAATGATGAGGAAGGAACAAAAGCTGCTAAAAGATATCTGTTCATAAATGCTGCTGAACTAATCCAAGATAGATATTTTGAAAATACCTTGACTTCAGAATTTGGATCTAAGGATATCATGCTTTGGAAAAGAGATTTTTGTTTGTTTGTTTTCACAGAGGATGAGACCCTGTGGATTGCTTCTATACCAATATGGTATGATAGACCACGCTCTCCTGAAAGGTTGCTGTGAACACCTTCAGAAAATTACTTCACTCAACGACTGAGATGAATCTAGCACACAGGTTACACAATGAAAGACCTGATTAACAGCGCCCCCATTCAGCACGAAGCAGTTTGGAGAGAAATAACTATGCCCATATTCCCAAATATTGTTTATAAAGTTCTTTTACATTTAACAGGGGGTATAATATAGATATGAGTAATTTGCATTGATATGGATTTTTCTTTAGTTATTTAAATTTAAGGTCAATTTTATTATATATGTATAATAAAATATATATATGTATGTATTTCTGATCTTGATTAAGGTATTGTGATTGTGTAGTTCATTTTAAAATGTAATATATATAGGTTGTCAATGGATAATCATCAATAATAGTCAAGCTTATAGTCATGTTAGTTAGATTTTCTAACTATATAGAGATATATTTCAGTTAGATAGACATTCTTCATATCTTCCAAAGACTACATAATATGGCATTTTAAATGTTTTAATAACTTAGGGCTTTTCATGACAATGAGACACATCTGCTCCTGGCAGCACCAATCTACTTCAAAAGGAAGATAGGCATCAAACAGGCTCCTTATGGAGTTTGATAGCCATTTGGGAAAGAAACTGCTCTTGCCTGGACTATTGCATAAATTGGACACAGAGAACCCTCAGAGAGAGGACTGCTGAACTTGCCTAAAGGTGAAATGATCGTTCGGGGTTCCTGACTCATGAAAGAGTTTATGAGACATTCTGCAGGACACAGCAGATAGTGACTGAACTGTCTTTGGAAATTCCTGCTTCATGGAAATGTCTGCTGGATACTATGGGCCCGTAGGCCAAAGATGGATGCCCCAACCATACAGAGGAACTTTGGGTGACTGTCCAGGCAGTGAGATGTCTCTGTCATTTCTAGAGTTTGGAAGTTGCCTATTTCTTGTTTGTTTATATAATATTGTATTCTTCTGGAGTCTTTGATGGAGTTGAAGAATAGATAGATAGTTATAGTTTTCCATTGTTATGATAAAAGATAAAGTAGATATAAATATTGTAACTGTAATTCTTGCTTGATAACTGTTTTGTTATATGTAATTTTACTATGTTAAAGTGAAAGCCTTTCTTTTTTTGTTTCAACAGAAAAAAGGGAAATGATGTGGCAGTCTTCTGTTTTGAGTTGATTTCATTGGTTAATAAAGAAACTGCCTTGGCCCTTGATAGGACAGAAAATTGGGTAGGCGGAGTAAACAGAACAGAATGCTGGGAGGAAGTGAGGCAATTTTCATGCTTCTCCTCTCTGAGCCAGATGTGATGAAGCTCCAGCCCAAGATGGACGTACGCTAGAATCTTCCTGGTAAGACACCACCTCGTGGTGCTACACACATTATTAGACATGAGTTATTCAAGATTTAAGAGTGAGCTAGTAAGAAGCTAGAGCTAATGGGCCAAGCAGTGTTTAAATGAATACAGTTTGTGTGTTGTTATTTCGGATGTAAAGCTAACCATGCGGGAGCTGGGTGGGATGAAAAGCAGACCTGCCCGCAGCTCCTTCTACAAAGTCTCTTCCCCCTTTCTCTGCTTCTCTTTGCTTCCTGAGAAGACCTGATGCTGATGGCATTTGTATTTCAAATTCACATTTTTTTTAACTATGAGCACTTTACAATGGGCCACTCAGCATCTGCGACTTCAGTCAGACATGTCGAGATCTCTTGATTCACTCTGATCTGGGGGGTCTTTGTGCATGAATGTGCTTGTCAGAGGAATGTTTCCCTCAAGTTCAAGTCTGTTGTTGTATAAGAAAGCTTAGTTTGTTCACTAGCTCTGCACATCACTGCTGAAGTCATCATGTTTCTTTAAATCGACAGTCTAACTTGCATTAGTTAATGTGAGGACAAGCTGTGTTTCTGTACTTGGAATGAAATTTTTCTCATAAAATTAGTTTATTCTTTTTACCAGAAGGTTCCACTTTTGAGATTTTTAAAGAAATTTTCATTTATACACATATTTAAGAGAAGTTTTATTTCTAATTCCAACTTCCCCAAGTAATGGAGTCAAGGGTCTTATGATACAATGAGAAGATTTTGGAAATTTTCCATAACTTAAAGTTTGTGAAATATTTACATTAATTTTATTTGAGTGATTTAGAATCATTCTATTACATCATTATGTTTTCTTTGTTGGTAGATTTTATACAATTGTATTTAAAATAAAATAAAAAGATTCATATTATCTATTTTATCTGACACAAACTTGAAAATTTCTCTATCTATGGAAATGTATTTAATTTAACAGAAGAAAATTTAAAATATTCATTTATTTACTAATTTATTTCTTTTTCTTTTAATGATTCTATATTATTCTGGCCTCTGTTAATGCTGAAATATACTTATTAGCCATCAGCTCCTTGTTTGTATGTAGTGTTTTTCTGCTCTGTATACTCTGAAGGTTTTCATTTTGTCTCTGTTTTCACACTTGTACTATTACATGGAGAATTTTGTTTGTATGTCAGTTGTTTACCATCTTGACTCTCTTTATTAAAGCATTCTATTGGTTTTAGAAAATTTGAAGATTCAAAATTGTACTTAGCTTTTCTTCTTTACTTTTCTTTTTTTCCATGAAACTTAAAATTGCATGTGTATTAGCATGTTGCAATAACTCAAATATCTCTTAGAATATTGCATTCTGAAATACACACTTGCTACATCTGCCAGATTATACTGGCCACTGTCTTTCTAATATTAGTAATCTTTTAACTTCTTATATCTTTGTAATTTCTCAAAAGATTAGTCTGCATCTAGTTTTTATCTGATTCATCATAAAATCTTTATAGTCCGAGTGTGCCATGTAGCTTTGTAGCTTTGTATGTTTGTTTATTTTGCCTTTTCCCTAGTCCTAAAATAACAGGTATTTCTCATTCCAAGGCTTGAAAATGAGTTGGCCAGTTTTCAAAAATGTAGTCTTTATTCACGACTGAGGCTGAAAGATCAAGCTGTGTTTCTCCACTCACCCCATTAGAGAATGATAATTAACTCTTTTATTAATCAGCTGTAGGTAATTTATCAGTGTTAATGAACAAGTCAAGTTCAAACTGATATAGAGTCTGAGGCTATAGAAATGCACATGTCTCTGCCTTCCTATGTTCTAAGCACATTGCTGAGTTTTCTTTCTCTCCTCTGTTTGGAGGACTGTTTGGAGAAGCTCATTTCTTTTCACACAGAATCAGTGACAGTCAGGAGGTGATCAGGCACTATTTTCTACCCTCAATGCACCTCAAAGACATTTTCCTTCTGTATTGACTCATCTTAGCTCTGTGGCTTAATACTTTGCTTGCTTTCAGAAAGGACCACAGAACTGATGCTACTTTACAAGTTGTTCATGGATGCCCTCTCCTGCTACACAGTGCTTCATGTTCCTGCTTACGGTTTGTAGTAAGTTGTAGATTTCAAAACTACATCTGTTATCTTCATACCTCTATAGATTCCTGCTAATTGGGATTTCTTTTCTGTTAAGAAACAGGTTAGGGGCATTTTCTATTCATTTAATTTCATGTTAGCTTTAATAGTAGTTGTATATTCCCACTACTTTTCCTTCTTGGATGGAATATTTTAGACTCTCATAGAAAACCTTGACCATTTATTACCAATCTTATTTAAAATATCAGAAATGAAACTCCAAGTTTTATTCTGTCTCCAGAGAGCAATGAAAGAGCAGGTTTTTTCTCCAACTTAACAAGATTTCTGTTTAGCTTCTTAGTCTCTCAGGAGCCACTTCTTTTTTATATATATTTGGAAAAATACTTAAGTAGGAAAAGTGTTTCCACACCTGAACATTTTGAGACTTCAAGTCTGCCAGGAAATAATGGCCAAATAAATATTTTTATCCTCTTATGTCCTTAAACATAATTTTTACTTCTTTTCAAATTTCAGTAGCTGTTCTTAGTGAGTAGATTGTTCATGGGAAGTTATTATGTTGATTCCAAGTCTATTATCATGCACCTCTAAGTAACTTTGGATCAATCTTATTCTATGGAGACATAATTACTGCTACTTAATGGGCTATTGATTCTAAAAGGCTGAAACACAATTCATTTTAATCACCATGCATTTCTCGTATCAAAACTGATATATCAATTAGCAAAGGATGGACAGTTATTGATAATAATACTTGCTATATTAGCAATAGACCAAAATAACATGTAAAACAAGTGTTGATTAAAAGAGAATAATAAATATCTTTGATTACAACCTTCCTGAATGAGGTGTGTGCAATAGCCCATGTCTGTATTACCAGTCACTAGTCAGGCTACAAAAAATGTATCACATCACAACCACAAGTTCAGCCTGGGCAATACAATAAAGCTGCCTGTGTAAAGCATTAACATACAAACAAATAAAAAATGTAGCTCAGTAAGACTCTGCTTCCATATGTGTGTGTGTGTGTGTGTGTGTCTTGGATTTGATTCCCATCACAAGTTTCCATTCATATAACTGGAGCCATACTGAACAGTAGTGTAAGCACTGTAGAGACACACTCATTATTAAAAGAGTGAGTTCAAGGCAGAAGATGAGACACCAGAGATTGCCAAACTACCTCAATCTGAGAAACAAGGAAGATGGAATCTCAGGTGATTGCTGAAAGGGAGTGCTCAGAAAAACAGGTAGACAGTGATCAGATAGGGAGACAATGATCAGACAGATAGACAGTGATCAGACAGGTACACAGTGATCAGACAAAAGACAGTGATGAGACAGGTACACAGTGATCAGACAAAAGACAGTGATCAGACAAAAGACAGTGATCATACAGTAGACAATGATCTGGGTACCAGATGGCACCTTAGCTGTGTCTATAAAGGACACATAATGAAAGGACTGATGAGCATTATTAGTTTGGGAAAGCAAGGAACAAGAGCACATTCAATTAGATTTAACCATCCCTGCCTTCACTGGCGGGCAACAGAGAGAAATTGAAATCTCAGAGTAGGATAGAGTCTATCAGGTCTAGAGTAGTCACAAACCTAACTTAAAATTAATCAAGAAACAAAAATAGAAAGCTTAAAACACATGATTGGAGGATCCTAATTTTTTCTAAGCATATCTATCATATGTTAGATCATTTTCTTGGAAATATTCTGTATACTAGTCCTATTCAATTTTGTTTACTTGTTTTGATAGTGTCTTGTTTCGTAGGCCATGATAGCTTAAACTCACAATTATCCTGCCTCAATCTCCTTAGGGCTAGAATACTGGCATATGCTACCATGCCCACAGGATCACTTTAATACTAATAGAACAGGAAGAGAGATGGGGGGCACTTGGGGATCATTTAATCAGCTCTGGGGTCACTATGCTTGGAAAGTAGGATAAACAATTGATTCTTTCATGTGTTCCAAAGATTTGATATCTTGACTATAGCTTTCATTTGGGATATTCCAGATGTTTAGTAAAAGTAATTAAGGAAGGATAGGTCTTGACAGCTGCTTGGAAATTCAGAAGGGAATTCAGGGTCTTTATGGTTGTCTTTCATTGACATAATATGCAATGTTATCTCTGTCATCAAGTATTCCATTGATTTAAATACAATTAATATGTACTGATCAATAACTCTCAGTCTACAAAGTAATAGAAGGACGGTTACACTAGAAATATAAGAAAGGCCAAATACTGAAATAAGTTGAACAGTGTAATCCCAACAGTATAGGCAAATGATGTCTTGTAAAATTATACAGGAAGGAAATATACCATAGCTATCTCCAGTCATGATCCCTGGATTTTTGTATTTATCTTCATTAGAGCTTCTGGGCTTTGTCTGGTGTTTCTAAGCAACTGTGATTTGTAGTTCACACCTGCCTCACTACAACCTCAGAAATCCTAAAATGGCCTCCTACTGCTGACAAACAGCAGATTTATAACGATATTCAGGTGCATAATGTAGATATAATGAAGATGTTTTCTGAAAAGATCGTGTTTGCTGACTCCTCAACTTGTTTCTCTCTGGTCCTTTACCAGATGCCTCCAAAAAACTCACCCGCACAATGCGTCCATCAGCTAACCATAGAGTCTATGACTCCTGAGGTACTATGTGCTGTCCAGTTCCTGAAAGACAGATGCACTCCCTCAGACAGTGAAGCATTCAGGCCACTTTGAGTTTCTCTGTTTCCTTAGTGCTCAAGGAAGCATGAGACTTGACAGTACAATGGTTCTTAGACAGTAGTCTTTTCTACTCTGTATGACTTTCAAACTTCTCTATATTTTTGCACTGTATTCTATTTCTGATAAATGTATAAAAGTCTGATTTCTTTCAGTAAAATTGGCACAGCCTCAGCTGTGACCCCTCAAACCTGGCCTGATTTCATTCCTTAAGGCCATATGAGGTGAACTTGACCCAGTAAGTTAACACAGGTGGTTACATTCATTAAGTTCCATGCAAAATATATTTAATCACAGCAAGGAATTTTCATATTTATATAAAAGAAAATGCAACAATGGCTCAGTCATCATGACCATTTACTACTCTTTTAGAGTACTTAGTGTTGGCTCCTAGCACTCACTGTCAGTGACACATAACTCTATTCCCACGAGCTATGATGTCCTCATCTGGCCTTTGAAAGCACTAGGCATACATGTAATGCACATATACACATGCAGCAAAAAACATTCATACAATTAAAAATAAAATGCATTAGTCTGAAAAAATTAATTTAAGCAAAATGTACACAGCATGAATTTTACATCTCTGAGGGTAAATTTGATTGTCTAGTTGATCAGATCTAGAATCCACTAGGAGATCTGCTACTGGCCATGCTTGGGCGGGGGGGCGGATGTTATTAAAAGACGTTCAGTCTCTAGCATGCTTGGGAGGGCTTTTCTAATGTAGGTCAGTCTCCAGCATGCATGGGAGGGGTTATCTAAAGTAGGTCAGTCTCCATCATGCTTGGGAGGAGTTATCTAAAGTAGGTTAGTCCTTAGCATGTTTAGAAGGGGTTATCTTGATTAGGTTAACAGAGGTGGGAAGACACGCCTGTAATTAGAGCAGCACCAATCATGGGCTGGTTGCCTTGGGCAGCACCATTCATGAGCGCTTGCTCATAGAGAACATGGACACTAAGCTGACCAATGCAATGCATCTCTTTCTGCTTCCTGATTGTGGAGGCAACTTCTACTTCAACCTTATCTGTCACCATTACTTTCATGCAGGAACCTTCCTCTGTGAGCCAGAATAGTCTCTGTTCTCCTTAGTTTGCTTTTAGTTGGGTATTTATTGACAGCGGTGAGGCAGGCAACTATGCAGTTGGCATGGCAGAAGGCCTCACTGTTGGGCAGCCACATTGCTGCCTTCAGGTAGTTCAAGTTCTCTCTCCAGTTCTTACTCTAGTACTGTTTCAGAGCATGGCCGTATTTCACACTTTACCAATTTTATAAGTGCAATTCAATGGCAGTAAAATGGTCATCTCAGGAGTAGCCATCGTCATTACCTTCAGAACTCTGTATATGATAAAGAATAACACTGAATTTCCCTACGGATTATATTACCTCTTCTCTCTTCCCTATCTGTTATGCCTGCATGAGTAACAGTCTATTTTCTGTTGAAATAAATGAGGCGCTTTTCACTTCTTCCTTTAAGCATTCTATTTTTATGACTGGCTGATTCTTAAGGCCCCAAGGTTTCATTCATGTTATCCTGTGCCAAAAATACTTTCCTTTTAAGGACTGGGCACTGTCTCTTTGCATCCAAGCACCAAAAGTGTTTAGAAGATATCTGTCATTAATCTCTTACATTAGTTTTGTTTTATTTTGATTAGTTGTTCAACATAGTAATTCACATTCTTATTGGCCATAAAACCCTGCATTTCTCATAAAACACCAGCATTTCTCATTCAACACAAACAATTCTTGGGCATCTTCAATCCATTTACACCGTTTGTAGAATTTAGAATGTCCTCAACTCATTGGTAGAAGCTTTTCTTTCTCATAACCTCCTTCAAGGCAACCTTTGACCTTGGCTCTCTGTAGCAGCCCTGATCTCTCCTCCTGTGTCTTTGTTTAAGCTGCTGAGGGGAAAGGAAAGCTGAGGGGCTAAACATGGCCTTTGTCTTTCTTAGAGAAACCCTTTTGAATTGTGTCCTTCTTGTAGACTAGTATTGATGCATCTATTAGTTCTCATATCTGTGTTCCATAGTGGATAACAAAATTCATATTTTAACCTCATCAGTACTCAGACACGCAAGACTTACTTTAAAATACATACTAAAAACATGGCATTTACTATAGAGATAGAGGTTATTTTTAATAGATTTTTCGTAGCCCTTGATACTGTACTAAGTTATGATATGGAACTATATTCTCTCAAAATCATATGCTGAAATAGTTTATTGTGGAGCCCTTTCTTTCAGGCTTGCCATTCTTATTAGAATCTTGAAATCACAACAACTGGGCTAATCCACAGGACACCACCGAAGTCCAGGCCTTTGTGGAGTTATTCTGTTCATGAGTCTGGAGTCTTCATGAGAAGATCATACCCTAATAAGAAAACAGCATGATCCTCTACCCTCTATGTTTGAGAGGCTTAAGAAATCTTCATAACAGGAAACAGAACCAACCGGGCACTATATCCACAAGTACCTTGATCTTAGACTTCAAAAACCCCCAGAGCCTGGAGCAATAATTGTTTGCTCTCAAGTCACCCAGTCTACAGGATTTTCTTACCACCACCTGTCATGCTACACAGTAGAGGTGCACACTACTGAGGGAACCAGGCAAAACTAAAGCAGCATCAAAAACAGGGATACAAATCAGACCCTACTCATGGGCAACACTCATCAACTAGACCCCTGTGTGCACTTGGACCCTTTCTGGGCCTTCAAGTTCATTTAATATTCTGAAGTGATGTAGCCTGTAGGCTTTCCATCTTATTGAGTTTGTTTCTTCTAGTTTTCTTTCCTTTAATCTTGTAATTATTATCATCTGCCTGTTGTTTAATCATTTCCAACTTACAGTCTATAAAAACTTAGAAAGATTATGTAATGCATGTTCTCTTGGATATATTTCTCATACTTATAAATTTAAATTTTTGTTTTGTTCCTAAATGTTTAATAATCCTTAGTTTGGCAATTTTTTGATGGTTAATTGATTATTTTAGTTCATGTTTATATTCTCAGTTTGTGGTAAATTTATAAATAGCTTCTACTTATGACAAGTTATATATGAATTTTTATCATTTTCTATTAGTGTATGAAAATTTTCTCATTAAAGCATAAATTGATATTCTAATTTTGAATACATATATGCATCTCTTCTTTATTCTTTACCTTTCCTTATTTTTTAAAGCTTCCAATAGCTGTCTGGTGAGGCAAGAGAAAGTTCACAGAGCCTACTGCACTTTTTTACCAAACTGTGTATTGAGGTGCTGTTGTCTTTTGGTAATTGCCAGTTGAGTCAAAGGGGTGAGCTGGGCTAATTGAAGTCCTACTTTTCTCCACTCAATTCAGTCTTTTACTCAGCAGGTTCACAATAAATTAATCCTATTGGAAAGCAATCAATCTAAAAACCCACAGACTTCATGGAGGGTTTTGTGTTTGATAGACCAAATACAATTTTTCTTGTCTAAGCTGCTTTTGTTTTCTTAGTGATTTTTCCTGCTATCAATATGACAGTTCCCATTTCACTGATCAGTTCCTTCCCCTTGAATTATTCATTTCCAGTTGGGAGTGTTTATTCCCTCTCAGATGAACAGTATGACAGCAGAGCTGTTGTGGAATGACCATATATCTTCTTGTCTTTTTCAGAAGATTTTCGCCTTATGTGGTATTGACCTGAGAGAGAAAATAGTGCTATAAGAATGATTAACTAAAAAGTGGAATCAGACATGCTTTGTCTAGAGTGGTCTAAACAAACTGCAGTGTTGTTTGAGAAAGTGTCCATAGGAGCAAACTCTCTAAGTCAGTGATTCTGAACTCTCTTCAAAAGCAATCCACACTTGCATCACTAAAGGTGCTCATTTTATGCTTATTCAACCATGTTTACATGGTTTACATCAGGATAGAGACAGAACATTAAACTAGAGATTGTGCAGTCTTAAAACCAGATATTATGCAGTCTCAAAACCATCAGTCTGATGAAGATCCAGGAGGAGCCCAGTAGTCTGAGGCCAGCCTGGCCTATGTAGTCTTCTCTGGGAAATCCAGAAGTACAGAGAGTCACTGCCTCAATGCCCCTCCACCTGCCTGAGTGACCCAGAAAGTACTCATTTTGATATGCCTCAAGGAAAAGACTCTGATCCTCCTTGTGTGATTATTGATCATCTAAAATGAATCACAGCTCTTCAGTGGTCAGATCTCCTTCAAAGTATATTGTATTAGCTATAAATTATAAAATTCTGAGAGATATCTGCTATGTCTGAAAGGCAGAACTCACAGCTCACAACACCAAATATGTACAAGCTTCCATAAGCAACATCAATCCCTTCAGAGGTAATGAGAAGATTTAAAATACATTATTTTATTATTATTATTATCATTATTATTAATTATTATCATCTATTTTTATAGGTTTGTTATTTCGAGCATTTTATCCCTCTTCCTCTCCTTCCTCAAACTTATCCAATGTTCATACACCCTGCTCTTATTCAAATTCATAACCACATTTTCTTTATATTCTTTTTAAAAATTTATGTTTACCCTTTATTACATATAGATTTTTTTCTCATAGAATATAATATGAATACAATTTCCCCTCCTTCATCTTGTTCCAGTTCTTCCTCACCTTCTCCCTCACCCAGATCACTGCCATCCTGTCTCTCTTTAGAAAAGAACGGGCAAAGCAAAATGTAGCAGAATAAAATATAATAAGATAAAACAAAAACATCATTTTATAATTGGACAATTTAAGGCAACAGAAAAATAAAAGAAGCCGAAGAGAAATCACAAGAATCAGAGACCCGCTCATTTGCACATTCAGGAGTTCCACACACGTCCTAAACTGAAAGCGATAGTGTGTATGCAGAAGATCTGGGGCAGACCCATGCAGACCTTCGGCCTGCTGCTTAACTCTGTGAGTTCCTATCGCAGGGCAGGGAATTTGGACTGCTCTTCAGTATCGAGAGGGAAGGGGAATGGTGTGGGGGGAGGAGAAGAGGAGTGGGAATAGGGGGAGGGGAGTGGGGGAAGGGGCAATATGTAGGAAGAGGGGGAGGGAAATGGGAAAAGGGGAGGAGGCAGAAATTTTAATTAAAAAAGAATGAAATAAAAAAAAGATTTTTCTCAGTTAACTAGGATGACCTTGTTTTCCTGCTGCCCTCCATACCATCTGTCACCCCTGCTCCTTCTGTTTCCTCTTTTGTGGAGTTCTCTGAATTCCTAAGGAGGGGGGATTTACAACTGTGTCCCAATATCTCCTCCCACCTCAGTGTGTGTGTGTGTGTGTGTGTCTGTGTGTCTGTGTGTGTGTGTCTGTGTGTGTAATGTCTGACTATGGATCTCTGTATTTGTTACCATCTGCTGTAGGAGGCAGCTTTTCTGATGATGAAGGCATAAGGTACCAATCTATGAGTATAGCAAAATACCATTGAGTCATTTTATTCATTTTATTGTTACTGTTTTTTTTTTTTTGTTGTTGTTGTTTTGTTTTTTTTTAAGAGTGGCAACATTTTGTTCTTCCTTATGCCTCTAAGCTATCTAGTCTCAGTTTCTTGGTCACCCAAGCAGTGTCGGGTATGGGTACCCCTGGCAGATTGGGCTTTACGTCAAATCAGACATCAGATGGTTATTCCATCAAAGTTTGTCCCACCATTGTTCTAGGGACATAACTAGATCCTCTGAATGTGGGTGACAGTTATGTGGCTTGATCTGTGCGGGAGGCTGGCAGGGGCACCAGGACCTGGCCCCAGTGCATGAACTAGCTTTTTAAAGCCCACTTTCTATGGTGGGATACATTGCCCAGACTTTATAAAGGGTCCAGACTTTATAAAGAGCTTGGTCCTGCCTCAACTTGATGTGGCATGCTTTGTTCCAGCCCATGGGAGGCCTGCCCATGCTGAAGGATGAGTGGATGAATGCTGAAGGGAGGAGATGGGACTTGTGAGGGAGGGACGGGGATAGGAGGGGAGGAGGGAGGGTAAACTGTGGTCAGTATGTGAAATAAAGGAAAGAATGTTCATTAAAAATGAGAGAAGGAAAAAAGCAAATGATCCTGTGTGGTTTTTTGTAAAGTGTTTTTGGTGGTTCAGTATCTATAAGGAATTTGGTTAATACATTAAAAAGATACAGAGAGACAGACCGACAGATGGAGACAGAATGTCACAGAGAGAAACACAGAGTTAGACACACACACACATACACAGAGAGAGAGAGAGGGAGAAGGGGAGGGGGAGAGAGAAGAGATCTTCATTTTCAACAGCAAGGAAGTTCATATTTCCACTAATGATATAAAGTGCTGTCTCTTCCTGACCATTCTGCCTATTCCAGTGATCTTCTGTAAAGCTCAGTCTGGCCTGGAATTCATGGAGATTCACCTGCCTCTGCTTTCCAAGTGCTGACATGAAAAGTGTTTTTCATCCCAGCTGGCTATTCCGGTGGTTTTTAAAGTAAGTGTGTCGATGCATCTAATAGAAGATTCAGTATATTCTAAGTCAGCTCTCAGACATGTTCAAAGTTTCTGAAACTCTAAATTCAGCATCTGATAAGGTTTTCTGAATAATAAAACAATTTTACATAATAGAAACTATCAGATTATACCAATGTTGATTTCATGATGACTACAAAAATCATTTTAATATTCAACATTTAATTTTATTTATGACATATTAGATGCCTGTTAAACACTCATTGACTGAGTGTGCTTTATATGGACTTCAATGTATATATGTGCTGTTCAGAGATTTCCCTCTGCCCCCCAAAGCTGAAAGCACTTTTATTTACTTCAGATAGCCAAAGGGCATTGCTTATTCTAATTTTCTAAAGTGACCCTTATTAAATTATTAATTTAAACATTTTCATATATCTCTACCTCCATACTTTGTTTATATGTTGCTTAACAAAAAGGTGATTTAAGAACCATCTGCTATTTCATTATTAAAAGTTATATGTGAAAGTATTAAAGAAGTTTAAAAATTGTCGATTATACTTTAGTTTCATGGCAGCTATGACTGACTGAGCATGAGATAATGAACAACTTAGTCCTCTGTCAGGTCACAGAAGATGCTGAACTGTGACTGATGAGACTGCTTCTCTCTAGGTGTCTACAGACCTGCGAGACTCTCACGTTTTTCTTCATTCTGCTTTTCTTTCCCCACAGCACAGTCCAGTCAGTTATCACTGGGGATATGGAATGAACAAGCATTCATCAAGGCTCTCCCAAACCTTTTTCATTTCTGACTAGAATGTGACAAGCAGAGGCACTTGGTTTACAATTCTGTGTGAATATATTGTGGGGACCAGCCATGATAAGCTAAGTATGGACAGGTCACCCAAAGGAAGTTCTTTACTTCCAACCATTATCACCTGCCAGAGTAGAAGTCAGCCATAGGTAAATTTTTTAAGAGGCCTGAGTCTCAGTAGTTTACCCTGGTAGCAGGAAGAACCACAAACTGAGATTACCTGACCACCACCCAAGAACAGACCATTCAAAGGAAATGTTTAGTATTTCAATTGCTGTAGATAGGATCACCTGCCATCACACTCACCAAGACACCCCTAGACAAATGTCAGCCAATCAGAGGTCCTAAAACCTCAGAAACCCCTCACTCCCACCTCTACTACTATAAAAATCCAACTCTAACTGAGCTAGGGCTCCGGTTATTCCAATACGGTTGGACATACGGAGAGAGTTTGCAAACTTGATTAAAATGAAGGCTATTTGCTTTTACATATGGGACTCTGTCTCCTTGTTGGCTTTTGCGGGGACTTTGCAGATTTGGGCATAACATTATGTTACTGGTGTAATTATTGTTTACACATGTTGGGAAATGTGGGTTTATGTTGCTGAAATTTTAAGATATTTTATAGATTTACTTGTGTAAAATTGAAACTCTTTGACTCTGTTCTTTAGTGTGCTATGGGAATGGTGATATTCAAGTATCTCTCTGAAATTATATCTTTGATGAAAAGTTTAAAATCTTCCTAATATAACACTTGATATGTAACTCCAGCCTTTATCAAGCAAAAATTCACTTTTAAATAACTAAATTATTTGCACAACACCTTCTTTATTCTCACAACTTGTTTCTGTGAACGACAGCACAGAGATAAATGATGGGTTCAAATATACTTTAGCATAGGTAGCAAGGCTCACTTCAACTTAAAAAGGTTTCCTTTTTCATATCCCCTTAAGCCTTTAAATAACTATTTGCAAAGAACAACAACTTAATTAATATATCTGTCTGCTCTTCAGAGAACAAACTGTGTCCCCAAAAGCTGAAAATATTGTTTATTTTCTCCAGATAGCCAAAAGCTGTGAAGACTTGGAGTTTCCACAAAAAGGGAAAAGTTGTACCCGCAAGGGCCCAGGTGCTCAGCAAGTTCAAGCATAAACTGTGAGGCACCATTGCTGTTCTGATTCCTTTCCACGGACCTAATTACCACTTCTCTTTACTCAGAATCCTCTCATCTCATGCAAATGAGCCCCAACATCTGTTCTCTCTACTCTTAGAGAGCTTTTATACTCTTAACAGTCTGTGGGCTAAACCTGCTCTGCAAAACATCCAGGTGTATCAGTATTAATAATCTCTCATGAGCATTTACACACATTCTATCAAACAGAAAATAAAGAAAGCTCATTTCAATAGTTCTGTCATATAGAGAGTGAATAAGGAATTAATCCTACTTTTACCTGTTACTAGACTGTGAGTCCCTCTCAAAGATTGAAGGACATAAATACATAGTATTCATGGGGAGGAAGCCCTAAAAACTTATCATTCTGCTAGCCTTGAGAAACATTTTTGTGGCTCCAGAAAGCAGGGAATGTACTGGTGACCGAGAACCTATCTTCTGAAATCATATGAAGATATCATCCCTGAAAACAATATTGAAAAGACTCCAAGTTAAGTGAGGAGGAAAATAAACTATCACAAAGATAAAGCACCAAAGTCAGATAGGATAAGGGCATGGTTATCAGCCTAGCTTCATCAGCTAGTTCATTCTGATGAACATGTACATGTACATTTGCATGTGTGCATGCGAATACGTTTATATGAGTGTGCCTTTGTATGCATGCATTGTATATGTGTTTATTTGTATCTATTTACATGTATATGTCTTTAGTTGTGCATTTGTATGCATGCATAGTATAAAAATGTTTATTTGTATGTATATTTATATCTATGTGTGTGTACATGTGTATGTGTGTTCAGGAGTGTCTTTGCGTATTTGAATGTGTATGTGTGCATTGTATATAAGTGTGCATTTGTATGTATATTTATATCTATTTGTGTGAGCATGTGTATGTGTGTTTAGAAGTGAATTTGTGTGTGTGCATGTATATGTATGTTTAATTGCATACATGTGTTTGTTCTATATGATTATATTTGTATATATGTGTATGCATGTGTGTTTTGTGTTTGTGTGTATTTGTGCATGTATGATATGTATGTATGTAGGTATGTATGTATGTATAAATGTGTGTGGACAGTGTAGATCGTGTATGTATGCATTGTTTTTGTGTATGCATATATGTATTTGTCTGTATGCATAAGTATATAATGTATATAATTAGCTAGGTTCCCCCCGCCTTTGAACTGATGTTTCTTCCCAAATAAAGTTGACTTTTCGTTTGAGGTTCTGCTTTTTCATTATAATGTTAAAATCATTGTGCGCCTTTCCCCTGTGTTGTATCTCAATCTTCTCGATGTTTACTTTAATACCAAGGTTTTCACTTAATTCTATCACCTTATTTACCATGGCCTACAGCTCATTTGGACTTTCAGCAAGTACTGCTACATCGCCAGCAAAACACAAGTTATTGATTCGCATACCACCTATCTGCATGTCTACTCATCCTCCAGGGCTGTTGTTAATATTAATTCCAGAAATATATTAAAGGGTAGCAGTTAAAGGATGCATCTCTGCAACACTCCTACGATGATCTTTAACTGGTCACTTGTTTCTTCACAGACTTTGACTAATGTAAAAGCATCTTTATAGTCATTTTCTGCTATTGTTATGATTTTCTCTGGGTACCTATATAACCTCAAAGTTCTTTCCTCTAAATGCTATCGAATGCCTTCCTGACATTGATGTAAAAGACATATAAGACATGAAGAGGCACTAGGAAAGGTCTGGTCAGCAAGAGACATAATGACCACAACAAATTACAAGTGTATATGAGACACTTGTCTTGAGCTGCCCTCTGAAACCTGGAAAATAAAACACTCCTCAGAACAGCAGCTGAATGTGTTTGAGATGGCGTGTCTCAGGAGGATTCTAGGGGTCACACGAAGAGATAAGTTGTGCAGTGATGACATTAAAAAATATCTCCAGCTACAGAAGAAAGTAAACTACAGGATACAGCAAGGGTGCTTGAGATACTTCGACCATATTATAATAATGAATGATAATAGCATATACCAGAAGATAGCACTCTTTGGAGAAGTGCATGGGTTAAGGTGAAGAGGAAGGCCCCAAAATCACTGAATAGACAGCATAAACGAAGACAATGGAATTTGGGTATGTCAATAACACAAGTATCTAGGACTTCCCAGGATAGGAACAACTGGATAGCCACCATAAACGGTTGCCCATGCATGCTTAAACATTGCTGGGGCATAAATGAAGACAATGATATGTACATGATTGCATTTTTGCATGTAACCCAGTGAAGGTACCTGTCTTTATGCATATGAATAATAGTATGCCTGTTTTTTGAATCATATACATACATTTGTATGCCTCTGTATGTCCATGCTTATGTGAGTATATGCATGCATTTTCACACTTAATCTTTATGTATGCATGTATAATTATGCATGTGCGTATGTGCTTATGTATTTGTGTGTATGACTTTATGGGTATTTATGTACATGCATGGGTATTTGTAGTTTTGAATGTGTGTGTACATTGTGCATTACAATCTCTGCAATTACACACAAACAAACCCCACAATGGGCAAGCAGGTGAAACATGAGCAAATTAATGATGTAGGGTGAAATGACATGACTATTGAGACAAGCAAGGAAACACATGGAGAGAACGATGGCATCATTTCCATGGTGACTGTTTGAATCAAAACTTTTTATCAATGTGACCTTAACTTGAGCAACATCTGACTAAAGACATTACCACCTGCAGTATGTGGCTAAGTGGATGGTACCTTGTTCCACTGGAACAAAAAGAATGAGTTCCCACATACATTTCTTATTGATCACCTATTAATATTGTCTAAAAATCTACAAATGCAACTTAGAGTTTGAGTTCTTACATGCTATGTAAACTAGAATTATCAAGAACTAATAGTTTTGCTTTCTCCATTACTTGTTCTCCTCAGTGCTGGATATGCTAATGGTTTTTCCAACCCCAGATGCATTAAAACTTATACTAACCAAAGGTAGAATTAGTGCAAAAGTATTCTGACATAATTATCTTCTCATTGGAAGAAATTATTCATTAAATATTGTTATTTCCTTAGCACTAATTATTTGATTTTCAATTATACAAACTGTTCTAGAAGAAGAGATATGCTTTAAGCACAATAAGTTATGAATACCCAAATTGTTATAGCCTTTCACCATAATAAAACAATTAAAATTTAAATTAAAGCAAAATAAAATGAAAATACAGTTTTATATGCATAACACAAACTAGCCAAATGCAGCTATTTGTAAATAAGATGAGTGGGACATAACTGGGCTAATATGTGGTAGCATTACATTTGTAAGCCTCTTTCTAATATAAGAATATAAAATGCAAGAAGAATTAACTACTTAATAACTCACTAAAGTTTTTGTAGATCATATAACTGATGTAAAAATGAAAGAGAGCAATTGCATGCATGTCATGTGATGTAGGAGGTTCTTCTTTCTATGTGTTGCTTTCATTGGTTAAATAAAGAGGCTCCCTTGGCCTTTTGATAGGATAGCAGCTTAGATAGGTGGAGTAGACCGAACAGAAGTCTGGGAGAAAGAAAGGAGAGTCAGGCAGCCGCCATGGCTCTCCTCTCCAAGACGGATGTGGGTTGGGCTCATCTGGGTAAGCCACAGTCATGTGGTTCTACACAGATTATTAGAAATGGGTTAATTAAGATGTGAGAGTTATCCAAGAAGAGGCTGGATATAATGGGCCAGGCAGTGTTTAAATGAATACAATTTGTGTGTTGTTATTTTGGAGTACAGGCTAGCCAGGCTGGGCAGTGGGAAGCAGTCCACCACTCCTCATTACAACAGTCATGTGGGTATAATTAAGTAAATATAAATAATATAAATGATGATCATTTTTTAATGAAGATCATACTTTAAGCTTTCATGTAGGAAAATATTGTATTATTGGTCATCTGCACACACCAGCAAAATTGGTACAGAAAATTGTGTGTCTCAGGGATGAAAATTCATTTTACTCTGCTGTATTAGAGCTGGGTATGGTAGTGATGGAACAACCAGTTGATTAGCTAGCTGGTAGTCCTGAAGAACATTCTCTGTACTCAAGGTATACAGAGGCGCTCAATCATGGTCAATTCCTTTCTGAGTTTCTATGATTTAATGAAAGGAATTCCTAGACATACTAGTACACCTTTTTGACATAAAGTATATAACCACTGCATCTTATTTTTTGACATGCACTGTATATAATCTGGAAGTGATTCCTAATATCAGATTTTTTTTTAAAAAAATGTGTTTGTTCTTTTCTTTATCAAGTAAAATGCCTCCCTTTTTATGGAAAAGCTTCTATACATTCAATTTTATCCAGGAAAAGTCATTAGTCAAATGGTTTCTAGCTACAGGCCTCACTAAAAATGCAGGAGGCTGAAACAAGAAACAAGTTAAAAATACATTTTATGTAGAATACAATCCTCAATCAATTTTCTTTTCTCACTTCAACTAGCTATGATCTTTTATCTCAATATGCAGGCATGAGTTACAATAACTGTCACAAAAGAAACACATTGAAGACTATGTTTCTTTTGCCTGTCTGGGGATTGAACTAAGGACTTTGTCTAGGCTGTTCTAACCATCATATTTCCCAATTTGCACACTATTCAAGAAAAATATTACTGACATGTCAAAAGCATAGTCACCTCAACTTGCAAACAGCAGTGTTCATTAGACTTAAATGAGTTTTCTATGGTCACAGAAGTAAATTCAGATTCTGTCCTCAAGAGAACTTACCTCGATGTATCACAGTCCTCTGTGTTTTATCAAAGCTTCTTAGTAACTGGTAAAAGTGCAATAAAAAATTAAAAGTTTTATATATAAATATATATATATAATTTATCATCTATTGGGATATATATATATATAATTTATTTTATATATATATATCTTGTAGATAATCTGCAATTTTCCTACCATTCTTCTATATCCTACCTATATTTATCATATAATTCTATCTTCTATCTATAAACAGTCCTTGAATGTGTCCATCTATTTTCTGCCATACCTCTATCTTTCGGTCTGTCATGTGTCTATCTCTGTCACCTCCTTTGAATCTTACTACTACAATCCCCATGTGAATTTGCTTTTGGAATTTTATCAACTGTTCTTTACTATAATAACTTTTCCAATCATGTGCTAATTCTAGTCTCTGTTTTCACACTACTTTACCCCATATTTCTAAACTGTTTAAGGCACATATATAACATGCCTCTCAGGTAATTAAGAAGTTATGTTTTATTTCTACAACAGCTATGTCTCTTGCTTCATGTAAATAAACTTATGAGTGAACATATAATTTCAGTCAGAAAAAGCCATTCTTTCAAAGATTTCTACTAGCATAGTTATTTAGAAATACAATGTGAGCCCTCCATCTTACACAAAAATGGCAGGAAACTAAGAGATGTTGAGAGTGGGAAAAATAGTGAAAATATACATGTAAGTAATGTTATATAGATGGAACAGGTTGTAGTTAGGAATATATATGTATATGCATATACATAATACATGTAATAACAATTAATGAAAAACTGGGCCATGAGTTTGAAAGAACTCAAAGGAGAATATATGGGAGAGTTTGGAGAGAGAAAAGGGAAGGGAGAAATGATGGATTATCATTTAAAAATAGAAATAATTAAAAATGTATGAAAAATGCAGATAATTAAAACAGCAGCAAATACCTTGTCAAAGGTTATACAGACATATTACCACTGCAGTACACACCAATTATAATTAGAGGATAACTGCTTTAATACATAAGCCTGAAAGTATGAGGTGCAGAAGTGTATTTAATCAGCTTTACTGACTTTCTGGGTGGCTGTCTTTTGATCAAATAAGCCATCTTATTTGCTCAGAAGACGTGTGTCGATCTCCAAGTATCTGAAATTTGAAGTTTAGCAGAATAATAGCTTTGTTTTCAGGAATATACTTTATGTTTAATAATGCAGTGTAAAGGTCACAATTTCAGATGCTAAGTCACAGAATGTTCAGTCTAAAATTTTGACAAGTTTGACCTTTCAGGAAAAAAAAATATATATCCATGTGACCAAGGGTGGGCTGTGAAAAATATGTCTTCACTCATTTTCCAATTTTTTAATATTCCTTAAATTCTTAGCTTACTCTTATACAAATGGTTCTAACACTACATACTTTTGAGGTCAGTTTCCATACCTAATGCAAAGAGAAAAGGCTGTTGATAGGATTGTTTAACTTCCTAGAACTCCTTGTTTCCACATTTGGTAATGAAGAACAGTAGAGTTTACTCTTCATATGTGTTCATCTTTGTACTATGTTAGTATTGCTTAGCCTTGAGACAACACTCATAGGACTTCCACTGGAAAAAGCCAGGACAGGTCCAGAGACTGTATGCTCATGCCAGAAGCATGTGCTGGTTAGTTTTATGTCAACTTAACACAAGCTAGAATCACTAGAGAGGATGGGATCTCAGCTGAGAATGTATCAGTGTAAGTGCGGGCTGAAAGAAAAGCTGCAAGGCATTTTCTTAACTAGTGATTGACAGCAGACGGCCAGTCTCATTGTGGGTGATGCCACCCTATGCTAGTGGTCCTGGGTTTTATAATAAAGCTAGCAAATTGCAAGCCTTAAAGAGCAATCCAGTGACCACCTCTCCATAGCTTCCACATCAGCTCCTACTTTTAGGTTCCTACCCTGCTTGAGTTCCTGTCCTTACTTTGATGATGAACAGTGATGAAGAATCATAAGCCAAATAAGTTCTTTCCTATGCCGTTTCCTTTTGATAATGGTGTTCTATTCTAACAATATTAACTCCAACTAAGACAAGATATGAAATGAAAAGTCTGTGATGGAGAAGTAAAGAAGTGATGATGAGAATAAAGTTTTTCAAGTACAAGAAAATCAAGGTTAAAAATAAGATGTCTGGGGCTGGTGAGATTGCTTAGTAAGTAAAGGAGCTTGCCACCAAACCTGATTACCTGAATCCAATCCCTAGGACCCACATGGTGGTGGGAAAGAACCACTTTTGACCTGTGACTTGCACCCACACATTGTGGGACAACACACATGCTTGCATGCAAACACACACATATGAATAAAAAATAAACATATTGTTGTAGTTGTGTTTAGTGTCACAGAGACTAGGAGAGGAAAAGCTTTACTTGACTTGTTCTTCCACATCTCTGTCCATCACTGAAGGGAGTCAGGGCAAAACTCAACCAGGACAGCAACCCGGAGACAGGAGCTGACGTAGAAGCCAGGGAAGAACACTGCTTCCTAACTTGCTCACATGGCTTGTTCAGCATACTTTCTTAACCCAGGACTACCATCCCAGAGAAGGAACCACCCACAATGGGTTGAGTCTTCTCTCATCAATCACTAATTAAGAAAATGCTCTAATGGCTTGTCTACAACCCGATCTTATGGAGGAAGTTTTTCAATCAAGGTTCCCTCCTGTCAAAAGAACATAGCTCATGTCAAGTTAGCATAAAACTACCCAACTGGTGTAAATAATATAGTTTTAAATTTTAAAAAAAGAAAAGTTCTAATGTCAGAAAGTTTTCAGATTAAGACGGAAGTAAAGCAAAGTAGCAATTCTATCAGGACAGAATACAAAAATGAGTCCATGTGCACAAGCATTATCAAGGACTAAAGAGACAGAACTCAGACTTTCTGTCACCTGCTTGTTCACTGGTCAGTTTTTCTGTATGACTTCCTACCCACCAGAGATTTTTCTCCTCACTCATCCATATGCATTTCTTGTCAGAGGAAAGAAAGCTTTCCACATTCCTCAGAGGCTCATTATGGAAACTCTAACAACTTTCTGAACTCTAGATAGAAGTTCCCACACCTTCCCAGCTGCTCGTACTCCATTACGAGATATTAGGTTACTCTGCCACCACACTGTTGATCTTTGAATTAAAAAGAAAGTTCTAGAAATGTGCAGCAGAGGCGCATGCCCTGCAAGGAAGCCCTGGTAGCAGGAGGGTCCCCAAAGAGGACAACTCCTGCTTCCTGTGTGACATTTCACATCAGGTGAAATTAGTAATATATAGAAGGAATTAAAAGAAACCAGAAGGAAGATGTGAATAAAGAATATGTGAAAAAAGAATAAAATTTTTAAATTTATATAAAATAATAAGATAAAGCAATGAGGAAAGCATGCTGCTGAAAACAATAAAGAAATAAACACGAAGCTGATCTATTTGTGCTTTTCTGAACCTCACAACATTTTCACTAATACATTTCTTGCAGAAAAGCTAAGCCTCAGCTAAGGCACAATATAACAGAGTGCTGAAAGAGATTTGAGATTTTAAAATAAAGAATACACAAAACACTGAGGGAAAACAGGGCAAATACTAAGGTAGAAAATTATCAGGACCTCCCATTCCACAACAAAACTGAGAAATATCCTGTTTTGCTACTGCAGGAGTCTGTGTGCCAAGGAGAAGCCTAAAACCTTGGATTCAACCAGCATAAAATCTCTTCAATGGCCTCTCATAGTCACACTTAAGCTGTGTTTCAAAGGCATCCTGGGAGAATGACTGACTGGATTGCAGTCCTTGTTCAAGGTCCAGGAACACTGAACACCATCTCTGAATCCTCTAAAATCACAAACTAGTAATTCCACACTGTTCACAGAAAGTTTGGCCAAACACCTTCTACCTCATCTCTTCAGAACTGGGTGAATTAAGTATCCAGTTCAACTGTCTTGCTCAGAAGTAGGCAGAGTAAGAAAGTCTCTTTACCTACAGTTTGAAGAGAACTCTACTTTCTCTGGTAAGTGACTCAGAAGCAGGAATTGATTTATCTTCCCCATACTTTAGAAAGAGAGCTCAGGGGCTGTGACAGTGATACCACTGAAAGGAACTGGGGAGAAAACCCCGAATCTCCTACTTTTTCACACAAGGAGTCCCTTGTCTGTTTTTCACACTTGCTAAAATTCAATACACCTTGCAGCTTCTCTGATCCTAGATTTCCTTGGTTTCAGTAAACATATCTCTTAAGCTAAAGGACTTTTCCCATCCTGACTGTAGCATTTTAATGTGTGAACATTTTATTCCCCTAGTCACAAAACTGACTAATGCTCTTATATATGATTTTTGCTTCTCTGAACTCCCCAGACTTCAGCTCTTTATAAGACTTAGTTTAGACTCTATAAATAGAATCCCATGCATTTCTATGTGCATTTGACTTTGAAAGACACAGTTAAGTTCTGAAAAAAAAAAAAAGAAGTCATACTTCTCAATTCCATCAACACATGCTTTTATGAATTTCCAATAATCTTCTTAGCACTCAATCTTTGCTTGAAAATGTGATGAAGTGTTGTTGAATACCCAAGGATAGGAGTTCTTTACTACACAGATAAGCGTTTTTGCAAATGATTTTCAAAATTGCTTTGCAAATAGTAAGTCCCACTTTTTACAGAAGAGTGCACTTCACGCTGACACACATGGTGCCTGCTCTGTTTTTCACTCTGTTACTGTGGTCTACTTTGTGTCTTGGCCAGTACCACAAACTTAGCCATATATGCTTCTGTAAAGGAAGAAAAGTAACTTCAACTACATATTAGGGTTCCTGAGGATGTTAAGGATAAAAAATAAGGTTCAACAAATAGAAAACACACAATACATATTAGATTTGCAATTGTATCTGTGTTTCATTACTGAGCTTCATACCATGAAACTGCATTCTTGAGTCAGAATAGGTCACTGACTACTCACATGCTGAACGAGAAGGGAACAGTGGAGATGTCTTCAAAGCATGTGTTTAAAACATTGATCATCACCGGGAAACTGTCTCAGAAAATAAAATACCATTTATTAGCCTGAATTTTGCAACTTTGACACTTTAAAACTAAAAACCAGAAAGTTTTTGTTTGCCTCAAAGGAAACAATTTTAGTTACACAATGATCAAGCAATGAGTTCAAATGAATTTATTTTGAAATAAATATGTATTAATGGTAGAAAAAAATCACCATTCTACTAATAAAGTAGTTTTATGGCAGTCTGTTATTGTGTTCAATGTTATTTTTTCCAGTCAAATGATTCATGATATTTAATTCAAATGTCTTTGTAGGAAAATAGACAAAAAAGCAGGTATATGAGATTAAATTTTTTGTTTAGCTTTGTGGGTTTTTTTGTTTGTTTGTTTTTTGAGACAGGGTTTCTCTGTGTAACAACCCTAGCTGTTCTGGAACTAGTTCTTGTAGAACAGACTAGCCTCAAATTCATATTCACCTACCTATGCCACCCGTGTGCTGGGATTAAAGGCATGCACCACCACCACTCAGTTGGATCTGAATCTTAATGCTGTGGTATCTATCATAGGAGAAAATCATCTTCTTAGTCATGACCATCATGCCACAGATCGTATTAACGAGAACTCCCATGACCCACTGCTGACAAGTGGTGTGATTCTGTTTCTTTATTAGGAAAGAAAAATATAAAGGAACCAATATTTATTGTAGGAACATAAGACTACACTATGCACCTCTTATTTAACTAGCATAATCAGTGCAGAAGGAAGTGAAGAAAGCATTTAAACTGCTGCTTTCCCTAATTCTTGTATGACTAGGGATTAAAGACCAGGTGGCTCTAAATACAAACCCTATAGTATAACAGGAGGACCAACTTCTTTTGTTGCAAGGAGCCACCCATGGGTCCTGGCCACCCATAACTGAACTAATCACTCAGAGACTGTATTAATTAAATCAATGCTTGGCCCATTAGCTTTAGCTTCTTATTGGTTAATTCTTACATCTTAATCTAGCCCATTTCTATTAATCTGTGTATTGCCATGTGACAGTGGCTTACCGGGTAAAATTCCCAGCGTCTACCTCCTGCAGCTGTCTCAGGCAGATACATGGCCTCTCTCTCTCTCTCTCTCTCTCTCTCTCTCTCTCTGATTCTGCTTTCTTTCTTCCAGCATGCCATTTAGTTTTTCCTGCCTACCTAAGTTCTGCTGAATAAACAGGCCAAGGAGATTTCTTTATTCATTTATGGTAATCACAGCACAGAGAGGGGACTTCCACATCACCTCTCCTTTTCTGTTTAAATAAAATGGAAGGTTTTAACTTTAACATAGTAAAATCACATATAAGAAAACAAGTATCAAACAAAAATTAGTTACAATATTTAAATCTACTTTCTCTTTTATCATAACTAAAAAAACCCTATAACTATAAATTCTTCAACTCCTTCAAAGACTTTAGAGGGATATAATATTACCCAAGTAAACAGGAAGTACATTGCAAGCAACTTCCAAAACTCTAGAAATGACAAAGACATCTCACTGCCTGGACAGTCACCCGAAGTTTTTCTTCATCATTCATCCTCAGCCTACAGGCCCATAGTATCCAGCAGACTCTTTCATGAAGAAGAAACCCAGAAGGACCATCTCACTTTTAGTCAAGTTCAGCATTCATCTCTCTGTGGGTATTGCATGTCCAATGAAGCAGTCCAGGCAAGAGCAGTTTCTTGCCCAAATGGCTAAGGAGCCTCTAAGATGTTCATCTTTCCCTTGAAGTAATTGGTGTTGCCAGGAGCAGACATGTCTCAGCATCATGAAAAGTCCTAAGTTATTAAAACATTTTAAATGCCATATTCTGAAGGTCTCTGAAAGATTTGAATGCCTATCTAACTGAATTATATCTCTATCCATCTGGAAAATCTAACTAATATTACTACAGGTTGACTATTAAAGATGACTCTCTATTAACTTATATTTTTTCTTTTTTTTAAATTTTTTTATTAAAAATTTCCACCTCCTCCCTGCCTCCCTTTTCCCTCCCCCTCCCTCCACTCCCCATGCCCCACTCCCCTCCCCCTCCCCCTCTCTCTCCAGTCCTTAGAGCAGTCAGGGCTCCCTGCCCTGTGGGCAGTCCAAGGTCCTCCCCCTTCCATCCAGATTTAGCCTGTTTAACTTATATTTCTTAATTATCCATTACATTTTTAAATGAGCTATATAATCACAATACCTTAATCAAGAGCAGAAATATAATTATAACAAAATTGATTTTAAATTTATATCAATAAAGCAAGATTCATAACAATGCAAATCTCTATAACATATCTCCCTTTAAATGTAAAGAAACATTTATAGATAATATTTGGGAACATGGACATAGATTTGTCCATACTGTTTCCTGCTGTTTGGGGGTGCTGTCAGTCAGATCTTTCATGGTGTATCTTATATGCTAGGTTCACAGAAGTTGGGCAAAGTAATTATTTGAGGGTGTTCACGGCAACCTTTCAGGGGGCATGGTCTATCATCCCATATTGGTCTAGAAGCAATCCACAGGTTCTCATCTTCTGTGAAAACAAAAGAAGAACCTCTTTTCCAAAGCACCATATCCTTAGACCCAAATTGTGAAGCCAAGATACTTTTGTAATACTGGTTTAGCTTAGCAGCCCATACAATGAAATGTCTCTCTATACGTAACTCCTTCACAGTCAAGAAATTCAAAGAAAACACAATAATACACAATCCAGACTCTCTGAGAATTTTCCATCTTTACATGGCTTATTTTTCTTTACTCCTTTTAATCTATGCCTGTACTCTCTCTTTAACTATTTTTTAAAAAGAACTATTTACTTCTTTTTCAACTCTTTATACTCTTTTTCTTCTCTCTCCCAAGCCTACATACATTTATCCAACACTGTGACCCATTGAGAGGTCTTTCATGTCTGAATCTGTCCTTATTGTGTTATTTGAAATTATTTACTGATCAGAAGCATTTCTTAAAATGATAAGTAACTTGGTCTCAGTGGCCCTGGTTGCTGACTCTGCCTCTCTCAGGCTTTAAATATGGTGGAGGTAGTTCACCTCAGCTCTAGGACTGCCAGGTGGGAGTCATCCTCACCACCTAAACTCTGGGTAGCACCATGCAGCATGTAAACTTTTTTTTCTGAATAAAAGCTAAATCCACTGTGTAGCACACTGCATGGCCTGGAAATATCTATGTGTATGGCAGCAGGAATCCTCCATGCTTTCCTGCTTGTGCATGCCTAATAGATCTGATCCTGCCACCTGCCCAGGTGGGGAACGCTGAGTCATGGGCTTAGTCTCAGCAAATTTCCTCCCTACCTTGAGTGGGCACACAAACTCCCAGGCCCACCAATGCCATTGAAATGCTCCATGGCCAGAGTTCATGAAGGCAGCATAGCCAAGGAAACTGTGTTTTAAAACCATGCAGGTTTTTTTTCTGCTACAGCTGATTCAGGAAAATCTCTCTTAAAGGAGCTACAGCATGCTGCCAGCAAACAGCAAGAAACTGTGTTAAACTCTGTATTTTTGGGTCTAGAATTTCTTTTCAAACTTTCTCAGGTTTTACATGGATATAGTCAACCATGTTGGAGCGCCAGTTGTAACACAAGGGCCACTTGTTTTGTTGCAAGGAGCCACTTATTTGTCCCAGCCACCCAGAACTGAACTAATCACTCAGAGACTGTATTAATTAAATCACTGCTTGGCACATTAGCTCTAGTTTCTTATTCGTTAATTCTTACATCTTAATTTAACCCATTTCTATTAATCTGTGTATCACCACGTGGCAATGGCTTACAGGGTAAAATTCCCAGTATCTGCCACCGGCGGCTGTCTCCAGCAGATCCATGGCATCTCTCTCTCTGATTCTGCTTTCTTTCTCCCAGCATGCCATTTAGTTTTTCCTGCCTACCTAAGTTCTGCTGCATCAACAGGCCATAGCAGTTTATTCATTTATGGTGATCACAGTACACAGAGGGGACTCCCACATCACTACAGAGGTAGATGGATATCAATGGTAGAACACTTGCCTAGCAAGTGAAAGCTCTGACTTCAACCAGCAGCAGTACAAATACAAAACACAAAAACAAAGAATGGACTTTTGTAGGTATTACTTATCAATAATTTGTTTAGCTCTTGCTATTTGCCATAACTAAATAAGCATTACTGAGGCATAGTCAAAGAATAACTTTAATATAAAAAGCCAAGAATCAAGGATATTTTATGTGAAATCTAGTATTTTGAATTCAAAATTTGTAGAAGTCAAAATTCCTATATTGTGGTGACATTCTACACATCCAACCCAGAAATCTTGGAGCCACTGCCTCTATTTCATCCTTTAATTTTAGTGCTGAGAATCAAACCTAATTCCAACAAAACTATATTTCAACTCCTTGGGGTCAGCCCTCTGTTCTTTCTTTCACTGAGTCCAGAAATGTTTATCATTATTACTCAACATACACAAACAAATGCAGTCTGATGGGACATTCATCAGTGTTACAAAGCACTGAGTTTGTGACAAATCCCAGGGTCAGTTATAACTTTATTTCACATTCCTCTGTTGTAAAGGACAGTTAACAGCTTTAGTTCATAGGATCATTAGGGACATGAATAAGATTGGTTTTGAAAAATTATTCAAATACTTGTTTATTATTTCTTCTTCAGTTCTATGTGTGACCTCAACACCACATTGAGTTTAAAGTATGTTAATGAATTCAGCTCTTAGAAAAACACATTATTTCTAATTCCAGTCAACTGTAACAGACCTTAACAGATAAACTGAGAGCAAATATATCAGTGGCTGTAGTGATCCTCTGATTGTTCTATTTTTCTTTCTTCCAAATGACATGATTCAAATGGAAGGGAAAATGATTATAGTAGGTCAGTTTTTTCTATGTAGATTTTCAGATGATGTATTGTTTCCCACACTAAAATGTGAACTTTAAGAAAAATGAGCAGAAATTTTCAGAATTGATAGTCTCCATATGCCTAAAGAACCCCTGCTGGCGAGTCTGTCCTCACCAGTTTGCATAGGATAGCTACTTAAATATAAAATAACAAATAGATAATAAACTTACTATTATTTTGTTTACTTTTGAGATGATGAAACACAGAAAATGGTGTTAAAGTATATGATCCAAACTTCTACCAATTTATTTATGAGAAAAAAGTAAAAGCCATAGAGTCAAATGCCACGCCTAGCATGTCACAGTTGGTATGAACAGACGTGAACACTTGGTGTTCACAGCTAGTGATCTTCTAATGCACGTATGATATCATGGTCTTGAAGTCAAAATTAAAATCGTTGCTTGTGAATTTTTATGATAAATGGATGCTGAACTTGAACAATTTCTCCACCTATGAAGTACATAATGTTGTATTATCTTTTATTATGTCAAAGTGATATATTACATTATGGTTAAGGTATAAATCTCATTGGACATGGTATTTAATCAGTCAAATGTACACTGAATTGTAGTTAGTATTTTACTGAGGTCTTTTGTATTTATGTTCATCAGCAATATATTGGAAATTTTCACCCTTTTGTTTATGAAATGATAAAGCTCTTTATGTGGTTTATTATAATTAATGTATCAACACAAATTATGTGTGTTCAAATATTTGCTTTTGCTACCGTAGCTCTTTACTATTTCTTAATGTCATGGGCTGTATTTCTTTCCTTTCTCCTAAAGAGGATTTTAACTAGTGATTTTCTACTCCATGTTGGCTGACAGGTATGAAAACCAATTAATATGTGTCTAGACAATACAGGAATCCTAAATTTAGCTACTGAATTGGTTTTATAATTGATAGTTTTATCTTATACATCTTCACTGTCCTAAAACTTGGTCACATGGGGCCTGAGTTCTGCGGAACACCAATTTATCTACCTTGTCATTTCTATTCTTCACTTCATTTGTGTTGCATTTTTCATTTTATCACCAAACTATTTTTAGCCACAATATCAAACAGGTGCTGCAAAGTGAAAGACTGGGATGAGAAATTTAGAAATCTGATAGAAATGTGTGTAGCAGTAGACCAATGTCTAAGTCTGCTCTCAAAATAGGTATCTAATTACATGCTCAAAATAGCCTGACTGTTGAGACTTCTTGCTCTCACTCAACCCAAAGCCTGTATTGACATTTGCCTTGAACAAGGTAGCCTCTGTATCAGGGGAACTTTAGCCTGGGCCAGACAAGATGCAGTCACTCTCATGGGGCTAGAGGTCTGTTGAAATCTAAGCTCTAGGCGAAGCTTTAGTCTGAAATGCTTGTCAAAAACGATGGCATGTATTTTTGCTGATTGTCACCAAGAACAGAAATCCTCTGTACTTATGTGAGTGGTCTGGACATTTATCTGGACAGAAGTCTGAATAGCTCTCAAATGTCTTGACATATTTTATTAGAACAATTTGGTATGAAAGAAAGGACTTAGTATTGAACTCGGAGGCTATAGCCAAAATTTCCAGTGTCATGCTATTCACAGTGACAGGAACATACAGACATTATATTGAAGCAAGTAGAATTAATCTATGCATAGTGCTACTACTGGTTAAATAGTGGGGATATTTTACTGAAAATCCAAGAAAGAGAACAAATTCTAATGGGATAATAAGAAGTCCAACTATTATTTACCAAACATAAACATAAATGTGCTTTCTTCCAACCATGTTTATTCCTTTCTCCGGGACTCTGATGGAAATTCTTAATCTGCATGAGGCATTCCAGACCCCATTTCACATACTGCTGTTGTTCAAATACTCATCCTTCCATTGATACTTGAATATTAATAGAAATATTCTTTATTGACAGCTGCTAGAAGGAGTTGGCAAAAAGATCATTTCAATATGTGACTAACTCTAAATGCTCTTTTGTAGCAGTTTAAGGGACAGAATGTGGAAGCTCTCCCTATGGATAGAGCTTTAGGCTAAGTGAAGCAATCATTGTCTGAGATAACGTATACTGGTGCACAGATAGCAAGAAACAGTTTAATAGGCCAGTGAGGGCTTTACTTTATTTATAGTTTATTTGCTTATTGAGTTCAATAACAGAGTACATATGATATAAATTTTGAAAGCTATGCAAAATTTAAATGTACTGAATCCCTCCCACTAAATGTTAAAGATAAGTTTCTTCACACATTGAGGAATTAACAAAGGAGACTAACACTGAGACTACTACCTGCACCTCTTCCTGAGACCATTGCCAGTTGCCCGCTGTCAAGAGAGATTTGTCTGATCTTTTGTCCCTGACAAGTGGCCCATCAATTTTCAGTAGAATAGATGCATTCAGAAAGTACTGGCTTATCTTTCTTGCTGCAAGAAACAAACATTCTGAGTTCACAACATAATCCTGAACCATATCTTGTGAGAGCAATGGATAGATTGTGAAAACAGATGCCAACCCAAACTGTGAGACTCTCTTCCTTTCTCACACTCCTTAGGGGACCCAGAGTAGTTGAATTTGTAGGACAGAAAGACAGTTATGCCTCCAATACATCACATGACAATAACACCACTGGATACAAGAAACTGGGCACCCAGGATGTAGCTCAGTTGGCAGAATGCTTTTCTCCCCATGTTGCTTTTGATGGTGATATTTTAATTCAATAACAGTAACTGTAAGGCACAGAACTTACCTGCTGATAGATTGCATTGATAGTATGCTTCAGGGATACTCCTGTCTCTGCCTCTCTAGCACAGGAACTACAGGTAGTTGTACCGGGCAAGTCTTTGTGTAGATGGGTGCTGGGGATCCGAACTTAGGTTGTCATGTTTGTGTAGGCAACAGTTACTTACTGAGTCATGGACCTAGTCGCTATTGTGCATTCTCTAAACAATGGATTTGTACTGTTTTGGATTTCTGTGTTCAGAAGTGACCTACCCAGTAAGCAGCTGTAGGTAGTGAATAGTTCAGCTAGAAAATAAGTAATATTTTAAGACTTTTGTAAGAGACAATTGTTATTAAACTGTGATGAACTAGAAGCAAATTGAGAACATAAAGAAAAAAAGTGAATCCTTGTTATATGCACCAAATTCAAGCCAAGGAAAAGGCTCCATGTAAGACTATCAACTTTTATTTGAAAATACCATTTGTTTTGTGTTGCATGGTGTGAGAACTCTTGCTAAGAGAGTATAATTCTACAGTGTCTCTCATAATCTAAAATGAATTGTCCTGTCATCGTACACTTTTTGACTTGGTAAGAATAGACTGCAATCAATACCCATGTCATGTTTGGAGCTCTCAGTTCCTTCAAACAGTTATTTACGTTGGATCTCTTTCAGGAAAGCTTTACAAGTTCAATTATAACAGTTGCTGTTTCATCAGGTCTGCAGAGCATGAATTTAATAGTGAGAACCAAGTTGCTGTCATGCCTTAATTAAAAAAAAAATCAAGTTAAAAGCTACTCACTGATATTCCTGACCATTCTCTAAAACTAAGATTTCCAAATATGGAAATTATTTCCATATAGTCATGGCATGAATTTCAAGAAAAAATTCTAAGTCATAAAATAAATTATTATTTTGAAAATATATATTCTGAAATAAATAGGTTATTTTTATATAATTCAAGTTCTTGCTTGATTTTTTAATCAGTTATGCTTAATGGTGAAATAAAGAAATATTTTATAATGTACTCCAATAATTATTTAAGCAAAAGTAATAGAGCTGATTATATTATAAATCATTGATTTTGAAGAATCTCATTTTTGTTGAAAGATAAATTTCTCAGTTTTAAAATATATGAGGAATGATAGGAAATAAAGGTGAAGTATACTCACACAGAGATTTTTTTATTCTAGTACATCTGTTGATGAGAAGGCTCTTTTCTCTTGAATAATAATTATTTGAATTCTGTAAGTTATTATAATTCTAATACCTATAAGCCTGAAATGCTTAGATGTATTAACATATATTCTTTATATGATCTTGAGTAACTTAAGGTAATTTTGAGACTATTTATTTTCCTTTGCCATAAAAAGATTAGTAATTAGGTTTACTAAAAATGTTACAGGCTTTAAAAACCATCATACTATGGTGGATATGCCTGTGATCTGAAGGGTAGGGCTATAGATCAGAGGTAGAACACATGACAATATTGTGCAAGGTCCAGTTTCTGGATCTCAGTAAGCTGTAAGGGAAAAGTATGATAAGTCTTATAGGAAGCATCTGAATTTGACAACTGCCCTTTGCCATTTCAATAAGCAGGAAATTTATGCATTTCTCTGAATGATATTATCTCTCACTTTTCCCCTGGACACTGGCCTACATGACATTTTAAAGGATGAATATCATCTGCTGAGAACAGTAGGTTTTCATCTATTAAAGACAATACTGAACATCAGGGCAAAATTCTGATCCTGAAAAAAAAAAAAAAAAGAAACAAAAAATATTTTCAAATTTTCATTTCAAATTTCATTTGTGCTCCTTTATGGATTTTGTTTTATATTACCACACATAGTGAAATGGGTTTTATAAATATAACTTTCCAGAGTCCAAGCCTTGTTTCATTGCAGTTGGCTTACATAGTTATTTTATTTGGAAAATTTATTACCCTTTCACTCAATCTCACGGTCATTGAATGTGTGCTGGGAAAAGAGGAATGAGCCACATAAATCAACTTTGTTTCTAAAATGCAAATATCTCTCTAGAAAGTGATGGACTCATGTGAGTGGGACCTCTGGACCAACAACCCATCCTTACTCTTCCATCCCTTTCATATGTACAGATGAAGACATTGTAAACATGTTTCACTCTCATTCTCAGACACACTGGCATGGATGTCTTTCCCATAGGGCTGTTTTCCAAATGCAGAAATAATCAGTAATATCTTCCAGAATTAGATACATCTTATAAGGATTTGCTCATCCTAAAGACCACCTTATCCTATTGAACACTAAGGCTTTTGTTGTAAGGTAGAAACTCACCATTCCTCGTGTTTTTTTTTTTCTCTGTTGTGAAATATATTCTCTAAAGTGGAGTTTCATGGTTATTGGGACACCAAGGAAAGTTCTAGAAAACAACAGTAAAGCAGATTACACTTATTAAAAACAACCTTTGTCACCAGTCTGGATTGAGCAAAGGTCCAAATGAGGGTTATGTAATTATTCACAAAAAATTTTCCATTCTTTAATTCCATTTCTGAATCTTTAGATAACAAGACAGGAGGGCAAACAATCTAAATATTAGCACAAGTATGGAATGTTCAGTGTGCACAAATCAGCTAAAGATAATTCTCTGTTCTATGTTTGAACAGGTAAAAGGCATCTGCCAACTTTATAAGTCTGTTTGAAATATATATATATATATATATATATATATATATATATATCCATCAAAGGGTGCCATTTAATAATAAGTCACGAGGACTCTATAGTTAATAAAATTTATCGTGTCTCACGCAGTCTCAGAACTATTCCCAGGTGGGGAAATCAGCATATATATCATTCGTCTTGTAATTTTTCTTTGTTTTTTTCAAGTCTGTAGCCATGATTTTCAGGAGATCTCCCCTACTCAAATCTGATCTTTATCAATTTTGAAGAAATACAAAGCTTTTTGTTCTTCGAGGGAAAAAAAAGCATAGCATCTCCCCCAAAGTAACACATTTTATGAATTCCATTTGGACAACCTTAAATATATAGGCTAGTTTATTTCAGCAGGTTTTGGATTCCTGCAATCCAATGTCACTTAGCAGCTGCCATATTTTGCTCATTAGCATTTAATAAACTGAAATTAGTAAAGCACTATAGGGACCAAATGCCCAATGTTGAAATACTCCTCATCCCTTGGCTTGTTGTTTTTATATTACTTTACTCTCTCTTTAAAGACTTTATTATTTTTAAACTATTTTTTATGACTGTCCATACCTATTTTCTTTTCTTTCTTCAGCACCTAATCACAATTTCAAGTGTACTGTACCTGTTCAGAGATTGTCTTGTTACAGATATGGATTTCTGCGCACCTGCAGCCTTCCAGATCTCACACGCGAAACGAGCCAGCTATTAGCAGGCCTACTCAAGTGCTCAGCTGCACCGGAGGAGCTGTACCTCTGAACACCATGAATACTGGGATTGCCTGAGAGACTGCAATTGCTAGGAATTCATGTCCAGCTCCTCCTCTAGAAATTTCCGGTGGTTTCTCAAGCCCCGCGGCTGGAAATATGGGCCTCCACATTGAATGACAAAATGTAACTGTACTTTGTTTGCATTGCCAGTTCCTGGATCATGATATTGAGACATTATTAAATATAAAAGCTCTGCCACATGGTTCTTTGCCTCTCCTCAGTACTTTAAGTCTTATTTCCTTCACATGTGACTAGTGCATCACCATGCTGGATTCTTTCCCAGAGTTCCTATCTCTGCCCAGAAGACCCACATATTCTCTCCTGCATGGCTATTAGTTGTTCAGCTCATTATTATATCAATCAGAAGTTGTCTTAGTCAGGCAAAGGACAGAGACACATCTTCACTCTGAGTGATCAGATATCCCACAGCAGTCTGATGTTTATTCTAAATAAACTTCAAACTGAAAATTACATTTAAATCATATTATTCAAATTACTGTGATGATATCCCAGTGGACCCTGAAAACATCCCTCAATTTCTTCCTTTCTTTCTGAAAAGGCCGTTCTTATTTCCCTTAGCAGAGATTAAATTAAAACTGTGAGATTGCCTGAAATAAAACTCTGATTCTTTGATTTATTTTTCAACTATGTTTTAGAAATTATTCTCATAGAAACTGCATTTTCCTTGCAGAGCTGTAAAAAAATAAATGTCATTTTATGTGAGGTGCAAATTAGAGTTCTGGTGAAAGCAGGAGTGAAGCAAATTTGTTTCTTCCCCTGGATTATTTCTTCTGCCTCCTTACTGGGTTACAATGACTGACAAGAGGACGTATAAATTGAGGAGTTATGTATTAAAAATATGGTTAAAAATCTAACCTCAATGTTCCTTTTTAATGGGGCACCTTTCCAAAGCACCTTCCATTTCCTTATTCCTTGCATTGTGCATGACTTTGCCTTTGCAATGACCCTCTAAATCATTTCTTTAAAAATGTATCTACAAAATGAAAACTAGCACAAAGGTCATGTCTCACCCTTGCCAAGAACACACAGGGAAACCCAATGAAATGTGTAGTGATTCAGAGCAAGAGATAGAACATGAATGTTCTTCCTGTAAATTTTCTTCTTTTCCCACACACAAAACTAGCCTGAAATATAAAATCACCCAATCACCTGTAATCAGGGATACTATTTTATAACCCTTGACATGGAGAAAGGAGGAAGCACAGACCTAACAGGTCAGGCTTGGGTGGAGGTGAGCAGAACTGAGATGATCAGCAGTTAAAGTCCCATGGACTGCTTCTGCCTGCTGACAGAGTAAACACTGCTCACTACCCTACATCGCCGTGCTTTCCTCTGTCTTAATGAGTTGGCTAATGAGCTAATGCTTGCAGTGAACTGTGAAATTAAAGCAATGTGTTTTCTACTGTGATAGCTAAACATTTCACTGGACAGTTTGTGTTTCAACTTCACTGTGATGTCCCTTTTCTCTATTTGTAATGGAATAAAAACGACAGCTTCAAAGAGATGCAGGTGTCTGATGGGGAAATAAACACTCCCAGCATGCAAAACAATTAAATAATCTCAAAGCAGTGGGATTTGGGGCCGATGTAGGCACCATAGTAACAACTCTTAAACAGAACAAGAGGGTCCAGGGGACTTTCTGTAAAGGAGCCTAGCTCAGAAGGCCAGGTGATCATACTGAGGCTTTCCCTCTGGATGCCATTGCAGGAAGATCTCTAAGCAATAATGAAGTTTGTTGTTGCCAAGAAATTAGACAATGGAACAGTAAATTTACAAAAATATTCTCTTCACAGCAAATCCAGAGTAGGCACTCTTTCCTAAACCACAGTGTCACTGTCATAAGCTCTGTAATTCTATTTCAACCTAGCATAATTTTTTCACTTATTTTTAAACAATAATACTTATAAATAATTAAGCATTACTATTTAATGCTTCTTAAACCTTCAACTAATAAATCTAGCCTTAGGTAAATTAAAAGAGTGCCTTCTTTCTTTTAGCAATCTTTATAATTAGTATTACAATACAAAGAAGAAGCACGGGGGAAATATGTATTGTATTTCATGGAAAGATGGGTTACCTGGAAATAATGCAGAGCAGAATAGTGGTCATGAAAGCCAGACCCTGCAGTAGTGGCAGCTTGGAAAACTCACATGTGATACAAGTGCTGAAAGTAGCCTATAGGAAGAAAATGGTCTTAGTCTTGAAGATCAGAAAGAACTTTAAAATGCAGAGATTATCCTTGGATGTTCCACTAAACATAGGAACAAGATGAAAGGCAGAGTCAAAGAAAATCATTAATGAGATACAATGGGGTTAACTTATGGACCATGGGGATTTAAAACGATGTACAAATGAACCAACTTGACTTTTGTCAAAGAGAAGAGTAGGACTTTAAGCCCAATTGCAGAAGTTCAGTCAGGAGATGGAGGGGGGCTCAGTTGGAAGCATCAGTTCTTGTACATATTGTAAATACTCCATTTACTATTTGGGGAGCATTAATCATCAGATGTGGAATTTCCCTCTGAATGCTGTGAACAGTTTTAATTATCATTGGTTAATAAATAAGCTGCTTTGGTCTATGGCACAGCAGAATAAGGCCAGGCAGGAAATTTGAACAGAGATGTATAGAGAGAGTAGGTGGAATCAAAGAGATGTCATGTAGCTGCCAAAAATACCAGAATGCCAGAAACTTATTGGTAGGCCAAAACCTTGTAGTGATACACAAATTAATAGAAATGGGGCATTTTAAGATGTAAGAGTTAATTAATAAGAAACCTGAGCAAATAGGCCAAGAAGTGTTGTCATTAATATAGTTTCTGTGTGATAATTCAGGTCTAGGCAGTTGGGAAACAAACAAGCAGTCTACATTTACATAATGATGGCCAATGTTCAGCAACTTACACTCACCTAAAGCCTAAGAAAAATTCTGTTGTTGTTGTTTTTTAAAAAAGCACTTTACACCCCCCAAAATGGAGCTTCTTGTTAAGCACACATTTTTAGATAGGTTCTGTTTGCTGGTGGTGAACAGAGGCAAGACTCCTTTAAAAGTCTTGAGTCAGCATTGCCAGCAAAAACTGCATGGTTTCTTTGAGAGAGGGCTTTATGGTTCATGCTGGCAGCATGAACTCTGGCTCTTTGGGGAGGTCTTGCACTCAGATGGGGTTTGTGAGCAGCATGCCACTGGTAGCTCGATGGTGACATAGACCCAGTGCATCCCTGGGGCTGGGGTAGTGAGCATGGCTTGGAGAGCTGGTGGTGAAAGTGCCCCTACCGTATTGGACAGGGTGGAGCCAACAGGCAGGGCTATGGTGTTGATTCTAGCCATGCATGCTTAGTCAATTTAAAAAAGGAGTTCCTGGTCAGAAAATAATTACACATAGGCAATAAAGACAGATTCATGCAAAATAAAACTCTGAATGGGTCAAAATGTATTTAAAAATATATGTAGGCTTGGGAGAGAGAGAGGAAAAGAATCTAGACATGAGTACAGGCAGTCATAGATTAAAGGATTAAAGATAATAAAATAAATATTTATTTATTTATTTATTTATTTTGGTTTTTCGAGACCGGGTTTCTCTGTGGCTTTGGAGCCTGTCCTGGAACTAGCTCTGTAGACCAGGCTGGTCTCGAACTCACAGAGATCCACCTGCCTCTGCCTCCCAAATGCTGGGATTAAAGGTGTGCGCCACCATCGCCCAGCTAAAAATAAATATTTTAAAAAGTAATAGAGTATCTGTCTTCTTTCATCGCCTGATGAAGGTTAATATTCAGGAGGATGCTTATATGTTTTTCTTTGGGTTCACCTTCTTATTTAGCTTCTCTAGAATCATGAATTATAGTCTCAATGTCCTTTATTTATGGCTAGAAACCAAATATGAGTTAGTACATCCCATGTTCCTCTTTTTGGTTCTGGCTTAACTCACTCAGGATAGTGTTTTCAATTTCCATCCATTTGTATGCAAAATTCAAGAAGTCATTGTTTTTTACTGCTGAGTAGTACTCTAATACGTATATATTCCATACTTTCTTCATCCATTCTTACATTGAAGGGCATCTAGATTGAAGACAGAGACAGAGACCCACATTGGAGCACCAGACTGAAGTCTCACGATTCAAAGGAGGAGCAGAAGGAGAGAGAGCACAAACAAGGAACTCAGGACCGCGAGGGGTGCACCCACACACTGAGACAATGGGGATGTTCTATCGGGAACTCACCAAGGCCAGCTGGCCGGGGTCTGAAAAAGCATGGGACAAAACCGGACTCGCTGAACATAGCGGACGGACAATGAGGTCTACTGAGAACTAATGAACAATGGCAATGGGTTTTTGATCCTATTGCACATACTGGCTTTGTGGGAGTCTAGGTAGTTTGGATGCTCACCTTAATAGACCTGGATGGAGGTGGGTGGTCCTTGGACCTCCCACAGGGCAGGGAACTTGATTGGGGGAAGACTTGATTGGGGGAGGGGGAGGGAAATGGGAGGCTGTGGCAGGGAAGAGGCAGAAATCTTTAAGAAATAAATAAATAAATAAATAAATAAATAAATAAATAGTAATAGAATAAAAAATAAGCCATGTAAAGATGAAATATATACAGAGTCTGGGTTGTGCATATTATTGTATTCTTTTTTTAAATTTTTTGACTGCAGAGAGAAATTTGATTCCAACATGTATTTTACTTCAAAATTTGAGTCTAAGGATATGTTACTTTGGAAAAGAGATTTTGATTTTGTTTACACAGAGGATAGGAAACTATGAATTCCTTTCAGGCTAATGTCATTTTCTGGAACAAGACCCTATGAAAGGTCCCTGTAAACAATAAAAATACTTCACTCTACAAAAAGCAGGAAGCAATTTGGAGAATATTTTGCCCAAATTTCCAAAATGATTGTTTGTAAATGTTTGTTTTCATTTAAAGGGGGATATGATATAGAGATGAATACTTTACATTGATATGGACTTTAGTCTATTGATATCAATTTAAGGTCTGTTTGTTACACTGTATGTGTGTGTATGTGTGTGTATTTCTGCTCTTGTTTAAGGTATTGTGTTTGTGAAGCTCATTAAAAAGTAATGTATAGTTAAGAAATACAGATTAACAGATAGTAATCTGCAATAATAAAACTTTTAATTATGTTAGGCTTTCTAGATATACAGAGATATATTCAGTTAGATAGATAATCTTCAACATTTCAAAGACCTACAGAATATGTGGCATTTAAAATGTTTTAAGAACTTAGACTTTTATTAACAGTGGGACTCGTCTGCTTCTAGGAGCACCAATTACTTCAAGGGGAATGATAGCCATTGAATAAACACGTTATAGAATTTTCCTTCAATGTGACAAGGCTCACCATTTTGGGCAACAAACTGGTCTTGGCTGGAATGCTTGATGGTATGCTGTATAAACTGGACATGCAGGACCAACAGAAAAATTACTGCTGAATTTAAAGAAAATGAGACAGTTTTTCAGTGTTCCTGCTTCTCAGAAGAAACCACCAGGCATTCTGAAGGACACAGAAGAAAGGGACTGACAAACTGTCAATATAGGCTAAATAGTCTTTCAATTTTCCTGCTTCATGAGAAAGTCTGCTGGATACTGTGGGCTTGCAGGCTGGAGATGGATGCCCCAATGTTACGGAAGCACTTTGGGTAACTATCCAGGCACCAAAATGTCTCTGCCCATTCTAGAGTTTTGGAAGCTGCTTACAATGAACTTCCTGTTTACTTTGGTAATATTTTATCTTTCTGTGGTTTTTAATGGAACAGAAGACCAACAGATACCGTTTTCCTTAGTTATGATAAATTATATATAAAACTTTAGACACAGAAAGAAATGTTGTAATCTTAATTCTTGCTTGATACCTGTTTGGTTATATGAAATTTTATGATGTTAAATTTAAAGCCCTCCTTTTAATTTTGACAGAAAATCGGAGATTTCACTCTGTATGCTGTGAATATGTTTTATTACCATTGGTTAATAAAGAAACTGCTTTGGCCTATGTCAGGGAAGAATATAGCCAGGCAGGAAGTCTGAACAGAGCTATATAGAGAGAGTAGGCAGAGTTAGAGATGCTATGTATCTGCCATGATGTCAGAACTCCGGAACTCTGTTGGTAGGCTACAGCCTTGTGGTGATGAACAGATTAATAGAAATGGGTTAGTTTAAATTGTAAAAGATAGTTAATAAGAAGCTTGAGCAAATAAGCCAGACAGTGTTGTAATTAACATAGTTACTGTGTGTTTATTCTGGTCTGGGCAGCTGGGAAACTAAAACACAGTCTCCATTTCTAGTCACCTCAAGATTGAAGAACATTAATCAAATTCTGGGCTTACTAGATTTGAAAGAAATTCAATATTTTAGGGAAACTATGTTTTATTGTGAAAGAAATGTTAAAGAGAAATATGGTGGCAGTTGTCAGCATTTAAGCATTTACACTAGCCTGTCCTTGGGGAAGGAACAACAGCAAAACAGGTCAACAAAAAGAGACAAATGTGACACTGTGGCTGTTGTCAGCACAGAGATGCCCACTGTCCTATATGCCTGTTTATAGCCCCTTACAAAAACCAAGGGCTTTCTCTCCCTACTCTTTCTCTCTTTTTGCTCAGAGGTCAACTCTGAGCCCCTCCCCCTCCCCTATAAATCTCTCGTATGAGCTCTGTCACATGGTGAGACTTTGTGGGACCCCTTGCCTCAAGTCCACTGAGGTAACTTCTACTATCAAATCATTAAGGTTGTACTTTAACAATAAATATTTGGAAAGTACAAGAAGCCTTGCACCCATAAGTTAATGTGCATACTATATGTTATACATAAGAGAAAACCACTTGTTCTTCCAAGCCACACAGCTTGCTTAGATCCGAAATAATCCCACAAAAATTGTATTAATTAAATCACTGCTTGGTCTATTAGTTCTAGCTTCTTATTGGCTAACTCTTACATATTCATCTAACCCATTTCTATTAATCTGTATATCATCATGAGGTTGTGGTTTACTGGCTAAAATTCCCAGTGTCTGTCTCTAGTGGCTCCATGGCTTCTCTCTGACTCTGCCCTTCTTTCTCCCAGCATACATCCTAGCTTTTCCCATCTAGTTCTGTTCTGCCCTTGCCATAGGCTCAAAGTAGTTCTTTATTCATTAACCAGTTAAAGCAACACATAAACAAAAGGACCTCCCAAACCGTTTATGCTAGATGGAACAAGAGGATTAAAACTCTCTCTCTCTCTCTCTCTCTCTCTCTCTCTCTCTCTGTGTGTGTGTGTGTGTGTGTGTGTGTATGTGTGAAATTATTGGTGAACGATTCAACATGGTTGAAAAGAACTGAACTGAGGAACTCTGTGGGAGCAGTAAGTGCTTCTAACCATCAAGCAATCTCTCCAGCCCCAAGCATCACAAATTTGAAGATAAACTGGACTTCATAATACACATCTACATCAAAAATAAAACACAAGGGATCAGTTACATTTCTATTGTCCTCATAAGTCACCATAGCCAAGGCAATTTTCAAAAGAAAAGATGTTGGGTGTTTAATAGTTTCATAGAAAGAATACATGGCAGCCACTGTGGAGAGCATGACAAAAGGGAGCAATGATACTGGAGGATCTAGGAATTGACATCTTGAGACACAGCCAGGAGACAAAGAAAGCTAATAAGGATTAGTGTGGGCTTTGAAAAACAAAAGATTTTTCCTGTGACATACCTCCTCCAACAAGGCGACATGTGCTACTAATCTTTCCCATTTACTCATATGATAAAGGTGAAGAGAATGCTTTCCAAACACACACACACACATACACACAAACACACACACAGCAAAGGTGAAGAAGATACTTTCTAAACATACATACATACATACACACACACATGGCAAAGCTGAAGAGAATGATGATGAAGAATACTTTCCAACACATTTTGATTGTAATCCTGGAAGCTGTGTGTCAGATAAATGTCCCTGTAATGAACTTCCTGACAGTCTTGGGGGACAAACAGGGATTAGTGAAGTTGAGCGCATTTCCGGAGACTTTCCAGGAAGAACAAAGCTTAAACCACCTCACAGAATTAGAAAATAGAATAGTGTATGGAACCCAGGGCAGTCAGCTCTATCATAGCATCTTTTACTGGGCAGAGCATCTCTTGGCAAGGAAGGTTAAGCTACAGAATGAACCAGCCCTGGAGTCACATCCCTATGCTGAGCCTTTTCTTTCAAATCTCCATTAAGACAGGACATTTGAGCCTCACAATGCAGAACTTAGCATTGGAGTTAGAATCACAATGGAGACTGAGCAAACCTGGATACTCACAGGACAGAATCAGTGATGATCAAACAAAGAACAGAGGCCACCTGAGTGTGGGTATTTACATCCCATAGCTGGGGTCTTGGTTATAACAAAAGAAGAATAAAGTGGATAAAGAGTTTGCATTCCTCCTCTCTTCTGGGTCTTCTAAATTTCAAGTTAGTTTAGAATCCAAACTTCAGCATACTTATATCTAGTTCTGCTTAGTGAGGTTTATAGAGTTGATTCAAATCAAAACGGGAAGGTAAGATGTGAAAAAATGTATAGTTTGGTGAGAAAGAGAACTGGACTGTTTTAAAGTGTGGACAAAGTGGATCAGACAAAGCAATTGTTGTTAGAGTTTAATTAAGTAAATTGTCATTTAAGAAGATCAGGTGCATTACACCTGTATCTTTTGTCTCAGGCACCATGAGACAAAAAGCTTCTCATTTATGTTCTACATTGTAATGATACCTTAAGACATTTCATTTGAAAACAGAAAAGCTGAACAATAGAAGTTTTAAGACACTATGCTGAGGCTGGGCTTCCTAAGGATTTGTTTCTCCAGTTCAACCAGATGTGTTGTGTGAGAGAGCATTGCTCCTGAAGTTTAAAGAAGAAAACTTAGATAAGCAGAAGAACTGGGCTTTCTATACTTTACGACAGTTTATAGGCAAGAAGGATGCCAAAGTGAGAAACTCATAAAGTTTTGCACCAAAGTTCTAGAAAGCTGCTGAGACAATACTGCAAGGTTGGATTCCCAGCATACAAGTCCTGAGTTAGGTGTGCTCAAATCTGTGAGGGTGATACATCAGTTGCAATGACTATCTAAAAAAAAACCAAGAATTCCAGAAACATGGAATTCTCTAATAAGAAAGTTGTGTGTACTAAGGAGCTAGTCCCAGAGAGAGATAACAAGTGCCATTGGCCACAGAATTAGTAGATGGTTGCAAAGCCTTTTGACAATGCAAAGTTTATTTTCCCACCAGATTTTGGTCTTGCTATGGCTCTCTTTCCACAAGTCCCCTATCTTCTGTTTTAGGACCAGAATATTTATATCATTACTTATTGAAAATAAATTATTTGCTTTTTGATATTGCAAGGCCCACATATAAAAGACAACTTTGAGTCTTAGAGGAGAATGGAATTTTCACTTCCTTTTATTTGTGGACTCCCTAGTTCATGATTGTAGGCATTTTGTGTTTTGGCATGACTCAAATACTATAAAGGCAAGGATTAGATAGTTTGCATTAATGTAATGAATTTGGATGCCAAATTTGCAAGGTATCAATGTTGACATTTAATCTGCTAGAGTAGGCTTTTTCTTCAGCAGTTTAACCATGTTTCAAATGATTAGTGATATGATAAGTGACTTTATTCTACTTTAATTATCATGCAGAGATATATGGCACAGAGCCCACAGACAGAAAGTATCTCTAGCTTAGCTTTTTGTATAGCATTAACTAGAATTAGAAATGAGTCACTCTGAGTGCTCAACATGAAACTCAAAGAACCCTTAAATAGTGAGATTAGTTTATTTTTCTTTGCAATGGAGAAAGGTCTTTTCCTTATCAAAGTGAGCATACTAAAACAGATCTATTTGTACACAGCCTCAGCATAAAGTCAAAATAATATGGACCATTTTCCAGGGTCATTCAATCCCAGTGGAGATTAGCCGTTACTTATTAGAAAGCATCACATGTAGACAAGGCTAAGAAAGCAAGTTAAATTTAATACTACGAACTCAGGGATGTGCTGATAGTCATTACATAGTCACAATCCATGGCCCTGAACAACCTTCCTCTGGTATTCATTATTCTGTACCATTGTTTTCATCAATAGATGCTTCATTAGATTTCTCTTAAAAACAGCCCTTCTCATACATTTTTCCCAGATAGCCTCACTTCTTTGCCAAGCACTAGGATGGGCTGCATTTCTGAAGTATATAGCGATCAGGCCCTTGGCATTGAGCATCACTGGACTCCTTTAAATCTTACTTCTGTAATGTGCCAGGTATGAGACATGGCAGACAGTGCAACCTCTAATGTCATTTATTATTTATTATTCAATAAACCAAGGCAATAAATGGAGAAAAATATTTTACTTATCAAGGTATCATGATTTGATCTTTAAAGAAATATTCTTTAAAAAGAAAAATTATATGTGAAAGTGTCATTAAACAAAATCTATGAAACATAGTTTAGTCTTGTGGTTTCTTTTTTTTTTTTTTCAATATCCACTAAATCCTACCAAAATACCATCTTTGACTTAAATTTTGAAAATAACTTGAACAGAAATGATTCCCAGAAGAACAAACATCTCATGGAGTTCAGCTAAATATACAATGGAAAATGCATATGCATATAGTTTTTCTATAATAACAAGGATCATGGCATACTTAATTTGATGTTTTCTTTGTAATCTTTCGAATCCTTTTAGCAAACATAGCCTGCTTTTATATCCATTCCTCAGCAATGCAGTAGGTCATAAACTCTATAGTTACATGGACCTTTTGAGCACTTTCACTCACAGAAGATCTTTGCTGCAATAATGAATCTGACATGAAGATAAATGATGACAATTAGTTTTAACTAGGATTATTTCCTTAGTCATGACTGATTTATCTGTTTCAGTATCTGGAGGTCCATGTTGTCTCCTGACAGGCACCAAAAGGAGGAAAATGAAGTTAAGTTCAAATTCTAGAACAACTTGATTTGTTGTTCTCCAGAATGACCTTTGACTGACAAATTTATAATCCTTTGCACGGGCCTGTGGGGAAATGACTTGTTCTATTGAAAAAACATCTTTATACAACACACAAATCAGTTTCAACTCCTAGAATAAAAAAATTCATATGAGTGTACCCAGAAAACTATTTAAAACCCCATGTTAAATTTTCTCTCTCATCCCCTTTTTCTCTTTTTCTCCTTTTTCACTTCTAAAGAGGATCAGGACAGAGAGTATGGACAAGTTCCTCAGATCGATCACTTAATCATTTATTGAAGATATAAGGTTCCCCTTAGATTGTCAGGGTAGTGAACTGAGAATAAATATGAAAAGCATACTTAAGGCTTGAGAAAAACTGTGGTCTATACCTATATTAGCAGAGGGGAGAGATTTCTTTCTTTTCTTCTTCTATACTTTCTTGCCACTATCCTCCTTTTTTTCTCCTTTTCTCTTCTCTTCAAATTGCCACTGACTTATTCACCCAATTCTGTCCTCGCATTTCTGTGATATATGAGCAGGTAGCTCTCTGTTCTCTAGGATGACCTTGAATTTCTGGCCTCAAAAAGTTCGTCTTCCTGAAAACTGCGACTACAGTGTCTGTGTATCCACCATGGTATGGATACTACGTGAATTTGTTTTCTTCAGGCCTCAAATCCTCTAACAACTAACAGTGTTTTTCATATACATACAAAGCTTTAATTTGTTTTATTATTTTTCTGACAAACTCTGTTCCCATACCCAGTGTGGTCTAGGTGAAAATGCCCCAATCTTCAACTTCACCCATGCCAAGGTGACAATCCTGTGACATTGCTACAATGAAATACCTCCACTCTATGCTATGGATTGGGAAGCTGAGATCAGAGAAATTGTCTTTAGCAGTGAACAACTGAAGAGACCTGGGATCCTCTGACATAGAATGGTTAGAAGAATCAGACCTAAATCAGACCTTTTTCCATGTTGCTCTCCTCTACTTTAGGAGACACAAAGAAAGAATGCTGCTGAGTTGGGGTTTTGATGACTACAGGAATGACTTTAATTCTGGGCCATTTCAGCAGAAAGAGCTCCAAAACATGCATATTATAACGTTGAGTTCAAATGAGTTTTCTAATTCAATTTAAATATTAACAGATATTTAATTTCAATTTCTGTTTTTTTTGTTTTGTTTTTTAAACAGGATCTTTTTGTATAACAGTCCTGGTTGTGCTGGAACTCACTTTGTAGACCATCCTGGCCTAGAACTCACAGAGATCCACCCGTCTCTGCCTCACAAGTGCTAGGACTAAAGGCAGATGCAACCACCACCTGGTCTAGCTCCAATTTCTTTAACACTGAGGATACCTCTCTAGCAAAGGGAATTATTGACTGTGAAAATCACTAACATCACTTCCTACTTGCTTTTATCTTCTATATAAAAGAACTTCAAAATAATGATGCTGATTACATACTTGATACAGTTGTGTAAATGTTTTTAACTTACATGCAATAGATTTTTCGTGAAAAGAAATCCAAGTTGCTCTCCACAGCGGTGTGTCAAAAGGAAATGAGGAGCAAGAGAACAAGCAGAAAGTAGAGATGTGAGGAGTCCTTGAAGTACTTCAACTGCTGATCTCTGTCTACAAAGGACCCAATGGTGAAGGGTGAGTTACTTCATGGGAAGGAAGATGTATTCACACTGAGCACTGCACAGGCGGAACACAAGTTAAGGGTGGTAGAGATGGAGACTCAGAATAGCGGAATACTAAAGAAAAGCAGGTATTTGTGAAAGAAATTTCAGAGTGTTTACTCGGGTTATTACCTTAGCCCTGAAGAATGAGAAGAAACCCATAACAGAAAATAATAAGAAGGAACTCTCGGATAGAAAAATTCGTTTTTAAATCATACTACAGCAAACTAAGAATTCAGGATGATGTACTAGATAGAGCTCTGCCCCTTTATCCTGGTGTCCAGAAAGGGTTAAGTTGAATGAGCTTCATCTTCTCTGAACTGCCCATCCAAAGGGTGACTTACCTCATGCTCCAAACTTGAGATCAGAATATATATTTTGTTCAGAGAATACATAGAAAAACAGTGTTTGATACTGTTTTGTTTGATTTTCTATTTGTCACCATCTTACCTTTATTGAACACTATCTTATGAGTTATAAAACTAAAACACATACTTAAATCCTATATCTTCAGAGAGGAATGAGGATGTCCCTGGCCACTATGGAATTATAGATGGGAATGGGTACATACAGGATATAAAGTTAAATTCCAAACCTGTGGAGGATGCCAACTGCAGTACAACAACAAACTAAAGTAAATCGCTGATCGCTAACCATGAGACAGTAATGCTTCACAGTAAGAGCTGCAATTTCATAAGACTCGATGACATACAGAACACAGGAAACCCAGTGTGTATAATCTCCTTCAAGGAGCACAAGAAACATAAATGAGGGTTGGCATGAAATTATGAATTAAAATAGAAAGCACTGAGGAAAAATAGAGTATCTTCAACACATTGCATGGTTTTGCAAACTCCAACTTTCATCCTTTGATGCATAGGTATCTACCACATAAGAAAATATGTGACTCTATGTGAAATGACAGTGTTTCTGTTTTCTTATCTGTAGTTAAAACTAAAGCAGCAGACTTCTCTAATTGATCCTGACTTGTACTATGAGAAGCAGACATTCATAACTACCACGCTGAATTTTAGTAAAAAGCCAGGCAGGATTATTGTTTTTTTTTTTTTCTGTATATGAATGATGATTGCATCTACAATTACTTGGTTGTATAACTACAACTCTTTCCAAAGAGGAAATGAGAGGAGAGTTACAGGCAACTTCACCTGGTAAATTTTTAGATCTCTTCAGCTGGGATGAGACAGAGAGTCAGTCATTATTTTAGGCTGTTACATTCATTCTTTTCATCTCTGTTATTATTAGTATCGTGGAATATTCTTGTAAGTCACGTGCTCTCTCTGATTGCTAAGCTTCCCATATTCCCAAACCAAGAAGAGGACTTGGATATGCAGCAATTGGGAAGAGGTCTAATAAATATCCTTTAAGGAAATCAAAATGGTCGGGATCTTCCAGAAGAGGAAATCAAAATGGTCGGGATCTTCCAGAAGAGCAAATCAAAATTGTCGGGATCTTCCAGAAGCTGCAACTGGACACCTAACGTATATTATGTGAATCTGAACATTGATCACTCAAGCTGGGTTAGGAATTAAAATCTCAACAGGATCTTCACTTGCTTGTTTGTTTAAGATTGTTTATGCTCCCTTTTCCATAACATTTTGCCTTTCAAAGTACTTTGGATTGCATGATCATTTTTTTGGACCCACAGATCCACTTCCCACATCTCCTTCTACCATAAATGTTATTAGGATTCAACTCTGGTTATCAGGCTTTAGACGGAAGTTTCTGTCCTGCCTGGTCCCACAACCTTTTGGTCACGACAAAACACACAAAAGTTTATATTAATTATAAACTTGTTCTTTTAGCTCAGGTTTATTATTAACTAACTCTTACAACTTAAATTAATCCATAATTCTTCTCTATGTTTAGCCACGTGGCTTGTTACCTTATTCAGTGAGGCATTTTCTTCTTGCTTCCTCTGTGTCAGGCTAGTGACTGCAGATTGAGCCTTTCCTCTTTCCAGAGTTCTCCCAGTCTGGTCACCCACCTATACTTCCTGCCTGGCTTCTGACCAATCGGCATTTTGCTAAATCAATACAAGTGGCAAAACTTTACAGAGTACAAGAGTATTATCCCACAGTGATGGGGAACCTTCTCCAACCAAAGGCTTTAGAGAGGCTGGACCAGTTTGAAGTGTGATTTTTGGGTACCAAAAAGCCACAGTCCCACTGCTTGCTCTCTTGTACCTGTCAGCCACACCTGGATGTTGGACCCTATTCCTATTTCCTAACTGTATTCCATGAATTCCCTTTTAATAAAGAAAACCTTAAAATACTCTATTTGGAGGTAGCTTGGGATTATTTAACTAGCGTTCCTCTCTTTTGATGCATTCTGCATCACCACAGCATCAGGCTTTGGGGCAACCATCTTTGCCTACTGAGCTTTATTTCTAGCCTCAAGATGGGGTTCTTCTTTTCTTTCTTTTGTGTGTTTGTTTTGCAGTGTTGAGGATGAGTCTCAGGACATAGATACACACTTCACCTCTAAGTTATATTCCTAGTTTATATTCTTTATGTGTTTTGTTTTAGATAATAGAAACAAGATATTCAGAAATGCACACAATAAGTGAACTTTTAAAATATGATAAACTGAGATGATAAAAATATTAACAGCTCTGAAATTTTGTGTTCACATTAAGAACAAAACCTAATTGGAGACATGGAGAATATTCTGAAGCATATAGCTGTTAGTTATTACTATACCTGTACTATAAAAGAAATCCAATGATTTTTTTCTCAGATTATGGTTTTCAGACATTGTAGTGGATCCTTTTTGCAGTTCTTTAGAAATGAGCAATGAGTTTAGAACAACATTGAGAGAACTTGGACAACTGAGAAAGCTGAGTTAATTTAGCCACGTAACAAGCTTTACCAAGTCATTCTTCAAGATCTGGCTGAATTAATTCACTGAACCTATTTCTGCTTCTGCTTCATCGGCCCACAGGAAAGGAGCTACCATCAGTTCTACAGGGAAGACACTCTCATGAGCAAAATACTAGCAACTTTAGTTCTGGATTCAAAGTTTAGCTGAATACAGTCTATCTTCTAGTCAGGCTTAAAATTCAAGGGCTTGTATTTATATCTGTAAATCTTTGCCCTCACTAGGAACCCTTCTCTTTGTACTTTGTCAATACACTTGTCAGCATATTGTGTTGGTCAGTGGTACAGCCTGCTACAGCTGATTAGAAATCTGTGTCACAGATTGAGGTGAATGTGTGAGATTCCCTCAGGGACAATGTGGCCAAGTACTCAAAATTAGTGACAAGCACGCTACTTCGCCCAGTCAACTGAGGACCTCTGTCTCCTCAGAAGGGTCCAGTCAATCTGTATAGAACTTCATTCCTTTGTTCTCTTTAAGTCTTGGTCAACCATTGAAGGAGAAATGGCCAGAGAAACCAGTGAACTAACTCTGGGTTACAAGCCATAATGAGCCCTGCATGGGCACCTGAACCTTACAAGCCCTTCATGGGCACCTGAACTTTCCTCCACCTATCCAGTATCTTTTGGCTCTTGGTAGCCACAGTAATATTTGTGGATCCTTGCTACTCCAGAATCTGAGCCCCCTAAATCTCCAGCTCTGGCCTAAACAGATCATCAATATCACTGTCATTCAAAACTCAGTGAAACTAAGTCAGGAAAACTACCAAATATTTGTGGGTTTTCTGCCTTGTATAGAGATCATACCTCAAAAAACTAAAAAAATAAAATACAAGTTAGTGTGTGTTAAGAAATGCCAGCACACCTCCCCCTCAGAGACAGCTAATGTCACTTACTATGTTAACAAGAACATGTCAGCAGCAACAGGGAGGAGAAATAGCTCCATGGTCACCAGTGTTAATGAGCATCTGAACCATTCTTTACACTTGTTGAGGGAGAAGCATCAGGATCCCAGGAGGTGTCTCCCCTCTTCTCTAGAGTGACCGTGTTTAAGACAGGGTCTCACTATGATTCCAAACAGGCTAAAAGTCATGGGACATTACAGCCTCCCTTCTCCAATACAGGGACCTCATTTGTGAGCCAGCAAACCCAGCAAGCTTTGACTTTTTGTTTGAGGAATGATTTACCTAATTGCCTTGGGCCTCTGTGAAAACAAAGAAGATATTAGCCAGCTCTAGCCCTAAAAGTTCATGAAGTCTAGGACATTTTTTTCTCCATCATTGTTGAATTTCCTCATCCCTTGATGAGTTTAGAGCATTTAAAGGCTGTTTAAATTCTGTATTTACCTCAGTCAAGGTCAAGCATGCATGAACAAAGTTCATCTTTGTCCTAATAAACTCCCTGTGCTAGGCCTGAGGATTACTTCAGTAGCAAATATTTGAGTGACTTCCTATTTCCCATTTCTTTTTTCATCAGCCCCTCTTTTTGCAGCTCTAGGGCCTACCTGGAAACCTCATGCAATGCCCACAAATGAGTGTCATTTTGGTTAGTCTGGTGATGAACTGAGGGCTGAAGAGAAAGTCCATACACACTTGGCTAAAATCTCCCATATTCCCACCTTCTCTTGCTGCCTGTGGTCTCAGTTGCCTTAGGCTTCCACTAAAACTCCAAACTCTGTAGTTCTCCTTCCTGAATGTGCCATGTCAATCCCCCAATGCTGGAAAATGCAGACTTAGAAACCAACTTCAAGACTGAGCACACCTAGTAAGACTCTATTTTTCTTGATTTTTGTGGCTGTGAGTATTTAGGTTTCATGTTACTATGTGCATTCCTGGTGATAGCTAATGTCCCTAGAGGCAGTTAGATAAACCAGAACTACAGTACAGAGTATTGGGATCCACCATGTGGTTGCTGAGTTACATATTCTGAAGCTCATAAAAAGCTCAGTTCTCTTCAGCACAGAGCCTTATTTACATTCTGTAAATGAGTGGTGTCCAGGCAGCACTGGGAATCAGAATGCTTTCTTTCTTCCTGGTCTGTTTATCTAGGAGCATGTACAAGAGATGACCTGGGACACTCAGGTCAGTCCTGTACAGTAGAGCTACCTCTCTTAAAGCTATGCACTTTCCTGCAGCATGTTGAGGGTGTGGGTGAGTTGGGTCTTGGGTGTGAAGTGTGTCTCCAGGGCCAGTACTGATGTGAAAAGGTATAAACTCTGACTTCACTTAGGCCACCATGGCAGGAAGCTGGGGTGCGCACAACAGGGAAGGATCAGAACGGAAAAGTTTAAAAGTTTAAAGAAAGGGTTTCTGGAGAAGGTTTGGGATGGTAGGGCAGCATATACAAAGAGGACACCTACAGATCAACTTCCTGCACTCATCTAGCCAGAGACATCTGTAGGGCCAGTAGTAAGAAAACCATGCACTGTAGTGACTGATTAGTCATTAACATGGTTTCCGAGTGTGGTCCATTTGTTGAGTGCTGACTTGTGGAAATGGGTGAGAACTCACTATTCTCAGGCAGAAAAGGCTAAGGCAATTCTTCCCACCCCTGCCTGCCTTGAGTTTTCCAGAAGAAATCATTCTCTACCCAAGATACTCACTCCTGTCATGTTTCACAGATTTCTGGACTTTATAAAACAAAGTTCATCATTGACTGTAGAATCACTGACCATCCTACATCTGGTCCTGGAGGAGTCATCAGGCAAGTGTAGCATGGTAGAAGTCTAGGTAACTGAACCATTAAGATGAATTTAATCTGGGTTTCTGGAAAGTCTTCAATGCCCAAGGTGAAGAAGATCTTGAGTCATAAAAACAAAGTAAACAGAAAGACCCACTTGAGAGAACACCTCTATGGTGTTCTCTCGCTGCTTCCACAAGTCATGAGTTGTCAGAGAAAAAGATGTTCCTGGTGTAAGACACCCCTTATGCATCTTCACTCAGAAGGGCCTGAGGCTTCTAAAGCTTGGCAAATAAAGAGATCAGCTGAAACTGACTGACCAACTTCCTCCGTACTGCCTAGCTTTCTTTGTGCAGGGTGGGGCTATACATTGTGCTGTGATAAAGCAGTCAGCCGTGTTCTGATCAACTGTGGATTCTACATATTTAATGTCCACCTGCTAGGGCTGATATGCCCACAAGTGCAATCATGGTACTACAGTTATGATAATAACCAAGTACATTCTGCTTGTTTTTGACCAATTCATGTGGGTGCTAGAATTCTGGTGCTCAGCCCACACACTGGGATAAATGCCCATGAGGAAACTTGCTACTGTCATTTTCTAAATGGACCGGTTGTCAAATTGCCCCCCAAATATTTATGTGTATATCCATAAGTTAAAGCTGCATTCTTATTGATCAGAATAGCTTCTTTTGGAAGGGGAGTGGATAATGAATGAAATCATTTGCAATTAAAAGGATTGAGAACATATGTTGAGTGTTTGGTAACAACTGAAACATCGATAGCACACAGACACACACACCTCTACTCAGAAGGCATGGTATAAAATGACCCTGAAATAATTTAAGAAGTGGAGAGTGCTGTAAAATCCTCTGGACAGGACAAGGCCATTGCACTCAGGAAAGCCCAACAGTTGTGGTTACCTCCACTAAAGTCCTTCAGTATTCCAGAATGGATAGGGTAGAGGCTAGTGCTGCAACTCTAGCTGAGGAGTTATTGATAGTTCTTCTTGGGGGAAGAGGAGTCATTTTTCTCTAGGGGTGTAGAGAGTGGGAAGTTGCCAAGAACCCAATAGAGTTGAACAAGCATGCACAAAAAAAAAAAAAAAAAATGATTAAACTCAGTAGGTCATGCAAAACAGAAAATGGGTCAGGAAACTTGGTTTTGGTTTTATTTTTAAAAAGGCCCTTGACACCAAGCCTAACAAGTTTAGAACGTGGATTCAGGTAGGGTTAGAGGAGCGTGAGAGAGGAAGATGAGGACTAAGTATGATCAAGATATAGACTTGCAGGGCAATGTCAAACAATAACTTTTAAAGTTTACAATCACAGCAATTAAGTCTTTAATCCCAACACTTGGGAAGGAGAAGCAGGTGGATTATTCTAAGTTCCAAGTCAGCCTGGACTATATAGTGAATTTCAGATAAGACATCCCTTCACACTGAGGTACAGTCACAGTTAAAAAAAAAAAAAAAAAAAAAAAAAAAAAAAAACAGAACAAAGGAAAAATGAAATAGAGGAGAAATAAGCAACTAGGTCAAGGTAGCCCACCAGTGCCTAGCTAATCCTATTTGCTGACAACCGCATCTCTCATTTAACTTGATTATGTGACCCCTGATCAGAAGGAAGACTCAAGAGCTTGACACAAAAGTCAAATTTAATCATAGAAATATCATTTTTAAGAAACTACAAATCTGTTTCAAAATACACTTTAAAATAAAATAAAAGCTTTGGTGAAATTTATGGAAAATGACAATGCTTTCTGGGTAGATTCTTCGCTCAAGAGGGCAAACATTAACAGAGAATGTGTGCCCCCACACAATTCATGGTAAACTGTCTTTGTCAGTCTGTCACTGACAGTGAATTTGTACTGCCATCTGTTATGCAAGACACCAGTTGTGATGATATAATCATTAGCTTCAGTTGTGAGGTCATCATATTTAGGGAACTTTACAAACTTCAAAGAAAGGTTTTTCAGATAAGCGGACTTCTGTCTCTTGGCCATAGACAGTTTAGAGGCGTGTTGTATTGTGTTTGGTGGCCAGAGTAGTCAGTCAGGAAGATGGTCACCTGGACAACATGGTTGCCAGACTGGACAATTTGGAGAGGTTGACATGGAGTATGAGGAGGGGATAAGAGCTATATTGTGATGTGGATTAGACAACTCTGACACAATCCACAGGCTGACTTTGTCTTCTCTCATTTTCCAGGGTTTCTGAGGTCATTCGATTTGTTCCACAAGTCCTTATTCCAGATGTGATGCTCTGGAGCCTGATTCAATGGGGAGGGCCTTGGTCCTGCATCAACTTGGTATTCTAGACTTTGGAAACATCCTAAGGAAGCCCTTATCCCCTGTGAGGAGAGAATAGGGAGTGGGTTGGGGAGAGGTAGGTAGGCAGGAGAAGGGGTGGGAAGGGGAAACTGGCATTGGAAAGTAAAATGAAAAAAATAATTAAATAAAAACATGGCAAAAATAAAGTTGTTTAAAGCAAACACACATTCCCACTGATACAGGTGTGTGGGGTTTTTTCTCAGAGAAAGTCTATGGTAGTCACACTGCTCTTTTGGATGGTTAGGTGACTGTAGTCCTACAATTGGAGAAAAGGAAATGTGGTTAAGGCATGGAAACCTCCTGATTTGAAACAACATATACATTTTATATTATGCCAGAAGAGAGCCTCATGCAACCCAGACTAGAACACATAACCTAGGTACCCCAAGAGGATGCTGAAATTATCTTACTGCTACTAGCTCTGAAGTGCTGGATTATAGGCAAACACCACCCGGGAAGATTTCAGTAGTGCTGGAAAATGAGTCCAGGACCTAGTGCCTGAAACAGGAACACTCTCCCAACTAAGACACATCCCCATCAGTAAGTCTCTGATTTAAGAAGCTCACTGAAGCCAGGTAGGTCTCAGCCTAGAGGTGAAATCCTGATACCAATAGAAGCAATGTCAAAAGATCTGTCACCCATCACTCCCACGTAGTTCTCCTCATGGGTGGAGTCAATGCCTCCGCATGGATCTTTGCATCTATTTTTCCAGGGTCACTTGGAAAATAGACCTTTATTGAAAAGGAATAGTAAGTTCAGTGCAGTATTGGAGTCATGATTGCGACTGGACAGCAAAGGTGACCTAATAATAGTCCTCGAGAGGATGCTCACACTGACATACAAAGTCATAAGGACTGATCAGTCTGAAAGCCTGGCTGTGTAGTTTCAGCCAGCCTCACAATGGTGATCTCCTACTATAACTGCCCAAGTGCTAGTGCTACAGGTATTTTTCACCACCCCAGTGAATGACTCTCACCTTCCTCCCTCAACTCAGCGTTTCATCACCTTGACTGCTCCAGTGCTTTGCTGGGTGAAGCACAATTAATAAAAACTCAGAGATAGATATTAGGGTTCAACCTGAAGACCAGAGAAGCAAAGCAGCCACTGGCTATTATCTCAGCTTCAGTCCGAAAATGGTGATCCTGCCTCCCAGAAACCTCAGAATGAGACTCAGACTGAGAGCTGTCTCCTCCCATTTCATAAACTGCTTTAGTTCTGGGGTTAAGGGAGTGAACCACTACTGCCTGGTTTCTACAGCAAGCTTGTGTGGCTACTGGGATTAAATGTGTATGTTATTGCTGTGTTGTCTATAAGACTGCCCAGTGTGGCTCTTTCACTTTTTTGATCTTTAGGTAAGCTTTATTTATTAAAATACAAATGAAATGCCACTACACTGGGGTGTTGTTTAAAAGCACATATGATCAGATGAACCTGAGATGTCCCTCTTACAATATCCTGGGCCTGGGGTCTTCCCTGCAACAACCAGTAAGTGTTATGGTTTAAATAAAATGCTGCAGATCCCCAAGTGGTTGCAGTGGACAGCAGGCCATGAGACCACACCACAGGTCTCTGAAGTGACAGCAGGCAGTGGGCAATGGGTCCCAGGCAAGAATGATGCAGTTCCCCAAGTGACTGCAGTGGGCCATGAGTCCCAGGCAGGGACCCTCATGGTGGGTTAGAGACCTCCATGGGGCAGCCAGACCAACAAGGAAAGACAGATAGTTGGGCACACACACCATGAGACCATGCCACAGATCTCTGAAGGTGGCTGGCTAGACAGGGAGCCACGCGGTGGGCAAGAGACAGAAACATGGAGATGCACGCCATACAGAGTGAGGTTGGATATTTATTTTGTGGGTTATAGAGGAGAAAGGGGAGGAGAAGAGCAGAGCAGATGAGAGGGGGGGAGAGGGAGAGAGAGAGAGGGAGAGAGAGAGGGAGAGAAACATAGATGGGGGTATGGGAGAAGTGGGGAGAAGGGAGAGACAGAAGCTACCTATTTGAGATAGAGATGGAAAGAGAAAGGACTCAGGCTAGAAGCCAAAGATCAGCTTGCCTCAGTGGATGGAGGAGGGAGTGGGAATGGCTTGTCTCTTAAAGGAACAGAGAAGACCATTACAGTAGGTCTTGAGATTTCAGAGATCTTGAGGAGTTTAATTTATATCCCAAGGCTTAACACTCAGCAAGTGGTCAGGCGAGGCTGCAGAAGGAATTGAGTCCTCCTCATTTTAGAATTAGTCAATTTGCCTGTCTCCATGCCTCATGCCTGCCTTTCTACATACCAGCCTGCCTGCTTTTATTTCAGTGTCTCATTCTGTATGTGAGCTTGGTTTGAACTTGTACGAAGCCTCTAGCCTCAGTTTGCCCATGACTGGGTTTACAAACTTTGTGGGAGCTTAGCCTGTTTGGATGCTCACCTTCCAGGACCTGGATGGAAGTGGGAGGACCTTGGTCTTCCTGTAGGGCAGGGAATTTGGACTGCTCTTCAGTATCGAGAGGGAGGGGGAATGGACTGGGGGGAGGAGAAGAGGAGTGGGGATGGGGGAGGGGAGTGGGGGGAGGGGGCAATGTGTGGGAGGAGGGGAGGGAAATGGGAAACGGGGAGCAGTTGGAAATTTTAATTAAAAAAGAATAAAAAAAATGAAAAACAAAAAATAACAAACAGAATAATAAAATAAATGAGCTGAGATACTTGAGAACTTTGTTCAGCAATATTTGTGGATTTCCCTTTTAAAATCCTTTATGTATGAACTGTGAGTGTGTTAGAACATGTCCGTGATCTGTATGTATTTTTCAGATTGTGCTTGTTCATGTGCGAGCTAGAATGCACAGGTGCTTCATCACATCTACGTATATAGACAAACTACCTAGGGTGCTAGCCTTCCCTGGTCTTTTTTAGTTCAATAGAATATCTTCTGTGTCTGCCCAGCTAGCTGTACTTTGAGAAACTAGATCTTCTCCTGTCTCTCCATCCTATCTCACCCGAAGAGAACTTTAAATATAGAGGTGAACAACTATACCCAGTTGTCATGTGCTTTCTGGATATTCCAGCTCAGGTTCCAACACTGTGACTGCTAACTCTTCATCCATACAGTCATCATCTCCCTGGCTCTGCTTGAGGATTTCCTGAGTGTCTACCAAATGCTGAAAGCAATCTAATCCAACCAAAATAACTTTGCTTTCAAATCTCTTCATTATATCATAAAATTATCTGAGATAATCATAAAATTATCCACTTTTAAAAAGTGACAGTGCCCAGCACATTCTTTATGATGGGAGATGATATGGTATTCTGTCAATGTGCGTCATGTGCTTCTTAAATTCTCTACAGAGCTCTGGGAAGATGAGGATCTGAATTCTAACAAGTTTTAAGGAAACTGATCTGGCTTAAACTAAGTTTAATGCTATTTTTAAAAGACAGCCTGGGTGGCAGGAAGAAAAGTGATAGCACTCATCACACGAGGTTCTGTCACCACAGCAAAGTGGATCCATGGAAAAGAAATGCTGAGGACATGGAAAATGGAATGAAGCCTTCTCTGTGTTGCTCAGTGCTCCAAACTTCAGGCACCTGTCCACCAGCATGGCCTCCCTTTACTGTTGCGCTGCACTCTCAAATCTGTGTGGCTGACCAAATGTAATGGTGACCACTTAGACCAAAACCTTTTTCAAGTCATAGGCCTGTGCTGACTTACCTGGGTTTTTCACCATCTTAGTCTCCCCACAATGAATGTGAGCAGTTGATGTGGTGGGCATAATCTCCTCAAAGACTTCCTGTGGGCCACACACCATTGGTGGTTTAATAGGTGAGCATCTTCCTGAAGATTCTTTAGCTTTTTTTTAGATGTTGATGCTAGGCTAAGGCCTACCTTTCCACTCCTGTTGTTATGACGGAATCTGCCAATATATCTAGAAGAGAACTCCATTTGGTGAAGTCTGGGGAGCTTTTGATGATACTTCTTATAACATCCCAAAAGGCCTTGTTCTTTCCCTCTTCCTCTTTTTTTTTTTTTTTTTTTCTACAAAAAGGAAAACAAGTTTAGGCTAATACTTCAAATCTCAGAACAAAAAGCCTTGTCAGCAAAGAGTTGAAGAATGTGTAAGTGTGTTGAGATCTGACATCTCAGTATAGGGTACATGCCTTCGTAACCCTGGTATCAATGAAAACAACCACTATCATTACCTTATTCAGTTGCTGTATAGTTGTCTTAACTAACAACTAAGTCTTAATCTTCTCACTTTGTTTCTTATTTATTTATTTAGTTAGTTAGTTTTTTTATTGCTTTATAAATAATACCATTCAAAATTTCCACTTTCTCCCCTTTTCCCATTTCCCTCCCACTCCCCAACTCCCTATCCCCCTCCAGTCCTAAGAGAGGGAAGGGTACCCTGCCCTGTGGGAAGTCCAAGGTCCTCCTCCTCCATCCAGGCTTAGGAAGGTATGTATCCAAATAGACTAGGATCCCAAAAAGTCAGTACATGCAGTAGAGCTAAAAAGCATCTTTAACAAATGGTGCTGGCATAACTGGTTGTCAACCTGTAGAATAATGAAAATATATCCATATCTATCACCATGCATAAAACTCAAGTCCAAATGGATTAAAGACCTCAATATAAATCTGACCACACTGAACCTGATCAAAGAGGAAGTGGGAAGTAGCCTGAAATACATGGGCACAGGAAACCACTTCCTACATATAACCCCAGTAGCACAGACAATAATCATACAGAAACTATATTATTTGCAATGCTGCTTGGTCAAAACTCTAGAGTATTTCTAGTGAGATTTTACATCTTAAGTTAACCCATTTCTAACAATCTTAGTTTCACCACTACTGGTAAGTTTCCATCCAGTGTAGGTGTCTGTCTCCTGTGGAAGCTACATTGCTTCTCTTTAACTTTGCCTACTCTCTCTCCTCTTTCTGCTTGGAATTCCTGCCTTGCCCTATTCTATGCTGCAATAGGCTTCAAACTGCATTTTTTGATATTCACAGCATACAGAGGGGAAACCCACATCAGTCTTTTAATAAAATTTGCTCAAATTGCATTTATTTACTTATTCTGTGTCTTTTTGTATATATGTACATAGGTAGCACAACATACATATGGAACTGAAAGAACAACTTGATGTAGTAAGTCCTTTCTCACCACTGTGTGGGTGGTGGGGATGAAATTCAGGTTTTCAGATTTGGCAGCAACTCATCCCTCACATACTAAAACATTCCTGAAGTTCATATTAAATCTTAGAATTATTCTATTAATATCCTCAAGTTCATATTAAATCCTAGAATTATCAGGCTCTTTACAGTTGTAGATGGGTAGCATCCACAAGATGAAGTCTTACTTGCCATCTTCTGCCCATTCTTCATTATAAAAGACTTTCAACATGAGTAAATGACCACTGCTGCTTGTCTCTCCAGGTGTTACTAGTGACTCCTGGGGCAGTAGATACCAAAGACCAGAGAGGCAACTGTTGTGCCACTCAGACCCAATATGGCAGTTGTTGCAAGGAGAGGGCTGCTTTTTCGTCCCAGCCACCCAGAACTGAAATAATCACACAGAAGCTATATTAATTAAAAACACTACTTGGCCCATTAGTTCTAACTTCTTATTGGCTAACTCTTCCATTTTAGTTTAATCCATTTCTATTAATCTGTGTATTACCACATGGCAATGGTTTACCAGTTAAGTTTCAACAACATGTCTTATTCTGGCACTGGATCCATGGTGTCTCCCTCTAACTCTACCCCTCTTCCTCCCAGCATTCAGTACAGTCTTCCCCACCTACCTAAATTCTGCTCTATCAATAGGTCAAGGCAGTTTCTTCATTAATTGTAATCACAGAGGGGACTCCCACATTAGGCAGTAACTCAGGGGTATGGGAAACTCTCTACCTTAAGATACATCTATACTACTCTTGGGATTATATACAAAGGATGCTTAATCCTACCACAGACTGATATTAGGGAGGCAGTGGGGATCTGGCTCCAATCAACTATGTTCAATGATAGTCTATCAATAATAGCCAGAATTGGAAACAACCTAGATGTCTCCCAACTGAAAAATGAATAAAGAAAATGTGTTGGGTTTAATAAAATAAAGTATTACTAAGCCATGAAAGAGAAATGAAATCATGAAATTCACAGGTAAATTGATTTAACTAGGACAAAAATCATCTTTAGTGAGGTATTCCAGACCTAGAAAAACAAATAAAACATGAATTATCTTATATGCAGATATTAGCAGTTAAGCTAATCATAACCAAGCAATAATCCATATGATTACATATGTTAAGTATAGAGTAAGGGACAGGGGATGAGAGAGCAGGTAGATCTTCCTAGAAAAGGGGAATAGAATAATTATGGATGGATAGTGGAGGCTCTTAGTAAAGGTTAAAGTGGAGAGGATGAAGGAAGAGAAGACAAGGAGGGATACAGGAGACAGCTGACATTAAGACACCTGAGGGAAGTATAGAGAGCTATCACAGAAGAAGCTTCCTCAAACATATACATCTATGAACATGATCTACATGAAATCACCAAACTTTGGGGAGACAGAGCTCCAACTGGACATCTCTTGTCACCAAAGGATGCTTTCAGTAGCAGGACTAGGTAGGTCTAATTGAGCTGTTAGCCAAGGTGGTTCTTGTGAACTGTCAAACAACTGAGGCTGTTGCCAAGACTATAGGTTGCCATTCACAAGCAGACAGCAAGGCCTCAACTGCTGAAGACAACACACAACTCATTGAACATGGAGAAGTCAAACTGATGCCTACATAAAGACTTCACACATATATTTTAGCACCTTTAGTATAATACCAAAGGGGAAACATATACAAAAACACAGTCATAAACCCCTTCTTCTACAGTGGTGTTCTGGCTGAAATATATGCTTAGTACAATAGTGTTACAAAGCTTGTGGGAGTAACCAACCAATATTTTATTGGACTTAAGGCCCACTCCACAACATGGAACCTATACTGGGCACTGTTTGGGTAAGCAAGAAACTGAGACTAGATAGTCCAGAGACCTTGAATAAAGAAAATAATAAAGTTCTAAACAAGACAAAGCATGTAGCAATAAAATGACTTCTAATGACATTTCAAATACTCACAGTGCCACACACAAAGATATCTATGTCATATCTATGCATACTCATAGAGAAGTTCTCAGTCATCATCAAAGAGACTTTCCCCCAGCAGAAAATATCTTTAGATACAGAGGCCTAAAACCAGACATTAAGGAGAGAGTGAGAAAACTGGAATACTTAGCCTAGAGCAGATATCTCCATAAAAACACCTTCACTCGGACCTCAGGGGACTGCGTGAAAGAGGAGGCATATAGAATATGGGATCCAAAGGAAACAGAGGAAACCAAGAGTACAGGCCCTCTAAATCAAGTCAATGGATACACATATGATCTTACAGGGACTGTAGCAACATATATAGAGCCTACATGGATCTACATTAAATGGGGTCCTAGCACTGAAAAAAAATTTGTACAAATACTCTTATACCTGTCCCAGAACCTTTCTCCAATTGATAACTACATGCAAATGAAAATGTTGTAGTCTTAAAGAGAGTCTTATTAGGGAAATAAACAGTCCTTAAGGGTAGGCTGGCAGGCCAAGCAGTAGATAGTCAACAAAATAAGAGCTCAGCTTCATTGTTGGAGGTTCCTTGTCTCATAATGTCATGTCAGCAATTTTCCTTGAAAACAAATAAAAACTCTATCTTACTTTATATTTTTATTTTATTGATAATTTTTTTCTCTCTTCCTACTCTACAATTCCTTTGCATATACAGCTTCCATTGTGTGTTTGCATGTGATTTCTGAGTTTGAGAAATAAATTTTTAGCATTATTCTTTAGCTGCCTTTAAAGAAAGCTCTCACCTTTCTCACCCATGGCAGAACCTTTTGGAATAGAATGGCATAAAATTATATGATATCAGAAGAGTAAGAAAAACAAGATGTTTTCATTTCATGCATTTGTAATGCGTGTCTCAAAGGAAATGTTTGAAGGATGTAAGTGTAGCTAAAAGCATTTATTATCTGTTACCCCTCTTCCACTAGGTATTTTTTTCTTACACACTTTTATCTTTTGTTTCTTTAATATGAAACATTTTGAGTATAATGCAAATTGATAAACTTTAGCTGAAAAATATTTTTCCAGAGGTATACTTAGCATTTATGTTTATATTTTAGTATTTTTAAGTAGTGTATTTGCTTTCAATTTTAGACATATATTGTATAGCTAAAGAAAGTCAACATGAAAGACACCCCATACTTGAAAGACCCCTGTGCCCATGTACTATGTTAAACTCTGCTGAAATTTAGCTGCCACCCCCGGCTCAGCTGATGCTAAAATTGGATATCTATGGGTTGCAGACTCACTGACTAGGCTGAGGAGAGGGAATACTCCACCCTCCCAAGACATTCTATCTAAACTGTCAACTTGCTGCAGAATACTTGATCTAGCTTTATGGTTTTTCGGGGAAATTTGAGAATAGACATGGGACCGTCCCCAGGATGAGCTAAGCCAGCCAATTTGAGAGCCAATGAAATGCTTGTGTTATACTACCCTCTTATGTAATTATTTTTCCCTATAACTATGGCTGTTTGAAATTGCCCAGTGTGCTCAGTTGGCGAAAGCTGCTGACACACTCACAGGCACCTGTGTGATCAATAAAGACACCTCTTTCTGGTTGCATCTGTTGGCCTGGATTATTGAGCCCGGAGGACCTCTCCCACTGCCCTTGAAAACGAAGCCCTTTCAAACAGAAGCCCCCATGTACAGAAGCTAAGTGGGAAAACTAAACTGAATGCTGAGAGAAAGAAGGCAGAGTCAGTGAGATACCATGTAGCTGCCCTCCGGAGACAGATGCCTCTGTTGGAGCCTACCATAAACTTGCTGGTAAGGCTCAACAAAATGGCAATACACAGATTAATAGAAATGGGTTAGATTAAGATATAAGAGTTAGCCAGAAATACACTTAAGTAATTGGCCAAACAGAAATACACAAAAGTTATTGGCAAATACTATAGTTTCTGTGTGATTATTTCAGGCTGATATGGCTGAGAATGAACAAATAGTATCTGATGACAAACCCAACCCAGACTCTCCACAAGAGCAGTGAGGGATCTTAATTTTTGAGCCATCTCTGGGCCCTGGAAAATTACATTAAATAACAACAAATTGTCAAAGAAAAGATATAGAATAGTTGAATGGCTACAAATATAATATTAAATGAAATGCTGCAATCAAGAGAGAGATGTGATGGACCTATATAGGCTGGAAAGGAGAATGGTGGGAAAAAAAACCCCATTTAAATTGTCACTGAGGAAAATGGGGATGTATTTACCTATAGCATGCAAAAAAACTCTTTAAAGCAAAATTGCAAAAAGATAATGCAGAAAACAATAAGAATTAATGAAGTGGCATCATGGATTACAGTTGAAGATGTTAATAAAACTAAGAGAATTTTTAAAAAAATAAAATTTCAAATATTTCAGGAAAAAAGAAAGGAAAAGATAAAAACAGAAATGAAGTCAAATATGCAAAGATTCAAGAGAGATGATTGTCAACACAAAAATAATCAAACAGGAAGGCCTAGAGGGAATGGATAATCTTTAAATATTCATAGATAAGAAACAAAATATCCAAATAGACACAGAATTGATGCAAGCACTGATTAGTTATCTGCTACAAACCGGAGGTGGGTGTCTGCATTGCACAGGTTCACAGGCTTTGCCTCCGGGATGATGTTCTTAGAAAGGTCAAGGGGGCTTGAGGAGCTGAGGCCTTGGTGCAGAATCTTAGATTGTGAGGGCTCAAGAACTGTTCAAAGGGTCCAGTGAGACCCCAGCCTATCACTCGTCTTCCTGGCTCATGAGATGAACATTTTTTCCTACCATGTAATCCTTCCAAAATGTGTTGTACACACCATAGTCCCTAGTCCTGGTTATAATTATTCTTGGACTAGGATTGCCAAAATATGGGCCAAGTTAAACTTTGTTTCTTTATAAGTTTTTCACACCAAGAATTTCACTGTAGTAAGCAGAACCTGACAATGTCACATAGCAATGAAGAACATCCCAGGACATACTGATACCACTATTTTATTGTACGATGAGCTTTCAAAACAACTAACACAAATCTTTTTAAATTTCTTTAAAATTCTGAAAAATTAAGATCACTTTAAAATGTTTAAGGTATAATTACACTGAATCAAATGAGTCAAAGGTTGCAAGGAAAGAAAAATCACAGGCAACCAGTATCCTTGGTGAACACATCAGTCAACACTCTGATTATAATAGCAGCAAACGGAATTTAGGACCCCATTAAATTTGTTGTGCACTGTCATCAAGTGGAACTCATCCTTGAGTTGTAGAAACTCTTCAATATCTTCAAACCCGTAAGAGAAACATCATGCCCATTATGTGGAATGGAAATCACGGGGTCACTCCATGCAGATGGAAGCACGTGATAAAAGTCTATGTCTTTTCAAGTTAAAAGTTTAGGCACGAATGAAAACGCACCTTGATTTACTGAAGATCGCATCTAGCAAGTCTGAAGATACCATTGTCAAAGGTGAAAAGGTCACAAGGTGGTTTCTCAGAGCAGGAACATAGAAAGACTCTCTTAAAACTTCTCCCTGACAAAGTTGTAGGATTCAAGTCAGAACAGTTAGGCCACAGGAAGAAATAACAAACAAATTGCAAAGGAAGACATTAGTTATCCATGTTCTGTTAGATTCTAGTTAACAGCAAGAAATCCATTTTGTTCCACTTTTTTATACTCTGAGCTGTTATCTACAACATTCTGAGGCTGGTGTACAACCCCCCCCCACTTCCACAGCTATATATAATGAGGCCAAACCATAAACACTTTATCCTCTTCTGAGTCATAAGCCCAGTACTGACTCTGGGCTATCAAACCTCACAACTCCCACAGGGACTAGAGTACCACTATGGAAGGTCCCTAACTGCTGCATCTCCCTGCATTACATTACGATTCGATGGGACCTGGGAACTGTCTTTTTGTTCTCCCCTCCCCTTTAAAACTGGCTGCTGCCCCTGCCTCAGTAATGCCAGATCCCTGCTTCCTCACTGATAGCAGTTGTTCTAAATAATTTTTTTGGCATGCCCAAACCCGGTCTTTGTGATGGATTATTTCAGATTTTTGGACCCTAATATTTAAAGACAGTATGTCATACACACACATGTGAGGTGGGGAAGAAAAAGAGGAAGAGGGAGAGAGAAAGAAAGAGAGAAACGAGAGAGAGATATGGGGTGAAGAGATAGGGAGATAAAGCACCGAAGACTGTTATAGTTAGGAAGTAAATGCAACAAAGTTGCAGGTCATAAAATCAACAAGTGCAAATCAATAGCTAATAATGAACTACATGAATAAAAAATTGCACACACACACAACATACACACACATGCACACATGCATGCAAACACACATGCACTTAAATTTTCATTTGCAAAAATTCTAGAAAGACGTTGTGAATAAATTTAAACTGTGAAAGATATATGAACAGAAGGCTATGAAACATGAATCTAACAAACAGAAGATGGTACAAACATACAAAATAATTCATTCTTATCAACATAATATTATAAAAATAGCAAATGTATCTTCAATAAAATGCTGATTCAAATAAGTCACTTAAAATTCCAATGTGATTTTTCACACAAACACTAAACAGAAATCAAGTCCATATGGAATCATAAAATACCCAGCCAATGTAATCAGAAGCAAGAACAAACCTAGATGACATGCTATCCCTTGCCTGTGGTCCCAACACTCAGGAATCTGAATTAGAAGAACTGGAAGGTGGAGGACAGTCTGGACTATGGGAAGAAATTGACCCCATAAAAAAGAGCAATTAATTATTCACAAAAGGTAAAAGCAAAAAAAAAAAAAGAGAGAGAGAGACATCATAATCCCTAACTTCAAGCAAAATTTCTAAAAGGAAGGAAGAAAGGAAGAAAGGAAGAAAGGAAGAAAGGAAGAAAGAAAGAAAGAAAGAAAGAAAGAAAGAAAGAAAGAAGGAAAGAAAAAAGGAAGGAAGGAAGGAAGGAAGGAAGAAAGAAAGAAAGAAAGAAAGAAAGAAAGAAAGAAAGAAAGAAAGGAAAAAAGGAAGGAAGAAGGGAAGAAAGAAAGAAAGAAAGAAAGAAGAAAGAAAGAAAGAAAGAAAGAAAGAAAGAAAGAAAGAAAGAAAGAAAGAAAGAAAGAAAGTATAGGGGAGGATGAGGGAAGCAGAAAAACAAAATACCATCCTGAGGAACAGAATGGATGTCCAGGACATAAACCCGCACATTGATCTTTGAGAGAAGTGCCAGATGCACATGATGCTGAAAGGATAGTTTATTCAATAACTGATTCCGGGATAGCAGGATCTCCACACAGAAGGGATAAAATTTAACGTTTATTGTGTGCTACACATAACAGTCTACTGAAATGGATAAATTGCTTAAACAGAATAACCGAGGCCATAAAACCTGAGTTGACAGGCTCTAGCCCCTGGTTTTATCTCCTGGTTTCTAATTCAGCCTCAAAAGCACTGGCAACAAACCAAATCAAAAGTAGATGAATAGGGCAGTATTAAATTGGAAAGCTCCACCCGGGAGAAGATACACTCTACAAAGCGAAAAGCAATGTGGGGACTATTTTCAAATTGGAATATTTCCAGTAATGCACTCTTGCTAAAAACTAATTTTAGTGATGATTTTGTTTATTGTTTGAGAATTTCATACACTATATTTTGATCATATGCATCCCCTCCCTGAACTCCTCCCAAATCCTCTTATAATCACCCGACTTCATCATGTTCTCTTCCTAAAAAATAAACCATGGAGTTCAGTTTGTGTTTGCCAACTACTCCTATATGTGGAGTCTGCCCCAACATGTGGTCAGTCTACTGTGTCACTTCATTAAAAGAAATTACTTTGTGCCTTAAACAAGTAGTGGTGCCAACGGCTCCTTGGCTGAGAATGGGACTTCATGCCCACCTGCCCTGCACCATGCTGGGATTTTGTCTTGTTGGAACTTGAGCAGGCTTTATGCCTGTTCTCAGTCTCTATGAGTTCATATGAACATCCATCCTGTTGTTTCTGATAGAAACTGTTTATATGGAGTCATTTTTCACTTCTGGCTCTTACACTCTTGATGCCTTCTCTTCCTCATAGATCCCTGAACTTCAAAGACAGGTGTGTGCCATTTAGGGCTGAGCACTCTAAGGTCTCTGATTCTCTTGCATATTGACTAGTTGTGTGTTCCTGTGTTGATTGCCTAAAATGTAAAAAGAAGCTTCTCTGATGAGAGTTGAGTGAACTTTGGGGATAGTAATCTGTCATCAGAAGTCATTTTATTTCTAAGTCGATACAGCAGATTAATAGTATATTTTCCATAAGTTACATGCCTCTAGCCTTAGATTCTTGACTTCATTTACAGTGTCAGACATAGTGTCCAGATCATGGGGCAGACCTAAAATCCAATCAGAAAGTAGGGGTTATGCCCATATCATTTGTGCCCTTATTGCACCAGGGGGCAGATCTTGCCAGGCAGGATGTTACTGCACTCCACAGCATTTCCACCTGGATGAGAATGGTGACTACTTTTCTCCTTCAGAACCATAGCAGCAACTTCCAGAACTATAAATGATAACCAGAAGGCCTAGAGTTTCTAGTTGATCAATGATTCAATTTCTCTATGTGTTATGATGTAAATATGTGGTATCATCAACAATGAGGTCTTAACATAAAGTTCTGGAGAGTGGCCATGAGTGTCTGGGCAAGTGTCAAGGACAGCAACAAAACAACCTATAGAGAAGCAAGAGTGGAGCTCACTTTAGCATGACTTAATTGGACTGTATCAAACTTCTGGAGTCTAGGCCCAAATAGTTTATTTTATTCATATTTAATCACAATAAAACATTGGAAAATAGTTTTTTCATGATAATTATCACAACAAAGATTAAGGCATGGCTACATCAAAACCCCTTTGCAAAATAAATCTCTTATGTACAGCACCTTTGACCTCTTCCACAATAATATATTGACAAAGAAACAGTTCTCAGGATAAGGGCCTAGGGAGAAAGAGTTGGTAATAAACATAAAGATGGGTTCTATTTACTAGGAAACAATGCTCAGAATAGGTGTCTAAGGAAGAAGTGTTTGTAATAACCACTATAGCAAACTCTTTTCCAAAATACATAAGGATGGGTTCTATTGACTGAGAAACAATGCTCAGAGGTTTTGGGGATTTGGAAGAGGGCTGGCTTCACAGAATAGCAAAAAGATCACCAGCCTATTGAACAACATCCTGTCCAGCTTCTGGATGTACAGATGTCAATTTCTTCTGCTGAAGGAAATAGTCTGCGTGTTTGACTATTCTGGTTTCTTTAGTGTTCTCTGTAAGCACACGGACTTCATGCCCTCCTGCACATTGACAGGAAGCTATAATGTGTGTGAGAGGGGGGTTCTGTAGGTACGCATGAGCATCAACTCAAATGGACATAACTGATTCCTGATACTGGAATCTTTATTTTGTAATACACAATATAGAGTTGGGATATTGTCCCTTATTATAGGTTAACTCTTATTAAAATTCCTTTTCCATCTGTATGTTTTAGGAAACTTCTAAAATAGTAGTTTTCATATGTCTTTTTCAAAAACCTTTTGTATGAATTATCCTTCCCCATATTTCTTCCTCTATCATCCCCTTTCTACAACGTTATTCTTGACTGTGTTGTAGCAGATGGCAGACAGAATTCCTAGAGAGTCAGGAATGTCCTATACAGAGGTCAGGAGTTCTAGCACATTTAACTGCATTTAGATAAGTAAAACTTCTCCCAAGGACAACATTAACATGATCATCAACATTGCCCAGGTCTTTTAGTGTGTCTCTGTATTAATAGTCATATTGTATTTATACTGACAGCTAATAAGAACACTTCTTTTATTCTAGGTTTCTTTGTGAAGTATTTTGTTACGGTACCAAGATATGTAGCTACACATCTACAAAACAAATGCACGTAAACATCTCACCACCTTCCTTCTGTGGTACCTGTGGTGGGGAATTCCATTTATATAGGTATTTACTCTCCCTGTGTTCTCAGGATATGTGGAAAGTGCACTTAGAGAGTCACAGGAAACAAAACTAGTAAAGTTTGTAATTTCATCCTCAAGGGAGGCTAAGGCAGGAGGATCTCATGTTTGAGATCAGCTTAGGATACAGTGGACTCAATATTAGCCTGTGTAAGTAAGAAAGAACTCATCCCCTAACAAGACATAAAAGAAGACCCTAAGAGAGAAGTGAATATATCTCAGTGGTGAGTGCTTGTATGATATATGTGGGGACCTGCCCTTCGTCTCCAGCAATGAGAAAAATACAGGACAAAGGACAAGCACAGATAAATAAATTTTCAAAAAAAGGCCCAGAAGTCTTAAATGGACAATTAATATATAAATAACTATATGAAATTAAATAAATCCATAATTAACTCTCATTTTCTACCCATAGATAACTCGCTAAAATATAATCATTCTGTAACATTCTGTAGTCTGTTTTCCTTTTTCCCCTCATCTCTTCTCTCTGTCCCTGACAACCCTTCTCCTCCCTTGACCACCCTTTCAGCTAAGTGTCTCCGGCAGTTTCTGTAGCCTCCCTTTCTTCATCTGCCTGTTTGGAAATGGAACAGAAGAGAGGACGAGATGAAGGAAGGGACTAGGACCTGCAGGCAGCTCCTTGTGTGTCTCCCCTTGAAGGATTGCTGACAAGAGAGGGGAGTGGATATACCCCTCCTGGGAGTCTGGGGTACAGTCTAAAGAAAACCCAGAGAAGCACGAAAGTTCTTTGAACTCTTGGTGACATCAAAAGTAGGATTTGTGCAGCATAGTTGTTTATCTTGATAGAGAAGTAATATTGAGTGTTAATTTGTTCCTATTAGTGTTCCTCAATTAAATGTTAGACCCAAATTAATTCCATTAAGGCATTTGCATGCCTGGAATACCTTAAGTATCTTTCACGGAGGGGACTGTAAACTTTATATCTTACCTGACTAAATCAGGGACATGAGCAGTCTCAATGTTTCTGAAGCACAGCAAATCACAGGCTGACTATGAGGAATGTAACATGAGGTGAAATAAACAGAGTCTAGATTTCCTACCCGTATAACTAAAGGACATTCATTTTTATCTAACATCCACAAAGATGAAAGAATAGTTTCAGCTTATCAACCTTCCATGATGTTCTCAAATTGCTCCAAATGGTTAGTTGTTGTTGCTTTTGGATCCATAGAAAGTCAATATATATATTCAGACCCATCTGTCCTAATTTTGGAATTTCTGTAACACTATTTTTATATCCATTCATGTTAAAATAGTAATGATTGCTTCTAAATATAGGGAACTTTATATGTAAATTATCTACTTTCCAAAATTTTCTTCTTTCCTGTGTTTTCATGACAATTAAGAAGTAGATGACATGGATTAGCTTGTGAAACTTCTGCCAGTGTTTTATTGTGATTGGTTTAATTGTAAAGCAGCTAAGTCTCATTGTAAAGGCTGAGTTTGTATAGTATCATTTGTCTATCATGAACTTGATCCATTTTCCTAGCTGTTGTAATTTTTCTTTCTTAATCTGAGAATGTCCAGATTGTTGTAAAATATTAGTTTATTATGTGTTACACTCATTTATGCTATGGAATATTTTTTGATGATGCAAAAATGTGCTGCGTTCTCTTATGTTGCATTTATTTAGCTCTGTGAAGCTGTTTTGGATTAATAAAGAGCTTAATGGCCAATTACTAGGCAAGAGAGAGAAATAATGGGAGTGGCAGGCAGAGAGAATAAATTGAAGGAGAAATCAGAACTCCAAGAAAAAGAAAAGAGGGAGGAGCAAGAAAGCAAGGATAGAAGGATGGCACACAGCCACCCAGTCAGTCATGGAATAAGAAGGAAAGAAAGATATATAGAATAAAGAAAGGGGAAAAGCCCAGAGACAAAACATGGTTAAAGAGAAACAGGATAATTTAAATTAGAAAAACTGACTAGGAAAAAACCAAGCTAAGCCTGGGCATTCATAATTAAGAATGAGTCTCTTCGTATTTATTTGGGAGGTGGGTGGTGAGTTCCCAAAGATAAAAAACTCCAGCTACACTGGATGTTCAGTGTAATTTTCATATATGTGTTTTAGGGATGTCTTGATTAATTATCTGTACGTGTTATATGTTCTTTTGCATTATTAATTGAAATGTGTCTTTCATTATTTCTTTTGGCTTTGGTTTGTTTATATGTATAAAATTATTTACTTTCATGTTAATTTTGTCCTTTTATATTACCAAATGGTTTTAAGCTTTGAAGTTTAATTAAGGACTTTTAATTTTGTGAAGTATCATTGTTCACTCCATATCATCAGGCATCTTTTCTGCATCTATACAGAAAATGAAGGCTTTAATTAATCACTATCTTCAAATCGCAGTGCTCTCGGAACTTGCATTCATCAAGTACAGTTGTTAATTTGCTTTTGGGATCAATTCATAGCTATTTGCCATCAAACTATTACATCATATTTCACTGATGATGTGTTAGTTTAGGATATTATTTTTACTATGATTTTTTGACATGAGCTTGCATGCTGCTTGTATTATTTAAATAATATACACATTTAATGATATTTTAAGTTGATTATGTAATATATCTCATTTAATTATAATTACTTTGGAGAAATTTTGATATTTCATTTTGTACATTGTTATTACTCATATGCTATTGTGCTTTATCATTTTAAATGTATTTTTAAATAGCTGGTATCTTCTCAGTATTTTGTAGCTTTCAAGATTATTTTGATAGAAATGTCCTCACTATTTCTGTTAATTTTTGTGAAATCTCATTGGAGTTTAGTGTGTGGTATAAGTGCAGCAAGGTTTACACATCACTCGGGTTTATTAAAACCGTACATCTTTTGTCATCAAAGTTCAAGGCTGATATGTCATGTAATTGGTCTAAGATTAATTACAAGAGGTAGGTTAAAGTCAATGGTAATGAGTATGCCTACTACCTTTTCAATCTTTTCAGTGTCACTGTATTTAACAGGTTCCTAATAAGATTTCCCAAGCACCATCCTTAATACTTTCTCTGCTCCTGCTACAATAAGCACACCATTAGATAGTTTCCAAAGTTCTGTCTCAATCTTATGCACACAATTCCATTTCTTCATTCACTCCATCAGACAAGCATCTTGTTTTACTTTGTCTCCCATATTACATTAGTCCTTATTACTACAAATGTGGGGTCCTTCAACTGTGGAGGATTTCCTACAAAGTTACAGATTTCTATAAAATTCATTTTGCTCCTGCAGTCCCATCTCTGTATTCCAAACAATCTACTCATCTACCTCCTCTATCTCTATCTCCCCAACCCTGTTCCCCTTTATCCCAAACCCCTCTTTCCCCATTTCTCCACCCCATCTCTTCCCATCTCCTAGCCTTCTCTATTTCCATTTCTAGGTCCTCTGTATCTCCATCTCCTGACCTCCACTTTCTTTTTCCCTTCTCTCTACTGCCATCATTGAGTAAACACTCTTGGTGGGTCTTAGCTCTGATTCAAAGCAATGATGTCAGCTAACCAGAAATGTAAATCATTGACACCGGAATTCAAAATGAATCTCTTCTACCTTAATGTGATTCTATCCAGGCTCTCCTATAAATACTGTGAGTTATTGGTTCCTTCCACCTCTAGACTAGTGCTCCTAAGGAAGTTAATGAGGTTAGGACATACCTATATCAGTAGAATAATCTTGGGACTATTGAATGTGGGCACACAGAGGCCATGAGAGTCTATTGACATAAAATATATATATTGGTTTTTCAAAACAGGATTTCTCTGTATAATATCCCTAGCTGTCCTACAACTCACTTTATAGACCAGGCTGGCCTCAAACTTACAGAGATCCATCTGCCTCTGCCTCCCAAGTACTGGGATTCAAGGCATATGCCACCACCACCAGGCAACACTGACTGATTCTTATGATGTTGCCCCTACTAAGTTTGTATGTCTTAAAAATGACAAAATGCACGTGAGCCAAAATTACATATCAACAATTTTGAAGTGAATCAGAATAATTACATGTTACTTAGTGTTTTATTGCTGTTAAGAGATAACATGAGCAAGGCAACTTATAGAAGAAAGCATTTAATTGGGGGTTTCTTATAGTTTCAGAGAGTGAACCTATTATTACCATGGCAGGGATTGTGGTGGCAGTCAGGCATCTTACTGAAGCAGTAGCTGAGAACTTAATCTGAGGACAGGAAGGAGATAAAGAAATCAAGACTTGGCCTGGAGTAAGCTGTGAAATCACAAACCCACCTCTCTTCCAAAGAGAAGGAATGACACAGCTCCAAAGCCATATCCTAATCTTTCCTAAATGGCTGCCCAACTGGGAGTCAAACATTCAGAGTCATTTTTAAAATTTTATTTTTGGAGACATGGTTTCTCTGTATAGCCTTGGAGCCTGTCCTGGAACTTGCTCTGTAGACCATGCTGACCTTGAACTCACAGAGATCCACCTGCCTCTGCCTCTCCAGGGCTGGGATAAAAGGCCTGTGCCACCACCACCCAGCTAGGGCCATTCTTATTCAAACCATCAGTTGCCTAAACCAATAGTGTTTCTGTTCCTTAGAAATTTACCTTTCAAAATGAATGCATATACCTTTACTTTATTAAAAAACTTAAATTATAGAAGAAAAGTAAAAGTAAATCTAAGAAAAAAACTGAAAGATATATAATCATAAAACATGAATTTTAAAAGCATATGTGTGTGTGTGACTATATGTTTGTTGTGGCTGTAAGGATGTCTTATGAGTGGAATCATGCAAGAATATGAACACTCCTAGTCACAGATTAGGTATGCTACCTTAGTATGTATGTATCTGCCCACCTCCCCGAGTCTGTTTCTACCAAATAACATTCCAGTGACAACATCATTAGTGTCTTTTGATGACAATTAATTTAGGTAATAAATATGAAACTATATTTTGGATGGCAAGTGGCATGCAGTGATTTTCCGACTATCATTGTTTATTATTATCATAAGATAAATTGGAGTTACAATTCTGATGAGCATATGTAACCAAATCTCTGTGATACTTTAGAGAGATTGTTAATAATCTATTTAATAAGCAGTGAACATGTGCTTTGCCTTTTCAAAGAGAGTTTGAAGAGCTGACACAGTGTTGTCTGGAATCATCCTCATACAACTGAGAACTGAAGCTAGCTGACTGCTGTAATTGTTCTGCTCCTTCTAGATCTCAAGAAAAGAGACAACATGATCAGAATTATCTGCTGGATTTTCTTTTCAGAACGTTGAGTCAATTTATACAGAGTCCATGAGATTCCACAATTTTCTGCAGCAAACCTGGTGAAAGAGAAAAATCCAGGGTTTCTTCTCTATCAGTATCCAGATACCTTTGGATAAAGACAAACAAATTTGTCAAACCACAGGGGAGCTGTCTACTATTCTATTCCTTGAACTAATTTCTTTCTTAGTCCCTTCTTACAAGCTACAGACATCAAAAGGATTTCTCCTGCAGTTTTCTCACTTCTTCTCCAAGACAAAAGACACATAGGCCATTCTCTGAGTTCAACCAGCGATGTTCCAATCACAAACTAATGTTCCCTGTTTCCTCTCAGTCTGACCTCAGCTGTCCCAGTCATCTGACTAAGCTTCATTCCCTGTAATATTGTTACATATTACATCAGACTGTCTTTACCCACAAAATGCGTATTTTCTTTACTTAAGGAGGCTCCTCTATTTTTTATTTTTTTTTTATTTTTTTTTTTTTGTTGGGAGTTCATTCAAGGCAGGTGTTCTCCATGAAACAGTCCTGTCTGTCCTGGAATTCCCTTTGTAGACACATTGGACTTGAACTCAGAGATCCACCTGCCTCTGCCTCCAGAATGCTGGGATGAAAGGCATGAGCTACCACTGCCTGGCTTCCTATAGTTTCTTAACGTAAAGAATAGAATCCACACAACTTAGGAGAAATTGTAAGCTCCTAGTAAATAACACTCACCACACACTGAAATTTTTTGAATAAATCAAAAAAGTAGTCTTTTGTAAAATTTCAAAACAGCTCTTCAATTCATCTACACAAATAAGAAAATTGTCATGCATTGCTCTAAGCAATAAAATGTACTTAAAAAATTAAAGAATTTATATTGGAATGACTCCCAACATTCAACTGTCTTGACACTATCTAATTATATAAAGTGTATAAATTCATCTAAGTGTTTCCGAATTCCTTCATGGGAATGCTTAAATATGATAATAAGTTCTAGTGTAGGCAGTTGGATGTTTTATCACTGTCAGTGTAACTAGGCTGGAACTCACCCGGAATACACACTTCTGAGCATGGCTGTAAGGACATCTTCAGGTGTAACTGGGAAGGGAGCATCTACTCTGAACATCAAAGACATCGTCCCACATGCTGTACTTCAGACTGAATAAAACCGGAGAAGGGAGGAAGGCAGGAGAGCCCCCAGCATCCATCTTTTCCTCTCTGCTTCCTCTTAACATGTGCTATGGCCAGTGCTTCACATTTCCATCTTCATGCCTGTGTATCACATTTTTGTCTCACCTCCCTTATTATTTTCCTAATGTTTGTATTTACAATGATAATAGTTAATCCATTTCTTATCTGCTTGTATTTGAAGTCTTTGCCTACCATCATAGCAACAGTGTTAAGGATTTGATCTTTTTGGACTTGGAACAATGACCCAGCAAATTTCATGGAATATATTTAATTAAAAATAACATAAATGTTTTTTAATTTATTTATTTATTTATTTATTAAAGATTTCTGCCTCTTCCCACCACCACCTCCCATTTCCCTCCCCCTCCCCCAATAAAGTTCCCCTCCCTTGTCAGCCCTAAGAGCAATCAGGGTTCCCTGCCTTGTGGGAAGTCCAAGGACCACCCATCTCCCTCTCGGTTTAGTAAGGTGAGCATCCAAACTGCCTAGGCTCCCACAAAGCCAGTACGTGCAATAGGATCAAAAACCCATTGCCATTGTTCTTGAGTTCTCAGTAGTCTTCATTGTCCACTATATTCAGCGACTCCGGTTGTATCCCATGCTTTTTCAGACCCAGGCCAGCTGGCTTTGGTGAGTTCCTGATAGAACATCCCCATTTTCAGTGTGTGGGTGCACCCCTCGCGGTTCTGAGTTTCTTGCTCGTGCTCTCTCTCCTTCTGCTCCTGATTTGGACCTTGAGATTTCAGTCCGGTGCTCCAACGTGGGTCTCTGTCTCTGTCTCCTTTCATCGCCTGATGAAGTTTAATATTCAGGAGGATGCCTATATGTTTTTCTTTGGGTTCACCTTCTTATTTAGCTTCTCTAGGATCATGAATTATAGGCTCAATGTCCTTTATTTATGGCTAGAAATCAAATATGAGTGAGGACATCCCATGTTCTTCTTTTTGGGTCTAGCTTACCTCACTCAGGATAGTATTTTCTATTTCCGTCCACTTGCATGCAAAATTCAAGAAGTCATTGTTTTTTACTGCTGAGTAGTACTCTAATATGTATATATTCCATACTTTCTTCATCCATTCTTCCATTGAAGGGCATCTAGGTTGTTTCCAGGTTCTGGCTATTACAAACAATGCTGCTATGAACATAGTTGAGCATATACTTTTGTTGTATGATAAGGCATCTCTTAGATATATTCCCAAGAGTGGTGTTGCTGGGTCCAGAGGGAGGTTGAATCCAAATTTCCTGAGAAAACGCCACACTGCTTTCCAAAGTAGTTGCACAAGTTTGCATTCCCACCAGCAATGGATGAGTGTACCCCTTTCTCCACAACATCTCCAGCAAAGGCTATCATTGGTGTTTTTTATTTTAGCCATTCTGACAGGTGTAAGATGATATCTTAAAGTTGTCTTGATTTGCATTTCCCTGATCGCTAAGGAAGTTGAGCATGACCTTAAGTGTCTTTTGGCAATTTGAACTTCTTCTGTTGAGAATTCTCTGTTCATCTCAGTGCCCCATTTTATAATTGGATTGATTAGCCTTTTACGGTCTAGTTTCTTGAGTTCTTTATATATTTTGGAGATCAGACCTTTGTCAGTTGCGGGGTTGGTAAAGATCTTCTCCCAGTCAGTGGGTTGCCTTTTTGTCTTAGGGACAGTGTCCTTTGCTTTACAGAAGCTTCTCAGTCTCAGGACGTCCCATTTATTCGAAGATGCCCTTAATGTCTGTGCTGCTGGGGTTATACGTAGGAAGTGGTCTCCTGTGCCCATGTGTTGTAGAGTACTTCCCACTTTTTCTTCTATCAGGTTCAGTGTGTTCAGACTGATATTGAGGTCTTTAATCCATTTGGACTTGAGTTTTGTGCATAGTGATAGATATGGATCTATTTTCATTCTTCTACAGATTGACATCCAGTTTTGCCAGCACAATTTGTTGAAGTTGCTCTCTTTTTTCCACTGTATACTTTTAGCTCCTTTATTGAAAATCAGGTGTTCATAGGTTTGTGGGTTAAAATCAGGATCTTCTATTCGATTCCATTGGTTGACTTCTCTGTTTTTATGCCAATACCAAGCTGTTTTGAATACTGTAGCTCTGTAATAGAGTTTGAAGTCAGGGATAGTAATGCCTCCAGATGATCCTTTATTGTATAAGATTGTTTTGGCTATCCTGGGTTTTTTGTTTTTCCATATAAAGTTGATTATTGTCTTCTCCAGATCTGTGAAGAATTTTGATGGGATTTTGATAGGGATTGCATTGAATCTATAGATTGCTTTTGGTAGAATTGCCATTTTTACTATGTTGATTCTCCCAATCCAAGAGCAAGGGAGATCCTTCCATTTTCTGGTATCCTCTTCAATTTCTTTCTTCAAAGACTTAAATCTTGTCAAATAGTTCTTTCACTTCCTTGCTCAGAGTTACCCCAAGATATTTTATGCTATTTGTGGCTATCGTGAAGGGTGATGCTTCTCTGATTTCCCTCTCTGCTTCCTTATCCTTAGTGTATAGGAAGGCAACTGATTTTTTGGAGTTGATTTTGTAACCTGCCACATTACCAAAGGTGTTTATCAGCTGTAGGACTTCTTTGGTAGAGTTTTTGGGGTCGCTTATGTATACTATCATATCATCTGCAAATAACAAAAGTTTAACTTCTTCCTTTCCAATACAGATCCCCTTGATCCCCTTATGTTGTCTTATTTCTATTGCTAGAACTTCAAGCACTATATTGAAGAGGTATGGAGAGAGTGGAAAGCCTTGTCTTGTTCCTGATTTTAGTGGGATGGCTTTGAGTTTTTCTCCATTTAATTTAATGTTAGCTGTCGGCTTGCTGTAAATAGCTTTTATTATATTTAGGTATGACCCTTGTATCCCTAATCTCTCCAATACCTTTATCATAAAGGGGTGTTGAATTTTGTCGAATGCTATTTCAGCATCTAATGAAATGATCATATGATTTTTTTCTTTCAGTTTATTTATATGGTGGATTACATTGATAGATTTGCGTATGTTGAACCAGCCCTGCATCTCTGGGATGAAGCCTACTTGATCATAATGGATAATTTTTCTAATGTGTTCTTGGATTTGGTTTGCCAGGATTTTATTGAGAATTTTTGCGTTGATGTTCATGAGTGAGATAGGCCTGTAATTCTCTTTCTTGGTTGGGTCTTTGTGTGGTTTGGGTATCAGGGTAACTGCAGCTTTATAAAAGGAATTTGGCAATGACTCTTCTGTTTCTATATTGTCAAATACATTAAGAAGTATAGGTATTAGGTCTTCTTGGAAGTTCTGGTAGAATTCTGCATTGAAACCATCTGATCCTGGACTTTTTTTGGAAGGGAGATTTTTGATAACCATTTCTAATTCTTCGCGACTAACAGGTCTATTTAGATCGTTCACCTGGTCTTGGTTTAGCTTTGGTATATGGTACTTATCTAAAACAGTGTCTATTTCTTTTGCATTTTCCAGTTTTGTGGCATACAGGCATTTGTAGTAAGATCTAATGATTCTCTGAATTTCCTCTGTGTCTGTGGTTATGTCCTCCTTTTCATTTCTGATCTTATTTATTTGCGTGTTCTCTCTCTGTCGTTTAATTAGTTTGGATAGGGGTTTGTCGATATTGTTGATTTTCTCCAAGAACCAATTTTTTGTTTCATTCATTCTTTGAACTGTTTTCTGTGTTTCTATTTTGTTGAATTCCGCCCTCAGTTTGATTATTTCCAGTCTTCTACTCCTCCTGGGCATGTCTGCTTCTTTTTTTTTCTAGAGCTTTCAGGTGTGCTGTTAAGTCCCCAATGTATGCTTTCTCCGTTTTCTTTAAGTGGGCATTTAGTGCTATGAACTTTCCTCTTAGCACTGCTTTCATCATGTCCCATAGGTTTGAGTATGTTGTCTCTTTATTTTCATTAAATTCAATGAAGAATTTAATTTCTTTCTTAATTTCTTCCTTGACCCAGGTGTGGTTCAGTAGTTGACTGTTCATTTTCCATTAGTTTGTCAGCTTTCTGTGGGTAGCATTGTTGTTGAATTCCAACTTTAATCTGTGGTGATCTGATAAGACACAGGTGGACACTGATATTTTTTTGTATGTGGAGGTTTCCTTTGTTTTCGAGTATGTGGTCAATTTTCAAGAAGGTTCCTTGAGCTGCAGAGAAGAAAGTATATTCTTTCCTATTTGGGTGGAGTGTTCTATAGATGTCTGTTAAGTCCATTTGCTTTATTACCTCCAACAATTCTCTTAATTCTCTATTAGGTTTCTGTCTGATTGACCTGTCCATTGGTGACAGAGGTATGTTGAAGTCTCCTACTACTAGTGTTTGTGGTTTGATGTCTGCCTTAAGATCTAGTAATATTTCTTTTACATAAGTGGGTGCTTTTATATTAGGGGCATAGATATTCAGGATTGAGACTTCATCCTGATGAATTGTTCCAGTTATGAGTGTAAAGTGTCCATCTCGATCTCTTCTGATTGATTTTAGTTTGAAGTCAGTTTTTTCAGAAATTAGTATGGCCACACCTGCTTTTTTCTTGGGACCATTTGCTTGAAAAACTTTTTCCCAACCCTTTACTCTAAGTAGATGCCTGTCTTTGTGGTTGAGATGTGTTTCTTGCAAACAACAGAATGTTGGATCCTGTTTTCGTATCCAATCTCTTAGCCTGCGCCTTTTTATAGATGAATTGAGACCATTAATATTAAGTGATATTAATGACCAGTGGTTGTTTACTCCAGGTATCCCTATTGTTTTTGGTCGTAGAGTTTGTATGTCTCCCTTCTTTGAGTCATGCTGGTGAAGGGTCGCTAGATGCCTGAGTTATTGTAGGCGGTGTTGGCTATGTTGGATTCCTTGGGTTGTGATTTTCCTTCTATTACTTTCTGTAGGGCTGGATTTGTGGCTACGTATTGTTTAAATTTGTTCTTATCCTGGAATGTCTTGTTTTCTCCATTGATAGTGAATGATAGCATGGTTGGGTATAGTAGTTTATTTGCATCCATGGTCTCTTAGTTTCTGCAGTACCTCTATCCAGGACCTTCTGGCTTTCATGGTTTCCATAGAGAAGTCAGGTGTAAGTCTGATTGGTTTCCCTATATAAGTTACTTGCCCTTTTTCCTTTGCAGCTCTTAATATTTTCTTTAATCTGTATATTTTGTGTTTTGATTATTATATGGCGAGGGGATTTTTTTTTGTTCCTGTCTGTTTGGTGTTCTGTGTGCTTCTTGAATATTCAAAGGAATATCTTTCTTTATGTTGGGAAAGTTTTCTTCCATAATTTTGTTAAAAATATTTTCTGGGCCTTTGAACTGTGACTCTTCTCCTTCTTCTATCCCTATTATTCTTAGGTTTGGTCTTTTTATTGTGTCCCATATTTCCTGAATGTTTTGTGATGAGAATTTCTTGGCTTTGCTGTTTTCTTTGATCAG